>NW_027397072.1:4787597-4870933 GCF_003265705.2 Callorhinus ursinus | reverse complement strand
GGAGAAAGGGGAACCCTTTGTCCACATCCCCGCCAACATGTGTCGTTCGCTGACTTGTTAATTTTAGCCATTCTGACGGGTGTGAGGTGGTATCTCATTGAGGTTTTGATTTGGATTTCCCTGATGCCGAGCGATGTTGAGCACTTTTTCATGTGCCTGTTGGCCATTTGGATGTCTTCTTTGGAAAAATGTCTGTTCATGTCTTCTGCCCATTTCTTGATTGGATCATTTGTTCTTTGGGTGTTGAGTTTGATAAGTTCTTTATAGATTTTGGATACTAGCCCTTTATCTGATATGTCATTTGCAAATATTTTCTCCCGTTCTGTCGGTTGTCTTTTGGTCTTGTGGACTGTTTCTTTTGCTGTGCAAAAGCTTTTTATCTTGATGAAATCCCAATAGTTCATTTTTGCCCTGGCTTCCCGTGCCTTTGGCGATGTTTCTAGGAAGAAGTTGCTGCGGCTAAGGTCGAAAAGGTTGCTACCTGTGTTCTCCTTTAGGATTTGGATGGACTCCTGTCTCACGTTTAGGTCTTTCAACCATTTGGAGTCTATTTTTGTGTGTGGTGTAAGGAAATGGTCCAGTTTCATTCTTCTGCATGTGGCTGTCCAATTTTCCCAACACCATTTGTGGAAGAGACTGTCTTTT
Organism: Callorhinus ursinus; assembly: GCF_003265705.2. Taxonomy (NCBI): domain Eukaryota; kingdom Metazoa; phylum Chordata; class Mammalia; order Carnivora; family Otariidae; genus Callorhinus; species Callorhinus ursinus. The sequence goes on along the minus strand of NW_027397072.1, from coordinate 4,870,288 downwards.
TTCCATTGGACATTCTTTCCTGCTTTGTCAAAGATCAGTTGACCAAAGAGTTGAGGGTCCATTTCTGGGCTCTCGATTCTGTTCCCTTGATCTATGTGTCTGTTTTTGTGCCAGTACCATACTGTCTTGATGATGACAGCTTTGTAATAGAGCTGGAAGTCCGGAATTGTGATGCCGCCAGCTTTGCTTTTCTTTTTCAAGATTCCTCTGGCTATTCGGGGTCTTTTCGGGTTCCATACAAATTTTAGGATTCTTTGTTCCATTTCTTTGAAAAAAGTGGATGGTATTTTGATGGGGATTGCATTGAATGTGTAGATTGCTCTAGGTAGCATTGACATCTTCACAATGTTGGTTCTCCCAATCCATGAGCATGGAACGTTTTTCCATTTCTTTGTGTCTTCTTCAATTTCTTTCCTGAGTGTTTTATAGTGTTCTGAGTACAGATCCTTTGCCTCTTTGGTTAAATTTATTCCTAGGTATCTTATGGTTTTGGGTGCAATTGTGAATGGGATCGACTCCTTGATTTGTCTCTCTTCTGTCTTGTTGTTGGTGTATAGGAATGCCACTGATTTCTGTGCATTGATTGTATAGCCTGCTACTTGACTGAATTCCTGTATGAGTTCTAGCAGTTTTGGGGTGGTGTCTTTTGGGTTTTCCACATACAGTATCATATCATCTGCAAAGAGTGAGAGTTTGACTTCTTCTTTGCTGATTTGGATGCCTTTGATTTCTTTTTGTTGTCTGTTTGCTGTGGCTAGGACTTCTAATACTATGTTGAATAGCAGTGGTGAGAGAGGACATCCCTGCCGCGTTCCTGACCATAGGGGAAAAGCACTCAGCTTTTCCCCATTGAGAATGATATTCGCTGTAGGTTTTTCGTAGATGGCTTTTATGATATTGAGGTATGTACCCTCTATCCCTATACTCAGAGGAGTTTTGATCAAGAAAGAATGCTGTACTTTGTCAAATGCTTTTTCTGCATCTATTGAGAGGATCCTATGATTCTTGTTCTTTCTTTTGTTAATGTATTGTATCACGTTGATTGATTTGCGGATGTTGAACCAGCCTTGCAGCTCAGGGATAAATCCCACTGGTCGTGGTGAATAATCCTTTTCATGTACTGTTGGATCCTGTTGGCTAGTATTTTGGTGAGAATTTTTGCATCCATGTTCATCAAGGATATTGGTCTGTAATTCTCCTTTTTGATGGGGTCTTTGTCTGGTTTGGGGATCAAGGTAATGGTGACCTCATAAAATGAATTTGGAAGTTTTCCTTCCATTTCTATTTTTTGGAACAGTTTCAGGATAATAGGTATTAATTCTTCTTTAAATGTCTGATAGAATTCCCCTGGGAAGCCATCTGGCCCTGGGCTTTTGTTTCTTGGGAGATTTTTGATGACTGCTTCAATTTCCTTAGTGGTGATAGGTCTGTTCAGGTTTTCTATTTTTTCCTGGTTCAGTTTTGGTAGTTGATACATCTCTAGGAATGCACCCATTTCTTCCAGGTTATCTAATTTGCTGGCATAGAGTTGCTCATAATATGTTCTTATAATTGTTTGTATTTCTTTGGTGTTGGTTGTGATCTCTCCTCTTTCATTCATGATTTTGTTGATTTGGGTCATTTCTCTTTTCTTTTTGATCAGTCTGGCCAGGGGTTTATCAATCTTGTTAATTGTTTCAAAGAACCAGCTCCTAGTTTCGTTGATCTGTTCTACTGTTCTTTTGGTTTCTATTTCATTGATTTCTGCTCTGATCTTTATTATTTCTCTTCTCCTGCTGGGGTTAGGCTTTGTTTGCTGTTCTTTCACCAGCTCCTTTAGGTGTAGGGTTAGGTTGTGTATTTGAGACCTTTCTTGTTTCTTGAGAAAGGCTTGTATTGCTATATACTTTCCTCTCAGGACTGCCTTTGCTGTATCCCAAAGATTTTGAACAGTTGTGTTTTCATTTTCATTGGTTTCCATGAATTTTTTTAATTCTTCTTTAATTTCTTGGTTGACCCATTCATTCTTTAGTAGGATGCTCTTTAGCCTCCATGTATTTGAGTTCTTTCCGACTTTCCTCTTGTGGTTGAGTTCTAGTTTCAAAGCATTGTGGTCTGAAAATATGCAGGGAATGATCCCAATCTTTTGGTACCGGTTGAGACCTGATTTGTGACCTAGGATGTGATCAATTCTGGAGAATGTTCCATGGGTACTAGAGAAGAATGTGTATTCCGTTGCTTGGGGATGGAATGTTCTGAATATGTCTGTGAAGTCCATTTGGTCCAGTGTGTCATTTAAAGTCTTTATTTCCTTGTTGATCTTTTGCTTAGATGATCTGTCCATTTCAGTCAGGGGGGTGTTAAAGTCCCCCACTATTATTGTATTGTTGTCAATGTGTTTCTTTGCTTTTGTTATCAATTGCCTTATATAATTGGCTGCTCCCATGTTCGGGGCATAGATATTTACAATTGTTAGACCTTCTCGTTGGATAGACCCTTTAAGTAGGATATAGTGTCCTTCCTCATCTCTTATTACAGTCTTTGTTTTAAAATCTAGTTTGTCTGATATAAGGATTGCCACCCCAGCTTTCTTTTGGTGTCCATTAGCATGGTAAATGGTTTTCCAGCCCCTCACTTTCCATCTGGGGGTGTCTTTGGGTCTAAAATGAGTCTCTTGCAGACAGCATATTGATGGGTCTTTGTTTTTTAATCCAATTCGATAGCCCCACAGAACATGATCTTATCTGGAACTAGGATCTTTGCATATGATCAAGTTAAAATGAGGTCATTAGGATGGCCCTAATCCGATATGACTGGTCTCCTTAGAAGAACAGGAAACGTGGAGGCAGACATAGATAAAGGGAAGACAATGGGGAGACTCTGGGAGAGGATGGTCATTCACAAGCAAGGAGAGAGGCCTGGAACAAAGTCCCCCTCCTGGTCTTCAGAAGGAACCAGCCCTGCGACACCAGATTTCCAGCCTCAAGACCCATGAGACAACATTTTCCTGTTGTGTAAGCCCAACAGTCTATGGTACTTTGCCACCACAGCTCTAGCAGACCAGTCCACATATCTTCCTGGCATATGAAGTATGTAGTGGATGTGGCAACTGAATGACTGGTAGACCCCAGCTCACATTTCAAGGTAACTGCATTGTCAAGTCTGTTGAAGCTGGAGTGGGGAACCCTAAAATCTGCTACCTTGGTCTCCATTGCTCTCTCCCTTCCTAGTGTGCAGGCTGTCTCTAGTGGGGCTTCATGAATGCTTGGCATTTTGTGGAGCATAATTAGAGAGAAAAACAAGGACTACCTTTTACAAATCAGGGTGCAGATATCTACAGAAGCTGTTATTTGTCAATAAAACCTTGGTTTAAAGGAAATATATTTGGTTTGTGCTCAGAGAGATTGTGCAGGTCTACTGATCTTTGTTTTCAAACAACTGCATTTATTGGTAGAAAATCGAGTTGGGAAGATAGCCAAAGGCATGCCAAGGGTAGAAGAGAAAATGCAACTTTATAAAGGTCAGTGATGGGGTAAAAGAATTGATTGCTAGAGTAGGATTTCGACTTTTAGGCCTATATTTATTTTATAAAAATAGAGATACCAAATAGATTCCAAAAGCCATGTGAAAAGTCAGCAAATATTCTGTCATGCTTACTTATTGCTGCCTACTGTGTAAGTCCTACAGTGGGTCAAAAGGAGAATAACACAACACTGCCTTGTCTTTTGGCCTTCTCCTTTGGTTAGTGTTAATATTGTGGAAAAATACACAAAATGTATGAAGGGTGAAAGTTATGGTAAGTGTAACATCAGTGTTGATGAGAAAACATTGCTTCATTACCTTACTTTAGTCCTAAAACTGATTTTAAGAGGGACACATTTCTATTTTCAGAATGTGGAAAAGGAAAGTGAGGCTTGCAGGGGAGTCATGCAGCCAGAACTTAGTAGTGGACCTCAGATCCCGGGGCAGGGTCTGCCTCAAGGTGTGTGACCCGCAGTTACACAGAACCCCACGCTGAGACATCCCTGAGCACTACGTAATGCTTTGCTTTCACTCTCTTGAAATTCCTAATGATTTTCCAACAAAGGATTTGCATTTTCATTTTGCACTGGGTCCTGCTAATTATTTAGCCAATCCTGCATCCAGGCAGTGATTTGTGTGTGTGTGTGTGTTGAAGTTAGACAAATGGCATGAGTTTTTCTGCCATAGTTTTAGTTTCATTACTCACTTTGAAATGGCTCAAATCTATGTGATTACTGAATATAATGAATCACTGGGAGATTTCACAGTAAAGGTCCACACATTCCTTCTGTAGCTGCCAAATCCTTCGACTCCTTCAGGAAAAGCAGCATTGATGTATTCATACTTCTTTAACCATGACGTATGGACCTGAAGATTCTTAGACAGAAGAAAACTGGGCATTTCAATATCCCTTTGAGGCCTATCAACACTTTATCACCATTTAAACTTGAGAAAAAAAATTAAATGTTTCACCGAAAAGTATATATCAAAGAGAGCACTTTTTTAGAATTAAAAAGCAAAATTCCTGTACTTAGTTAGAAAGGGAAACATTGATTTCCATAGAAAGACAGGGAGGTTTTGAATCTTTGAGTCACATAGACTTGGGATGAAATCTGACTTCTGGAATTTACTAGCCTATCACTGACTACCTAATCTCATTTCCTAACCTATAAAAAGAAAATAATAAAACTTTTTGCAGAAATATTTTGCACATTCAATGATGTATGACTACAAAGTACTTAGAAATTAACAGGCACATGCTATCTATTTAAAAATTATTAAATTTTTGGGCACCTGGGTGGCTCAGTTGGTTAAGCGACTGCCTTCGGCTCGGGTCATGATCCTGGAGTCCCGGGATCGAGTCCCACATCGGGCTCCCTGCTCAGCAGGGAGTCTGCTTCTCCCTCTGACCCTCTTCCCTCTTGTGCTCTCTGTCTCTCATTCTCTCCCTCTCAAATAAATAAATAAAATCTTTAAAAAAAATTAAAAAAAAAATAAATAAATAAAAATTAAATTTTTCATGGAACCATTTCTTTAAAGATTTGATGATATGACTAAGTGTAAGGATGTTTAATACAAAGGATTAATCATAAAACTTTTAATAAAGAAGTTGAAACCATGATGGTGTCTGACATACACTCTTAGAGAAGACACTTTAGAAAGAATAAAAAAAAAAAATTCGGTAAAAACTTGTGACCAGGATACAAGTCAAAATAATGTGTGACCCACCTCAGTGCAAGAGTTGTCTCTGTAGCAAAGGAAAGAATTGAAAGCTACAAAAATCCCTGAAAATTTATCAAAAATCATTGTTAAATAGTATACTGGTCAAAAGTGTGACCAATTTGAGACTGTGGATCATGTCTTCCCATTTGCTTGGGTGAAATACTTCCCCTGCTCTTGATAGTTTCTTTTGCTCATTGGCTGGTACATCCTTAATTTACTATCATTATAATTCAAGGAAGATAGATAAAGACCAGGATCTATTTTCATTTTGCTTTGAAAGATCAGGTCAAATGCAGTATTATTTCTCAGAATATCTCTCCTTCTTGGTCCCTTGCTTGAGAGAAACACTAATTAATTAATAAATGAGTAAGTGGAATATGATGGAATTGTCAAGGGAAAATTCTGGGTAAGAACTGAAGCCCTCTGACATCATCCTGTGATAAGATTTTCTTCCCATAGAAAGCAGAACCGGGGTCTATTATTCTTAATCCAGGTGTTGGGACAAAGTTCATCTCTTCTCAGAAGATAGGCTATGTCCTTAACAGAGAGAGAACTGCTAATTCCCTTCATAAAGTTATTTTTGTTGTTGTTTAAAAAAATGTTGGCTAGCTTTAGCAGAATTGAACAAGGGGAAAGAAAAAGAGAGAATGTGTGCCATTCAGTTGTGAGAAATGAGGGTAGGACCAGAGTCCTTGGCAGCTCACAGTTTCTGCTCTGAGGAAGACATCTGGAGAGGTCACAGCTATGCTTGCAGAGTTGGCCCTTGTTCTTTGAGAGCTCAGTTCTAAAGCTTCACATTTCTCCATGTTATCTGACTCCAGAGACCACATGATTGGATAAGGTCATGGGCCCTGGACCACTTGCATCGTTGGATTCTCATCTTTGAGCCGAGAGCAAGAGTAGCCCAGGCACGATCTGAACATGGGTTAACATTCAGCTGATGGGGCAGAAAAGGATGAGAAACCTCAATCTGTTCCCTGCGTGTGTTGCCATAAAACTTGTGTCATTGCAAACAGGAAAAGTATCTAAATAAATCTGATGCAGCCAGCATACTATATCCCAGTGTTTCCAAAGTCTGAAATTAGAGACTATTTCTATTTTGGAGTGTGTGTGTTCCTGTTGACTAATTGAAAAATTGGTTTTCCTAAGGCAAAATTTAACTGAGTTGCTGCTGTGCTCTTGGAGACTTTTGCTAGCTGGTGACATACTGAGTATTCTAAATGCCATTGTTTGAAACCACTGAAGAGCTGAGTCAGTGCAGACAGAAGTGAATTATGTGGACACCTAATGTTTATTAGGTGACATTGTAAAACAAGGGCGATGAATTGTGAAGTGGAGAACTACTTTATCTATGTCCATCATACTATGTGTCTCTGTGTGAGTTTACAAAGTGTAGTGCAAGCAGAGTTGTAAAAATTCTATAAAGAATTATGTTTCTCTGATTTTTTGCATGCTGGGTGCCAGCATTTTGACCCCAGGATTTAGGTAGAGCACATCAATTCCAGGTATCTGCCTAAACTAATATTTACAGGGCTCTCTGAATCTAGATTTTACAAAACTTAGAAACAACAAATCCACCCTGTACAGTGAGAGACACATTTTACAGTGGAGCTCCAGGCTGTCCAAAGTAGAGCTCCCATGGGCTCCACAGAGCCTCCTCTCTAAAGGCTAGGGACCTAAAACGGGGTAATGTCTGCCTGTCTAGTGAGATTCCTCTTCTTGAATTGCCCTTCGCCTACTGACCTTCTTAAATGACACCCAGATACTCTAGACTTGGTTGTGGTCCCAGGTGGTATCTACTCAACATTTCTTCTTCCTTCTTTCCAAATAGAACTGCAATTTTGTTCTAGTATCCTACCTCATTCTGGGCCAGAAAGTGGTCCTGATACATTCACGTCAGTCAGCACCTTCCTCTCTTAACTATTTCTGGTCAGTGTAAGAGTAGTTGCATACACAGTCCAATGTGAGGAAAGAAGAGAGGGTCTCTTCATTTCTCTCCCACTGCGCATGGATGAGGAAACATTTTGTTCCAAGTGGGTCTGGGAGATGTGATAACCAAGAAAGGAACCAGCCTTTGTATTTACGGAGGATACACATGTTTTATTAAAATACCTATTAGACATGAGGCAGACATGGGACAGACCTTGTCAATAATGTTAACAAAAGAGGCGCCTGGGTGGCTCAGTCGTTAAGCGTCTGCCTTCGGCTCAGGTCATGATCCCAGGGTCCTGGGCTCGAGCCCCACATCGGGCTCCCTGCTCCGCGGGAAGCCTGCCTCTCCCTCTCCCACTCCCCCTGCTTGTGTTCCCTCTCTCGCTGTGTCTCTCTCTGTCAAATAAATAAATAAAATCTTTAAAAAAAATAATGTTAACAAAAGAAAGTCTAGGGCCAACATAAATATTATTTACTGTAGAAGATGTGTATGGATCTTACCTTCTAACTGGCTATATAATTCTCTGAAATAGTATCAAAATATAACCAAAACAATAAGCTTTGTCTATAGGGAATCACAAAATTACCCTAATTCTATAATTAGACCATGATATGATATGTTCCATGTAAATCAAAATTTAAGTAAATTTTATGTTATTTATTTATTTTATTTTTTTAAAAGATTTTGTTTATTTATTAAGTCAGAGAGAGAGAGAGAGAGTGAGAGAACACAAGCAGGGGGAGAAGCAGGCTCCCCGCCAAGCAAGGAGCCCGATGCGGAACTCAATCCCAGGGCCTCAGGGTCATGACCTGAGCAAAAGGCAGACGCTTAACTGATTGAGCCGCTGAGGCGTGCCAATTTTATATTGTTTAAATCAGAGGTCAGTTGCAGAGTTTTTGTGGGCAGCGGGTTCAGAGTCTCAGCGCCAGGGTCCATGTGCGGGGCCGCGGGGGAGACGTTGGGTATTGGACTATTTAGTGTTTTTCAGGGTCCCTAGAAAAGATTCTTTAATGCAATCCTGGAATATTCATCCAGACATTAAGGTTCTAAGCTTTCACCTGTCTCAGTTGAGGTGTTAATTTTTGGCACCAGTAGGTGTCCCAGAGCTCTCCCAGCTGGTCTCCTAATTTCTGCTTGTCTCCAACAAAACCATCCTCTGCAAAGTAGGGATAGTTCTAAAGCACAAAACTGATTACATAATTTCATCATGTAGAATTTGCCCATCACTCACCTTGCCATAGAAAGTCAAGTTCAAGCCCTCAGCATGGTTCACAGGGCCATGTGAGATCTCACCCCCCTGCTTACTCCCACCCTGTCATCCCACTCACTGTGCACTCTAGCACTGCTCACATGTTTGCAGTGCTGCTAACACACCACGCCTCCTTTACTTGTCCACCTCACAGAATCTTAGCCTTTCAAAAACTCCTAATCATCATAAGCCCTGTGATTCTTCCCCACACCACCCACCCAAGGCCGAAGGAACTAGCACTTCTTCTTTGAACACAATGATGTTTGTGCATAATGCATCTGTTATTCTATGTTTCTTAAGACTCTTCCTCTTTTTTGGAATGGTGGTTATCAACTCATCCTTTTGACTCTTTCCTATCTTACCAGAGAGCATAAGAGACCCATAAATTTTGATGAGTGGACAAAATGCTATTTTAGCCAAATTAACCCTATAGTATGCAAATGACTCTACAACATGCACAGATTTTGGAGGAAAAGATTAATTACAGTTTAATTGCTTATTCAATATACATGTCAGGAATACATGTATATATACCTTATGAAAGCACTCCACACATTTTAAGTACCACTAAGCATAAGAAAAGTACTATACCAGAATTAGTAAAGGATATACAGATTATACAAAACAAAATAAATGACAACAAAAGCAACAAAACATGTCTCTGCTAACATCTTGTGGAAAACAAACAAAAACCAAATACAAAAGTAAATCTACTTGCATACAGAAGTGCATGAATACAAAATCTTCCAAACACACAAAAAATCACAATCTTCTGTATTCAGCTCTTGGATACTGCTGGTCACCAGTGTAATAGATATTATTGAACATCTGGTCTGGTCATCCCTGGAATAAGGGCTAAGAATAAAGGCAAAGGAGACTCAAACCTTATTTTCAAAATCACAGTCTAGTGCAACAACGAGTCAAGAGCCTATTGGGTGTAATGGGCGAGATCCGCAGTGCCCGAGGTGTCCAGGGAAGACCCTTTCTGTGTCCTGGGAGGAAATGCCTCAGCTAATTGTTCAGGGGCAAGAAGGAGTGTCCAAGGAAGTCAGGAAGTCTTTCCACGCAGCTCTTGCAAAGGACCTGAGGCAGAAGTTTTCTTCCCACTTGAGACCTCAGCTTATTGTTTCTGTTGCTGCTGAAATGTATTATCACTTGATGACAGGGATGATTCTGAAATGTATTTTAATAAACAACTTGTTTTACATGCATTTGTACTTACCAAATGCATGTACTGACCTAACATGTGTTTACATGTCTTAATTATTTAATCCTTAAGAAGACTTATGAGGTAAGTATTCTCATTAATCTCTGTGTTATAGTCAAGGAGTCTGCGATGCCGTAAACCTGAGAAATTCACCAAAGAGCATTCAATCAAAAAGTGACAATATTCAAATGAACCACTATCAGAACCTCAAATTCAGATAGGCTGATTTCAGGTGGTGATGGGTTTGCTCTTCTGTGTATTCCCTGCTGATTCCTGCCAGGTACTTTTCTTGTGCTTCGTCATCCTCAAATATGGGAAGGGTTTTCATATGGCACTATATGTTATTTATAATAGAATAAGTAAGGAAAGTCTAATAAAGTAAAAAAATCGTTCCCTCTAAATTGTGTGTGTCAAGATATTGTGTGCCATAAATAAAATGGAGCCTAGAAACCACTATAATTTTTCTTACTTCTTCCCATCTCCAGATCCTCCTAGATCCCTAGAAACTCCTAGATCCCTACAGGAATCCCTAGGGCACACTTAGATTTTCCTGGCAGGATGACTTCTGCTTTTCATCTTGTTGGTTCTTGGCATCTGTATTCTGGCGTTCTTCAAGTGGTTGGTGGTCCCATTCCCTCTGTACCAAATCTTCCTATGGCTGTCCTCACTGGGTCCTCACCTGCAGAGTCTGGCTGCCCTGTCTTCTCTCACTATTGGGACCTGCACCGCCATTGCAGCTGTGGGGGGTACACTGTTTCCCTCTTGGCCATATTCATTGAAACTGGAGACAGTCCATCTAGCTGCTTCCAGATTTCTCTACTATAGGGCTCACAAGCTAAACTCAGCTTGCGTTTTCCTTGTTAATGAAAATTTCCATTTCCATTTCCACCTTGTTCTTAGTTCTAGGACAGCCTGCACAAGACAGGGAGTGTCATGAAAACCCAACGAACCCCAGATCAAAAAAAGGAGTTTTCCAAAGAAGAGTGATTAGGCTACAGCCCAGCAGAGTGACTCCTTCCTCCCACAACAAAGGGACAGTTGTCACTATAATAACCTACAAGATGCAACATAGGAGACTGGAATGACCTGAAATATTTTTAGAAGTCATTTCTGCAGCCTTAGGATAGTCCCAAGACCCAGGCAATACAGAACGCTCAAGTACAAGGACCTCACACTGTTGTGAGTCAGGAAACCGGAGCTCAGAGAATTTCGATAATTTACCCCAGATCACAGAGCCAGTGAGTGTTAACCCTATGATTCCAACTGTTCTCAGAGCCTCTGCGCCTTTCCCTGTTGCTGTAAAACTCAGTAGCTCTGCTACTCCCAACTGTGTGCCCTTGGGTAAATTTAACCTCTTTCTGCCTCAATTCGAGGGGCCATCTCCAGGGACCTTTACAGCTCGAGTCTAATAACTTCCTTTAGGGCCCATCATGAACGCAACCAAATGAAAATGGAAATCTTGGGTCTCAAACACAGTACAGGATTTTCTCCTCCAAAAACAAAGTACACGTTTGCAAAACGAAGAAGAAGCTGTTCTCCCGAAAGACAGAAGTTTTAAAAGGAGAGGTAGGCAGTGGGGGCCCCCCACCACCCACCCCAGCTCTTTCACCCCCAGCAGCTTAATTGATTGGATTTTTCTTTTTCTTTAGCTTGTTTGTTTGTTTTAACTTGACTCTCATTTTCTCTTGATTCCTTGAAAAATCCCAGATGGAATAACAAAGCGCACAAACTCCACCTAGCCTCCAGGCTTGCTAAAACAACCCCAAGAAAAAAAAAGCTGTTAAAATCCCTGTTGAGAATGGATGGCCATCTGCTTAAACCAGCTTGATCACCTTTCAAATGGCTGTTGATAAGGCAGGATAGGGCTTCTTCCCTATCTCTCAGGCTGGGGTTTAGAGGGAATCTGAGAAGTCAGGAACTCAGCAGAGCTTTAGAATGTAAAATGAAGACTTAACTCTTAAATGGCCAGTAACCATCTCTTTATTGCCCTGCTTGTTTTGAAGAAAGATTTATCTTCCACCTTAAGTATCCTGGAGAAGTAGGCACTGCAGATGTTTCTTTAGAGAGATGCTTGTTGTAGTGTTTTGTCCCTAAGAAAAAGAAAGAAAGAAGGAAAGCAAGCAAGCACAATGAATCAGCTTGAGAATGAGAGAGAATGAGAACACCTGATCTAACTTCTGTTTTGGAAGGTGTATTTGGGGGAGACATGAGTGCTGGAATGTTTCAGCTTTCAGGATGGTAGATTCACATTTATAGTCAGTCCGTTTCTGCTATATCATATGTGGTAGGGTAGGATATCAAAGGAGGAGGGTCCATAGGACTGCCACCATTTTAAATGAAAAATATCTCTTCTCCTCATGCATGGCACTATAATGTGGCACAGATGGAAACATGTGCTTTTCTGTTTTAGTGTTTCTGTACATTACACAGGCAATAAATACCAGCCAAATCAAGCTGTAATTTCTAAGGTTCCATATAACCCATTTTACCAGTGTCAGCTGCCACAGCTTACAGATCCCCTAGAGAAAGTGGCCCAAACTCCCAGCTTTTACAGGCCCTTTCAGGGAGACCTCACAAATAAAATGTATGGAAAGCATGGCCCACACTTTTAATATCCATACAGTTAATCCTGCATTTGCTTGTTATACTTTACACACTTGTATTGGGCAGATCTTTCTCTTCAAACTCATATTTATTCACTTTTTTTTCTTTTTAAAATTATTTTCAGTTGTTGTGAAACCCTTGTCTGTTTTCTAGGGTGGGTATACTCTGGGTGAGAGGTAAGAGGGAGGATTGTTATGCAATGGGGTAATTGCTTCCCTCAGGATTCAGTGAGGGTCCTATGGGCTTTGAACACAAGAAAACTGGGCTCTTGTGTAAAAAGTAAAGAGATTTCTTTCAGTGTTTTAATGCAATCCTTGAAAGAAAAGAGACAAAACAAAAGGATTGATAGAGTCAAATCTGGCCGAGCTCCAAGTATAAGAGATGAACATTGAATGCCTATCATGAGCAAGGTGTTGGGGGTTTTAGAAGGATTATCTAAATTAATCACAGCACACCACAAATTGGGTGATGGCATTTTAATTTTACAGATAAAGAAACTGAATTTCAGAACTGCTGATGACCTGCAGTTCACACAGTCAGGATTGGTGCAGAGCCAGAAGATGGCATAAGGGATCTCAATACTATGTAGATAGATAGATAGATAGATAGATAGATAGATAGATAGATAGACAGAGATACCCAATGCTGCCCAATATACTCTGTTTTTGATAATCGAATAAGCCTTAGTGTGGACAGCAAAGGTCCCTCTTCATGCATTTCGGTTCAATATGTGTCCTCATTAGCCACATATTTGCACTAATCCAGTGAGTTGCTGTTACTAACATGGGCTTCTGGACTGGCTCTGCTGGACTGGTGGGCATCTACCTCTCCGCTATCCAGGAACCCGGGGTGTCAAAGTCAACATGTGGCAGGTATAAGGGCCGTGAAGGGAATGGCTGTGTGGATCAGGAAAGACTTTCCATCTTTATTTTAAAACAGAAAGTAGCAGGAGTGGAGGGATCAAGGTAAGTTAGGAGCCCCTTTGCTTGCAGTTGGCTGAGGCTTTACAAGGGGGACTTCCCAGATGAATTTTCAACAACCTTGCAAAATGACCTTGCACTTCCAACAAACCGTTCTCCCAAGGGTACCAGTGGAGACTTAGTTTTCATTGCGATTTTAGAGCTATGGGGACTAGACTTTTACTTATTGGTCAGAAAAGGTCCTTAACTTATTTTGGGGTAGATTCCCAGTGCATACATGGGAAGGGCTTGAGTGTCTCTTATGAAATCAAAGGTTTCAAACGGTATGTGACAGATACAGACCTGCATTTAGTAAATTCTTCTTTTTCTAAATTATCACCAGGAAGAAAATCATTTTAAATGTATGAAAAGCATTTCTAAAAAATAATGTTTAAAAATATTTCTAAAACGCATAATGTTGCAATAGCTTCTCTTTTCCCCGTTGATAAAATCCAGTCCTTTATACACCCAGCCTTTCTGAAACCAGTCTTGCACACTTTCTCCATCAAGGCTTAGGTCTTATTTTTTGTAAGACCATCTCCTTGGGGAAGGAAATTTCACTCAAGCCCCTCTGAACCCTCTCCTGTCCCGACTTTGTTCTGCAACTCAGCGAAGGATCTGCTCTCTCATGTACCCTGCTCCTTGCTGTCTGAGCAAGCTCTCCATCCCCCGCATGTCTAGGTCCTTCCTTGGCCTCCCTTTAGGAAGAATCCCTCACCCTGATGTCTCCTCTTAGCAATTTTGCAGGGGTGGGCCCCCTCCCTCTGCTCCTTGGCTCTGAGTCCCCTCATCTTTGCCGTGTGAAGAGCTGAGCACATTCTCTCCACCTGTTGCATTTTCTTGACCAAAATCTTCCTTACCGTCTTTATAAGGGTCAGAATAACTTTTTCTTTATTATCTTTCCTCGTCAGATACCCTGTTTTTAACAATACCAAAATACTTTTCATTTTGTACAGAAGCCACACTATGTCTTTCCCAGTTTCTGTACCTTTTAACGCACAGTTCCCTTTGAAATGTTCCTTCCTTCTAAACCAGGAAACCTTTGCTCTGTATTTAAGGTTCAGCTCAGATATCACTTCCATTAAGTCCCCAAATGCTTTGGAATTTACCCTTATTAGGCTCCTTATTACCTGCTACCTGAGTTCCCTTGCCTGTCTCTCCCATTTCCCGTGAGCTCCTTGAGAGGGGTTTTGGCTCCTCATTAACGTGGGTTGCACACTCCACCGCCCCCCCGCCCAGTGTGGCTAGATCCTGATGGCCACTTCCAGCAGGGACCAGTGGATGCTCACAGAATGAGTGCAGCACGACACAGAGCTTCCTTCCAAAGCAGTCACACCCCCCCTTCTCTTTAAAGTAACTTCATGAGATTTTCACTGGGCAACTTCTAGTTCATGTATTTAAAAAAGTTTTTTTTTTCCTTAAAAAGAATAATCCATATTTAAGACTTGTCACCAATGTACACTGGCCTTCCCAAATGTTTCAAGTTGTTTTGTTTTCCCCTATTTTTTATATTTTGAAATGTGTGCCTCTGTATTCTACTTTGAGACCAGGAATCCCCTTTATGTACATGGCAAACATAAGTTACCTATTTCCTCTGGACCCTAAGTGGCAGATCCACAGGACATCGTTTCTCATCTTTGTAACTGTTCTTTTTTTTTTTTTTTTCATGACAGAGGAGATCCTATATATAATTTGTGGAAAAATTCTTTGATAGCCCCTAATTTTAGGTTTTCCTAAAGATATTTTTCTGGGCTACTTTGTTATGAAGGCTGATGATGTCGTATTCAAAAGACCATCACCTGTGTTGTGCAGGGTGTATGATTGACCCCTTCCCACCGTCCTGTTCTTTTTCTTTTATCTTATTTTGAATTGAGGATAAACACTATGATATCCATTCATTTCAGGTTCACTTGAAAAAAAATACTTTCAATAGCAATCATTTTAGCACTCCTACTTTGTATCAGATACTTAGCTAAATTCTCTCCTGAAGAGTTCAAAAACCCCACCATGTCTTATCATATATATTTTAAATTCTTATTTTTCAGTTGAGTTAATAAGGCAGGTGCTTAGTCCTGTAACATGAGGCTGGGAAGGGCAGTCCAGGGACCCCCCCCAACTCAGGCCTGGCCACACCTCCACATCCCCGACCTAAAGTGATGGGCCTATTTTGTTCCTCATGATTTTGTATAACTAGTTCTCCTCTAAATTGCCCATCTAATGATATATTTTTAAAATAGTTTTGTATCAGCTCACATTTAAAGATTCAAAGCCCTCTTGGTTTCATTGAGATCTGATTGAAAGGAATTGATGTCATTAGTTTGGGTACACGGTTGGGTTCAGTTTAAACTCCATCTGACCAGCTCCTACTGGGGTCTTCATGGCACGATTGGGAAAGAGAACCGGCCACGTGTGGGGGAAAATCATCTAGAGCAGGGAACACAGATTAGGAGCACAGGTTCTTATTTCCAGATGTAAGTAGAAAATGTGGTGATGAGCTTTGAAGTCACAGTGGGTCTCGAGGGTGCTGTCCCTAGTTACGTTGACTTGACCGAGTTTTTGAGCTCTCAGAGCACCAGCCTCCTGACGCGAGGCCCACAAGTGCCTGTTGTGCGGGGTCATCTGGAAGGAAACATGTAGAGGTCCCCGCCCAGTGCTTGTACTCTGTAAAGCCTTTTCCTTCGGCCATTAATTGGTGTTATGACCTTTAGGGCTGTTTCTTAACTTCTCTGTGACTGGCTTTCTTCTTGTCAAATAGCAATATTAATACCTGTTTTATCTATTCTTAGAGGTTTTTATAAGGGTCAGATGAGATACTACACTTGAGAGCATTTGGAAAATATCCAAATGTAAGCTGCTAAGATTAATGACACGGACCGACATTCTACCTACACCAGAGAGGGGGCGCTGGTGAGAGGCAGACCGCCCATGCTCTACTCCAGGCGGGGTAATTGGCAGTGACGCTTTTGTATTAGAAACAGAGTTTTCTTTATGTTTGTCAATATAGGTACAAGACAGGAAGCTCGTGGATTTTTTCCCCGCTAACTTCAAATGAGTTTTTCTGCCTATTATGTAATGTAGTCTTTTCCTCTTGCTTTGCTATACAACTTTTAGGATAAGATTGCATAAATCTTTCCTTTTAAAACTTTTATTATTTGGTATTAAATTGGACATATGTTTATTTATGTATCTCTCACCCTTTGAGGATGTTGGCATATGCTTTATTTTGACACCTAATATGAAGAGAAATCTATTTTATTTTTCAGCATGGTTCAGGCTTAGAGAAGGTACCTTTCCTTAATTTATGTGCATATCCCTGTAAGATTTCCCCAACATCCTGTATCATTCTTATGGAACCACAAACTAGTAGGGCATTTTAACATTTGGGCACAGATGTCTCTGTTAAATGAGCTATAGGAATCCATGGATTAAGGAGCACAATTCCCTGAAGAATTTACCCCTATCGGGTGTTGGATTGTGATTGCAGCAGAAAAACAGAAAGTTGAAAGCAGTGTGTGGGAAGAAAAAGAATCAGAAATACTAAATTATGCAATCTGCCTAAATGTAATCAGATGGCAACAGATACCGTATGCAGGGTATGTCTCAATGCTCACCAGCATCACCTTCCATAAAACACACAAAAATAAGTAAATAAAAATTCTGCAAGTTGAAAGAATTTAGAAAGATTCTTTTTTTTTTCATTTGAAAATGATCCTGCCATCTCTTAAAATTTCTAAGCGACTCCAACATGGTACATATACGCTCTTCAATTCATGGTTCTGAGTAGATCAAACCCTGACCGGCCTTTTTCTCTGGGCCTGGAGAACACGTGTGGCCACGTTGAGAGCCCATCCAAGCTCGGTGGTGTGGCCTTTTCAAATTGAACTTAAACCATTTGGTATGCAAGTTCTTTTGGTCATGGCCAAACATGACTTCCTGTTTCTGAGGAGAAAGGCTTAAAAAGTCTCATAAAAAGACTCAAAGGGCTTCTTGGATATCAAAGGGTCCTTACAAAACATTGTTTGACGAGTTAAGTGTATGGAATAAGAAACACACGGAATTCATTTCCTTTAAAATGCACATGGGATTAAGAATTATGGAGAAAAGGGGTTTAGGAAAATACATTTGAGTTTTTATCAAACTTAACTTAAAATGTGTAAAACATAACTTGAATTGCACTAAATATATAAATCATGGCTAAAATGATCTCTTAAAATGTGTAACTGTTTATACACATGAATACACTCATACAGAAGATGAACTTATAAAATATTATGTAATGCATTTTCAAGATGCATGATAGAAATTTACATCCCAATGGATATTCCTTTCAAAATGGACAACTTACAAGGCTCTCATACACGGCAAAGATCTTGCCTGACTGCCTCCCACCACCAGCACCACCCCAAAACAGCATGCCTTCTTTGTGTAGAAGTTGGCTTCAGGGTTTGGAAATATTATTTTGAATAGCTTGAGTCTTCATTTTATGGTTATATTTGGAAAAAATCAAATTTCATTTAGAGTCAAGTCTCATGTATAAATTAAGTGATAAATCTGAGAATTCTAATTTAGGCTTAAGAAAATCAGATGTGATTTCATTGTGGGTCTCTTAAACTGGTTCTCTGACAGTCAAAACAGAGGAGATCCAAAAGTATTCAGAGCAATGGAATCATTCTTAGAAAAAAACATTCAGACTCATCAGATGATTATTTCAAAGGATGATACCCATTCACATGGGTATATTTTGTGACATCTGTTCAAAACAAATCCCATTGCTTTATAATGGCTATGCGTTTTGATGTGTGTGTTTGTGTGTTAGCACAGAAAAAAGAGGGAAAACATCAAAACATTGACAAGGAGAATCCCCAAATGGTAGGATTATGGGTAATTTTTATTTTATTTTTTGTACTTATCAATGAGCAATGTTTTTTAAATTGTCTGTTAGGAGCACTCAGTGCTATGCTGTAAAGTGTTTAACCACTGACTCTCTAAACAGACAAACAAAAGCAAACTCAGATTTGTAGTGTTTACCAATTTCCATGGTGTAAATATTCCCACTATGGTTTATTTTGTTATCAACTTGACATGAGTTAATTCATTGCTAGGAAGAGAAGCCCCTATTTGCCTCAAGCACACCACTGGAGCACCTGTTTCACAAACAAGAGGATATTTTGCATCAAGAGAAAATGAAAACGTAAGACCATACATAAAAATATCACCCTAGATTTTTGAAATATATTTTTGATGGGAAATATCATATTAAAATATTAAAAGTGGTTATCTCTGTATCATGATATTAGAATAAGGGAAGATGTATGGCACTTTGCATTTTAGAACTAATCTTATAATTAGGGTGACCATATGCTTTATTTTCTAAATTCTAACCACGTTAAGAGTGCAAAGAGGCATTATTATTAGTTTTGTGAGGACCTGGGTATAAACTGGAACTCTCCCTAGAAAACCAGGAGATACGATCATCCAACTTATCCTTAGCATGTTGAGGACCCCTCGCCATGAGCAGAACCTGACTCTGGTTGTTATTGAAGGAGGTGCTGTGCACTGAATCCTGGCCTTGCTATTTCTGGTCTGTTTCATGTGCGTTAATGCTTGCTATGTGGTAAACACTGTGACAGGTGATAGGAAGAAGGACCCAAAACTGTTGTAGGGTAGTTTGGTAAGCTCAACAGAGATATTTCATAAGGCATGGAGGATTGTCAGGAAGCCTGAGATTTCAGAATGGAAGGGAAGGCATGCTTTCTTGTTCTCACAGTGCATTTGGACAGAGTGGAGGCTAGTCTCCCCCGACTATTTCCCACTTTTGCTTGAGACAGGTGATCAATCCTCCATTACTTGGTAAGAAGAAAGGAAACACTCTGGATTTCAAGCCTGAAGCTTCATTTTCATTTATGTGTTGAATCTGGAAAAACAGCATCGTCTTCCTGCGTAGAGAAAATCTACATAAATCCTATATATCACTCCAAGATGGGATCCTATGAGTTATTTAAACCTTATATCAATTCTCATGCCCCTCCTGAAGGGCCATGTTGCATGTTGATCAAAATAATCTCTCTCTCTAAGGGATTCTTATAGTCCTTGCTGTTGGTGCTATCCTGTAGTTGATCCTTGAGGTAGGTAAACTATCTTATTGTAGAGTATTTGTTGTTGGTTCTCAGTATATATTCTCTTTTATTCAGTCAATTCTCCCATATGTTTTAATTTCTCAACTAAACTGAAAGTTGAAAGCTCTGTGTAGACAGGATTTTTAATCTAATATATTTGCCTTCCTTCACAAACTTCCTAGGATCATGTTTTGCTCATAGTAATAGTTAAATAAATCTTCATTTATTAATGGACCGAAAATCACTTCGGAATATGCATACTAAGCATGGTATGGGCTGGTGAATCCCTTTTAAAACTCAGAATGTCTTAATATAAGCAAGATTTTTAATAAATTCAGATCTAATTTTATACAACCAGGTGACAACTCTGATAAATCAGAGGGAAGTGAGAAATGTAATCTAGCTCAGAGTGAGCAAAGCCTTGGATTTTGTCTCTGCAGACATGCTCATCAATAAACTTGAAAAATGTAGCCACACTCATGTAGCTATGCTTTGGTGTCGGTATTGTTTGGGTAGTAACTTGTTATATAATATTTCATATGAATATTGTGCAGTAACAGAAGTTCGGGATAAGGAATCCAGAGTTCCAGAGCCAGCCCCTGTCTGTCGCTAGCTCGCCGGGTGATCCCACTGCAGGGAAGCTCGGGCTTAGCTTCTTCCTCGGCTCTGTAGGATCCTTCACTGATGGGATTCCAGGCTGACCTTTGGTTACATTGTCTGGCTCAGTTTCCCTGATAACCTGGCAGAAGTACAATTGTCCCTCATGTTCCTAAGCAACCTTCCTTAGGATAAAATGGCTGCTGACTGGACCTTGTATCTGAACTGAACAAAACAACAAATCAACCATACATACCTGAAGGACACCATGCTTTGGGCTTTCCCAGGACTGGTAGTTCTTATCACTGATCTGTCCTCATGCCTGTGAAATTGTGAATTGTGAAAGGCACAGATTTCTTTTAAGGCCAGAGGTTTTAACCCAGAAGATTTTAAAGCAGGGTAACTCGTGCATCTGCCTGATGTGAACCCCCTCTCCTTGAAGCTATGCAGATTGAGAACCTGTGTCGCTGCCAGGACCTGGCTGAGGGTGGGCTTGGGGTCCCTCCTCTATTCCTCTGAGCAAACTGGAGCAAAGTGCGGCCCTGGGTCAGCTTGTGTATGGGAGTGTTTACTGCTCCATGGGCCATGTCAGAATGGAATACGGCGTTATCGCATGGATTTGTATGTATGTATGTATGTATTCTTTAGAGAGAGAGAGCACATGCACGTGCAGGGGGAAAGGGCAGAGAGAGAGAGGGAGAAGCAGATTCTTCACTGAGCAGGGAGTCTGACTCTGGACCCTGAGATCATGACCTGAGCCAAAATCAAGAGTCCCATGCTTAACCGACTGAGCCCCCCATCCTGGGCACCCCCCACCAACGGGCTTTTTAAATGCACTTTTGGGTCAAGTTTTTTTTGTGAATTGAAATAAACAGATCACACATGTTCATATAGTTATGTTTTCAAATGTATATGTAAGCTGCAAAAAAGCATATTAAAATATTAAGAAATTTATTATATCTTGTTATAATTGCATACTTATTCAGCATATTATTATTATATGGTGATTATATAAAAAGTGTTGACTTTGAAATAACTTTTTTAGCTTTCAGTACTTCTTCAGGATCTAGCATTCTATAACCTTCATGCTTATGTGTCCTGTAATAGTGTGCCTCTTACTAATATTAAATAAGTGTTGTCACTTAACATCTTTACCACCTGAAAAATCAGCAAATCCTCAGAATTCCACGCAAAAACATTTCCCTCAAATGTTAACTTATGAAAACTCAGATCACCAAGAGCTGGCTTTAGCTGCTTTGAAAAAAGGTGATTTTTTTTCTGAATTCAACCAAAGGATTAAAAAAGTGTATGCATTTATTGCCTATTAAATATTAGACCTATATGTGTGGAGGTAACACATGCATTTACAGATGAGTGTGAATATTTTCAAACTCTGAGATATAGCAGCTTTTTAAAACTTAAGAGCACCTACTCCTTTCTCATGACCCCTTTTGAAAGAGAGGCTCTCTCTGGTAGCTCTCTGGCCATAGGATTGTACCCAGGGATGAAGAAGGTAACTGGATCTCTAAATACGTAGAGTTTTGTTGACAAAAATCCTGTAATTTCACCCAGAAACATGCTGGAAGGCAGCCCTGAGTGGAATGGGGCGGGGTGATTGGTAGTGTGTCACACATTCTTAGCTGTCTCTTACCAGGGCAGATGCTGTACCCATACTGACGTACGTAGCACAAACGATTCAGATTTCACCACATATTAAGCAGAAATTTGGACACAGGTGAAGGGGTTCAGAGAGGTGAGGAAGTCCAATGTCCTCCAATAACCAAGAGCGACTCGGCTGCTCAAGGCCGGGCGCAGGCCTCTCATGAACAAAAAAGTTGACATCTGGAGAATTTTTTGCTCTCCGCAATCATTGTGATTTTCCTTTTCCTAGAGGGCACATTATTTTTAAAGCACCACACCACCTAGGGAAGACACAGGAAGAGATGCTCCCTGCTTCCCAATCCAGCCTCCATCCAGATTATTTAGAACACGTGTTACATTTAAAAATCCTACAAAGTGTCAGAAAACAGAAGACTAGGGGTATGGAAGAAAGGAGGCGTCAGGAGGAAAGGAAGCTGAGGTTATTACAGTCTGAGACATCACACACAAAGCTTTTCTTCTGCCAGGGCCCGTGCCTGATTTCAGCTCTCCTTCCCACAGACTTTCCTAAGCAGGCAACTACAAAGTGGCTGGGGATTTTTGAGCATCTTGAATAGATCAGAGGGAATTCAGATGAATCGGGAGGAAAAGTGCCCCAATCATTTGAAGGTCAGGGCCTCCAGGAAAGCAATGGCAGACATTCATTACTATTACTAAGAAACCAGGGGGGGAGGGGAAGGAGGAGAAGGAAGAGACGAGTGGAGCAGCACCAGGAGATGTGCAGAAACAGGTTGGGACAGAGGACTGAGGATGGTGTCAGCAGAGGAAGGGACGAGAGCTGGCGGGACCCGGGAAGGAGGCAGAGAAGGACCGGTCGTGGGATGAACAAAGGCTGGGAGGAGGGAGCTAGGGCCTGAGGAGGGACGAGGAGCAAGGCGGGTCGCAGAGACAGCCCATTCTGAATATGGAACTGTTACAAACAGGGGGAAGACTGAATCCCCGGCTTGTTGCAGGCCAGGTCTCCGGCTGCAAACGTGTCAGATGTGCACTGAGAGACTCTGCGGAGGCTGAGTTGCAACTGGCAAAATCGTGAATCCGAGATCTATTAAGACATTCTTTGGAAAAAAAAAAAAATCTCGCCACAAATTTATTAGTGCTTTTACAAACTAGAATTCTGCTTCATGCCTTCAAGAGCCATGTGCTTTCCTTAGCTGGGATCCGGGTCCAGTAAAAGCAACCCTTGTGATCACAATCCTTGTATAAGTAACCAGTTACCCTTTCTCATGGTGACGGTGAACGTGTGACCACGGGCCGTGTATTTGTGGCTCTCTGTGTCACCCGTCAGCCTCTATCCATTCATTAGTCCCAACAGGTAGAAAATCATTCAAATCTTTTAGGATGAAGTGCCCAAGTCCTTTTACCCCAAGTACAATCATCTCAATCTCTGATTGCCAGAATTTCCCTCTCCCCCGCCCCCCAAAGACAAGATAGATACACATGCAAAAAGGAAAACAGGAGCCTGGAACCCATATGGTGGCCCTAGGGCAGGGCAGCTCTGGCCACATTGCTCTCACTTTTATCTTCTTGGACTTGGTTCCAGACAGCAGGTGGAGTCAAGTGCGGGGGCCACGGTGCTGTCTCTGGGACGAGAACCTGCACAGGGCAGGAGGGGAAGGAGCTTGTGTATGTCAAAGCCACGAAGCGATTTCAATGAACAGCTTCACAAAATGGCTCTTCAGAATTGCCTGTTTTGTGGAGTATTATCAAGATTCAGTGTGTGAGGAGGCGTCACCGTCCTCAGTGCACACGTTAGTTGGGAGGTAATTACCAGTTCAGACCCCTCTTCAGTCAATCAATGCGACCCCCCACCCAAACCACTTTCTAAAGCGATTGAAAATTGCCAGTTAAGAATGCTCAGGAATGTTTGTCATAGATGTTTCAATATGCAGATCAGCACTGGAGACTTGAAAATATGTATCATGTCAAAGCCCCATTGTGTCAAGGACCTATTTCTTTAAATTAGTTCTTGCATATGAATTTAGAATTCAATAGACTAAATCAGCTTCAGGGAAGTAGTCAAGGGGTAGTGATTAAATAGTATATACTTTTCAAAACTGTTTACGTGACAAAAAGTAACACTACAGTCAATTATTCAAATATGAATTTCTTTAAGAATTGAGGAAGTGCATATGTTAATAGTCTCTTCTGTACGTGGTTGCAAAAGAAATTAGGATATGAGCAATGCGAAGAGGTGCTAACTGAGAAATAATCACTCCTCATATCTCAGTTCTTAAAAAAAAGAGTGCAGATTTTTTATGATGGTTGCCCAGATGGCCGGTTGGGGAAATGGAAAGCTGCTGAGATGTGTGTGGGGCCCTCCACCCTTATAGGCCTCCTGTCCATCCACGTCTGCCCCACGCCAAATGGAACAGGGGCTGTGACACCAGCCATGCGTGACTCCCTTCCTTTCTTTTGCCCTCCTTCCATCTGGCCTGGGAAGCGCTCTGACACACGGCCCACCTTCTAGCCCTCCCCACAAATTATGCCACCCACTGGCAGAGGGCCTGAGTTGGCGGGAAGTAGGCGATGCCGTGGACCGTGGCCAACCATCGCCATGCAACTCAACATCTTTCCTTCCTTTACCTCTTTTCTTCTCCTGGCTTCTCCTTCCTGTCCTGGATATTCTTAGCAGAAGGAAGCTAGATAACTCTATTTTCAGCAAGGCTGACAATAATAGTAAAGCCTCCAGAACATTTCATCTTTGAAAGACATCGCTGATGTTTTCTGGAATTTGGTCAAATTCTATGGTGCTTAACACATTCTAGGAGGGCAAAGATGATGCTAATAAATTTCTGTGGTGATTTATTCATTGCACTCACCCTACACTTTTGTTCATATTCTTTTTCTCCAAACTGGCCCTATAGAAACCACCCCTTGCCCACCACTGTTTTTTTTTTTTTTTTCTTATTTGACTAAATCACTGCATCTCATTGACAAATTCCTTGCAGGATGTAGAGATCACTCTCTGTTGTAATTTTACAGAGTTGACTCTGACAAGGCTTGCCAATATTGTGGTGATTTTTCGGCTTTGTCTTGTTTTTAATGATTGGATTCTCAACTCACTCCTGAGGAAGGGCCCATGAGCACAATGTGGAAAGGAATAGTTCTTGCCATCTCTCCAAGCGGAGGCATAAATAACATTATCAGAGCATCTAAGCAGCAAAAGTGACTTTCCAGAAACTCAGTTCCTTGTTGGCAAGGAGTGTGGCATAATGGTTACTGTTAACAAGTTCAGCATTTCGGTGTTTTCATTTCCCAGTTGTATGGTCTTGGGCAAACTATATGATTGTGTAAATATCGGTTTATTTATTTTTAAAATGGGAAGGATAATACTGTTTACCTAATAAGAATTGGTGATTTTTAAAACGACTCTGTAATATGTGTATAGAATAATGTCTGAAACAGTAAATTCTCAACAATTTTTACATACTCGTCTTGTTTTTATTTTACCATTGTATTGTTGCCATGTCTACAATCTCATGGCCTCTAGCACAGATTTGTATTCCTGGCTCAATATATATTTGTTAATTCTAAGTTTCTTTGATTGGCGAGTTAATGTTTTTTGTTTAATATTTGAAAGCACATATATTTAAATGTAAGTATTTAAACAATGCAAAGAATATACACCAAACATCCAGTTTCCTACCTTACCCTCCAAACCTCTCCCCTCCGAGGCAATCACTATCAGCAATTACTTATATGTCTTCCAAAATATGTGCGCTTGTGTATTCCTTTATGAAAAACTCTGCTGACACTACCTTTCTACCCCTCCCCAAGCCCACACTCTGTATTCCCACCGAAGGTAATCACTGTCTGGAGTTTTATATTTATTTACCTTGTTTTCCTTTTTAATACTTTTACCATACATGACTCTCCACATTATTTTTTCAGTTATGCTTATTTTAAGCTTTGTAAAAGGGTTATCAATCACCTTTTTGCTTATTTTGTAATGAATAGGAGCATGTTATACATATTTTTTAGCTTCTTTTTCTCTTAACACTATTCATTGATTTTTTAAAAACTTGAGCCAATTGTCTGGTCAAAAAAATTTCTCATCATTGTAAATTGATGATGATAGAAATAAGATTAATTTTTAAAAACAATTATGCTTGGAAATAGTATCATTTTAGTCTATCCTTAAAACGTTTTCTTGGGTCTCTAACATATTTGGGAACTAAATGGTTAAACATTGATATTGTTTCAAAGTTATGCAGGTTGTACATGGCCCTGAGAGCTGAGATTAACGTCCACTTCTCATCAACAGAATGGACCACAGCAGCACCGGAGCTGAGGGTCCCAACCACAGTTTTAGAGCTCCAGGTATATCTGTTATTTGGGATAATAGCTTAATAATGGTTCTCACACTGATATGATGTTGTCAGATGATCTTAAAATGAAATTAACAGTTTTGCTTCTAATCATTCTAGTAAACCTTCAGGTTATTATTAAAATGGGCACAGTGTTGATGGTGTGTATATATTAGCTGTTAAAAATAAGCTTTCAATACTTTCCATGCAAAATCAATTAGACTAGCAGCCCTAGAGATTTGAGAACACAAACTTTAAAGCTGTGGTGCCTACAATCCAGTACTGAAACAAATTCCCTCCATGTAAAGATGCTAATTATGAGACCTCTTGGAGTCAGCTGAATATCACAGTAGAATGGTGAGCAGGCAAGGTATAACTTAAAGTTAGCGCCAGGGACCCTCTAGGAAATGTAGACATTTCTGAGTGCCTTTGTAGCCAGGGAAAAGCTGGAGGCCATGGATGAATCAACTCTATAAAAATGCATGTTTTGTAGTTTGCATGCATTCACTTTACCAAATCACTTTATATTCAGTGTTTAATTTGCTTCACACTTTGCAGGAAGAAAGAGAAAATATCTCACTTAAGGACATCTAGATAAATACAACTAAAACACTGAGATGAGACTTGTTTATGTTCCTATGTAAGCCAATTTAAGAGATCTTCCAGGCTCAGGTTGCTGACTTGTTTGATGGCTTTATTTTCATTCACTCCTCCCTCCCTCTCTTCTTTCATCCCACATTGTTGAAAAGCTACTCCATGCCAGGCTTAATACAGGCCAGTGTTAGGCTCTGGGACAACAGATTGGTCATAGTCACTTGAATTCAAAGTAAAAACAAAACACACGATTTTTGGTTAATTTGAATGTGTGCATTTATAATGAAAGGGTGGATTTAGTGGAGAAAGGGTGAAGTCAAAGGTATGTAGCAAATGACTTAAGCATTTGAGCATAACTAGAACTGCATCTACTCACACACTTGATTCTTCCATTGGTTCTATTTATAACATGTCTTCAAAAAACATTAGGAGGAAAATTAAACTGAGAGAATCCCTTTCATGATGGACAAAGTAACTCTGTGTTTTTTAGATAACTTATCCAAAGGGACAAAGTAAATAGAAGCATTGGTTTACTTGTGAATGGAGAAACTAGGAGAGCATCTCCAATATATGGAGACTAGGAGAGCATCTCCGGTATATGAACCATGACTTAAGACAAATTTTCATTTCCCTCTTCTTTCTCCCCTCTACCAAGTGGTTATATGCCATGGTATTAGCAGACTCAAAGGGCAATTACACAAGCCAGGGTAAGTCGCTTGATTCTGAGGTTGCTGGTGAGCATAAATATTCTCCTTCTTTCGGAGTGACTGGGTAAAGGCAAAAATACCCAAAATCATTGAAGAAGGAGAGCAAACTTACAAAGTAGTAAGAAATTACAGAAACACAGTCTGTGCTTGATCTGTTGGTCCTGTCATTGGGTTATTTATTAAGCAGAAAACAATATAAAGAACCTTGAAAACATTATGCCAAATGGAAGAAGTCAATCACAAAGACCATATCTTGCATTATTTTACATATATGGAAGGTCCCAGGAAAGCCTATAAAGATGCAGAAAAATATCTTAGTGGTTGCCTGGGTGGGTGGAAGGGGTGGAGAGGGGGAAAGAGCAATTGATAATACAGAGGGGCTTATTTTTGAGGGATGGACATATCCTAAAATTATACTGTGGTGGTAGTTGCACGACTCTGTGAATAAACTCAAAGCCACTGAACCTCACACTTTAAATTGATGACTTTTACGGCATATGAATTATACCACAACAAAACCTAAAAAAAAAAAAAAAGATGAGTAACTCTAAGAATTGGATCTTCTCCAGCCCCTGATGGCCAGCACAGTTACCTGAGTGGAGTGGTGGAAGAGTCACTCTTAGAGCAGACACTGGCTTGAGACACCTTCTTGGACCCACCACTCTGCGATCTGCATTCAGACCCCTCCTTGTGGGGGACCCTGAGTAGGAGGTGGCCACAAGTCTGCACCAACAGGAATGGAGGAAAAAATAGTACAAGAGACTGGTCAAGGAAAAGGCAAGGGAACGAAGGGATATTTTCTAGTTGTCTTGTAATATCTGTGTTCTTTCCAGAAGATCCTTCCCCAACCCCAGTGACTTTATTGTTCCCTTGGAATCTGTTTTTCTTGATCCCTCAGAATCTCCTCCTTAGAAATAGATGACAACACAGAACAATAGCATTCAACTTCTTAGAGGAGAGAGGGTCTGACTTTAACTCTGCAGAGTCCTCCTTTTGGTCGTGTGCGTGTGTGTTTATTCTTCAGGTCTGGAGCTTGAGCTCATAATACTCTTCCGTTCATGGTTCACTATCTTCACCGATTTGTGCAGAAGCCCTTTTTGTAAAATTTTATTTTTATCCTCTCTGATATTCATGATCTATTTCCATCCCTCCACTTTTTTAACCCCTTAAATTTGGTTCTTGCATGTCACTTTGTTTGTATGTGCTCTTTCAAAATGAGAGTGTGTATTTTCAATGAACATAAATCGTATTTGGGGTTTTTTTTAAAGATCTAATTTATTTATTTGAGAGAGAGAGAGAGATAGTGAGAGAGAGCACAAATGGGGGGTGGGGAGAGGGAGAAGTGGGGCTCTTGATCCCAGGACCCTGGGATCGTGACCTGAGCTGAAGGCAGATGCTTAACCGACTGAGTCACCCAGGTGCCCCTAAATGGTATTTGTTATGAAGGCATTGTTATAATTCTTTTAGTCTCTTGACTTTTTAGACCCATAAAACCATGTCTGAATATCATCTACTAAAGGATTTGAATGCTTATTTAAAGCAACTATATAAAATAAACTAGATTATATAGAATTAATCATATTACTATACTTTAAGCTCCTTTAGGGAGAGCATATGTGCCTTGTCAATGTTCTTTGAATGTTGAAAGAAAATAACAGTGGAAGAACAAAGAGATGAAGGAAGGAAAGAAGGAACGTGTCTGAGCTCTCAGACACCTGACCTCTTTCATTAAGCCTGCCACCTTTTACACCTCACAGGCTGTTGTCCCCCTTCCTTTTGTGGTCCCCTCTCTTCTGACCTAGGTACTAGAGCATGTTGTCGAATAATAGCAAATGTTTCCCATCATGGCCTCTCTTTATTGATACAGTCAACACTCACAGTATTCAAAAACAGATTGGTCATGTGTAAGCCAAGTGTTTGCTGATCGCTCATTAGTCCCAGATGCTCAAACTGTTAGTCTTTCTACTTGACACTACCTCCCACAGATTTGGTACCAACGCAGAAGCTTAGGGGAGCTCTGGTGGGATTGTGACAGACACTATTCAGCTTGTTGGACAGTTAAAATTAAAAATGATGGTAGCCAAGTTTCAGCCTAGATCTGAGGCTTTGACAGAAGGTCATATTCACAGGATCCTGTCCAGGCTTTGCTGGCTCTCAACTAAGGGGGGTGTTCAAACTTAAAGTCATGAATTGAATGATCACAATCTTGCTTAAAGGAGCCAGATAAAGTAATTGAAGTAAGAAGCTAGAAAAAAAAAGCAGCTAGAACTGCAGCTTCGAAGTAGGTTGCAACATGGGTTTTTTTTTTTTTCCACTATTCTTCCAGATTCTCACCTTCTTTCCAGTTGGGACCCAGGCTTCACATCCCTAATGAACTCTGCCTGGATTCATGAACTCTCAGTGGCCATTCTTTCACGGAGATATTCCCCTTTACTTAATTCTTCTATGTCTAGTTTCTGATGCTTGCCAGTTGGTATGCAGGAGGTAACACTGCCTTTATACAAGATGGCACTTTGATATGCAGAAACTTCTCACTTATGTTTGGTTCCCCAGAAAACTGACTTGAGAGGAGAGATTTGTGTGCAAGAGATGTTGGGGAAGCGCATTCAGAAACAGCATCATTTGGGGAGTTAGGAGAGCACACTGGATAGAAGGAGCTGATGAGCTGCAATGGGGTGCCACAGCGACCTCGGCTAATAATGTCGGGAGCTCAGGAGATGGTGTGGCCTGGGGAGGCATCCTGAGTCAAGGCAAGGGACCAGAAGTTTGTACACCAGGGACCCAGCGATTCCTGAATAGATGCTTACCTGTTAGCAATGGGCCAGTTCTCCCAGCAGCTGGAGAAATAAGGGCCTTCACCTCGGATGTCTGGATGGCGCACTGCAACGTCTCTCTGGCGTGTTATTTTATCAAAGCAGTGAGGTTGACATTATCAGTCCCATGCTGCAAAGGAGGGGCACAGGGCCTCTGGAACACGTGTGAGGCCATTATTTCACACTTGGGTCACAGAGCTATGTGGTCACAGGGGCAGCTCTTGAAACCAGGTTTTGAATTAAAAAAAAATAGGTAATTTTATGGACAACTGGGGAAAAGAAAAGGAAGAAGGCAAAGAAATTGTTCGAGAAAACTGAGTAGGTGTGAAACTCGTCTTGGCGTAATGTCACATTTATGATAACTATGAGTCCAACAGTGAAGAAGGTATTAAAGCAGTTCGCTTGTGCATTGCAAGGTCAAATCTCATTGGCACCTGTCAACTCTGTCTTTTAGTCCTGGAAATTCCAAAGGAAGGAAGGGTGTCAATCAGTTAAAGTACAAGAAACTAAGCAAAAGCCGTAAAATGCCTCTGGCTCTGGTGTGAGTCTGTGTGTGTGTGTGTGTGTGTGAGTCTGTGTGTGTGTGAGTCTCTGTGTGTGTGTGTATGTGTCTGTGTGTGTGTGTGTGTGTGTGAGTCTCTGTGTGTGTGTGTCTGTGTGTGTGTGTGTCTGTGTGTGTGTGAGTCTGTGTGTGTGTGAGTCTGTGTGTGTCTGTGTGTGCGTGTGTGTGAGTCTCTGTGTGTGTGTGTGTCTGTGTGTGTGTGTGAGTCTGTGTGTGTCTGTGTGTCTGTGTGTGTGTGTGTGAGTCTGTGTGTGTGTGTGTGCGTGTGTGCGTGTGTCGGGAGTGGGGAGTGTTAAGGGGAGAAGAGTCGGCCGCAGTGGGGAGATAGGTGAGGGAACACTTTGTGTTCCCTTCCCATGTTATCTGGAGATGCCACTGACAACCTTATCATTCTATCAAGTCTGAAAAAAAAAGAAATTTAGTTTGCCACCTGCAGCCTCTGAGCATTTGCTCCTCAGCACCAAGAGCATCCAGCCTGCAAGTAAGACTTAATTACAGGTAAGATAAATGACTCTAGGAAAGGATGGAGAGGGTCTCAAGAGCAGGTGTTCATTGCAGAGGCTTCTGCACAGGTATTTGCCTACACTTCTCATGGCCTAGACCAGGAAGGACACAGGCTAGGAGCCTGGCATACATGTTCAGCCAAGGCAACTAAAAATCTCAGGTGAACATAAGCTTCAAAGACAAATAATGAGACATTTTAAGGACAACTAATTGAACGCCCTATTCCAAACATAGCATAACTATGAAAGCAGAGAGATTAGGAATTTACAGTAAATGTTCTTAGGGAGAATGTCTTATATTTGAAGCAAGAACAAGTAGCTATAAATTAGGAAAAATAGAGCATGTATGGAAAATACAGTAGTTAAAATAAAGGTATCCATAGAAGAGTTTAATAAAGAGTGACACAGCCAAAGAACAAATCAGCAAGTTGTAACAGTAGCTACAGTATTTCCCAAGGGCATGGAGGAAGAGAAAGAGCAAAGTAACAACAACAAAAATTAAAAAAAAAAAAGTTAAAGTATGTGCAGAAGAAATAACGCCCAAAACCTAAGGCATGCTCTAGAAGAATCACAAAAATGTTTCTCAGAGTGAAACAGACACCTAGAGCATAGAACCTTTCCAAGGTCATTACCTATGAGAAATAGAAACTTTGCCCACACAACACACAAAGATTTGTACATGAACGTTCACGTCTGACTTATTCACAACAACCAAAAAACTGGAAAAATCCTAGTGTAAACTGATAAACAAAATGTGGTGGTATATCTTTGCAATAAAATATTATTTAGCAATGAGCATGAGAAAAATCGTGAATACACATAATGCCATGAATAGATCCCAAAATCATTATGCTAAAAAAAGAGGCCAGACATAAAAAAGTACATACGCTATCATCCCATGGATATGAAATCCTATAAGAGAAAAAACCAATCTAGAGTGATGGGAAGTGATGGCGGTGGCCTAGGATTGGAAGGGAAGGGAGTTTGACCACAAGGGAATTTTGGGCATGAGGGAATGTGTCTTGATTGTCATTGTGGTCACAAGAAGGGAAGGATTTTCAACACTTATTGGACTGTTTACTCAAATAGTATTCATGTAATGATACCTTAATAAAATTGATATATATGTAAAAGAAAAGAAAACAGAGAAAAATGCATTCACATCAGTAATGTGTTTTCTATCAAAACTGTCCAGAGACACAGCAATGTTGAACATAAATACATGACAAACTATTCTTCAAACTTGCTCAAAATAAGGTCAAGTGTGAACATTTAAACATAGTCTAAATAGACCTGGAAGCAAAGTTATCTATCTATCTATCTATCGACAGATAGATAGATAGATAGATAGATTAGCATATATATATATATATAAAATATTAGCAAACTAAATAAAACTGTATATAAAAACATAAATTATCCAATACAGGTTAGCCCTCAAATAAAACATTTTAGTACCAGAAAGATCTGTCAGTATATTAGTAGATTAGTGGAGTAAAAGATAAAAGATCACATAGAATCTCAAGAGAGGCAGGAGAAAGCATTTAAAAAAATTCAGTCTTTAAAATAAACCTCAGAAGACTTGAATGAGGTATAACTATACATAAAAGTCTGATTATTTTATACAAAAGTCCTAGAGCAAACATCATTTGCGATGGTGTATCTTTGGTTTCTGTGCTGACTTTGTGGAGGTGAATATTTTATTTAGTTATTTGAGTTACAAGGCATGAGACCAATATTTGCTACGTAGCAACTTCTCGTTTTCTTTTCGTTTTCTTCTCTTTTTTTCTTTTCTTTCTTTTCGTAGTGTTTGTTCTTACATCATTTCACTATTTTTCTTTAAGCATACATGCAATCACTAAAAAGGAATCAGGGCAAGATCCTCCTTGATTAGCATTTGCTTGTGAATAGAGTGAGTTCTTCCTGGATGAGCAAGTTTTAACCATGCAACATTGTAGGGGTGGACAAAGAGGCAGCACCTAAGAGCCCCACAGCTGGCGTGTGCAGTGTTAAGCACCAACTGCATTTACCAGCACAAACTAGCTCTCTGTCAGGATCAGAACTCTAGTCCTTGATGGGAATGTAAAGAGTAAGAACAGACTGTTTCCCAATAAATAAATCGGGGATCCCTTCGCCAGCATCACAAAGATTCATTCTTCATAAAACTATAGAAGCCTAATTAACCAGAACTGGATTACCTGGTCCTGGACAGACTGAAAACAAGGCTGACTATTTAAATTCCCTTGGGCTTTGAATTAGGCCTTTTTAGGGGTGCCTGGGTGGCTCAGTTGGTTAAGCAAATGCCTTCAGCTCAGGTCTTGATGAGTGGGGGCCTGCTTCTCTCTCTCCCTCTATCTGCTACTCCAACTGCTTGTGCGCTCTCTCTGTCAAATAAATAAATAAAAATTCTTTTTTTAAAAAAGAATTAGGCCTTTTTAAATACTCTTAAAGGAAGAAATAAAGCCTTCAGAAGAGAGGTGACAAGCCACAATACGAGGACTTCCACAAGATATGTGTGTTGTCTGAGTGTGGGTTCATATATTGTCATCTCAAACAAAGCTTGGTGAATTCCAATTCTGTGCTCTTCGAACGGTATCTTCCAATAAAAAAATTACAGCCTCCCAATAGACATCGAGTAAGCACTTCCATCTAGAAGAAAGAAGCATACTTCACATGGGAAAAATGAGGGTGTTGTCATGACAACTATGAAGAGTGTTTTATTAGATGGCTGAATTGAATGCTGTGCAGAGCTTCTGGGCTCTGTGTTCTTATCTGAAATTCTAGAAACATGCTTGGTGCTTCATATCCTTATAATCATACAAAATGTGGCTACTGTGATCCCCAAAGTGTGACCTAGTGAGACATCTTAATCCTGGCATCTGTTTCAAAACTGATAAACATCCATATACACAGAGAGGCCTCCAGACTGCCATTCACTCATGCACTGTGCTACTTGGGTTAATCAAGTGGAGCCTCTCATTTTATAGAATGTCTTGACAATGTGCTTGTGCTTAAAGGCTCATGGACTGACTCGGGAGCTGGAGTTTCCATGGGGAGAGAGGGAGAGCCACAGATCCAGATGTAGAATCCGCTCTGGATTTTCTTGGCCATTTCAGATTACTTATCTCAAAGATGTCTTTGTTTTCTTTTGCTCAAATTCTTCTCTTCTATAGTTGGTACCAATGCTAAGTCAGTCTTTTTATATGTTTATATGTTTTATATGTTTACAAGCTACTTGACCAGAAATGCTTTGGTCAGTCCCATCTGATCCAATTGTTGTATAATTATGGATATTTTATTATTGCTTTGAAGGAATTGTTAAATTAAAATTAAATACTCTAAACATTCCACCCTAACCCATAAACAATTAACTTTAATAAAAAAAATAAATAACAACAACAAAAAACCTCTAAGTCAGCTAATTTTGATTATCCACAAAGATCAGGTACAAGGATAATAGGAACATCGACCATTTGTAAAAATCGCCTCATTTTTTTCCCCAAACACTGCTCTGAATGATCACTCAGAATGATATAATGTGTCCCAGGAGCCTAGAACCACACATACCACGGGGAAGGCTCTCAGTGAATAGTTTTTGAATAAATGATCTGATTCTCGCTTTACTTGTATCTGTCGTGAACTGCAGAACTGAGGTTCAAACTCAAGGATTCTGACTTCAGATGCAGGAATTTGACCCTTGTGCTACACTGTCTTCTGAGTGCTCTTATTTCAATTTGATTTTATTTTGTTTTGCTTTAGAATAACTTCTCAACTTGTTTCCCTCCTCTACTAATTGGGAAGCTTTGAGGGGATAGAGACAATAATCTATAATTTGCTTGTCCTAAGTATAGAGGAAGAAACCTGTCTCCAGTCACTGGAGGCAGACATCATGGGGAGAACACGAGGGTTTTTTTTTTTTTTCTTTTTTTTTTTAAGAACACGAGGGTTTAGATGCAGATAACACTTCACTTGAATTTTACCTTGGGCACTGTGATAGGCTGAATTGTCTCCCTGCAAATCCATATGCAGAAGCCCTCAACCCTAGTACCACAGAATGTGACTGTATTTGGAGACCAGGCCTTTTTTAAAGTGGTAATTAAGTCAGAATGAGGCTGTTAGCATGGGTCCTGATCCAATTGACTGGTGTTTTTATGAGAAGAGGAAGAGACACCAGGGGTGTGTATGCACATAGAAAAGGCCACGTGAGGACACAGGAGGAGACAGCTGTCTACAAGCCCAGGAGAGAGGCCTTGGGAGAAACTGAAGCTGCCGACACCTTGATCTCGGACTTCCAGCCTCCAAGACTGTGAGGAAAGCAGTTTTGGTTGTGTAAGCCTCCCAGTCAGAGGGAGAAACAAAGCTGGAAGCTATGAAGCCCACCAAGGCTCAGAATGCAAGAGCCAGACAGTGAAATAAATCAAAGACATACATCAAGACCTCCTTAAATGTGGAATCTAAAACAACCAAACTCAAAGGAGCAGAGAATAGACTGTTGGTTTCCAGAGGCAGGGTTGGGGAGAATTGGGTGAAGGTGGTCAAAAGGTGCAAGATGCCAGTTATAAGGTTAGCAAGGACGGGGGTGTAAGGTACCACATGAAGACTATAGTTCACATCACTGTATGGTGTACTTGAGAGTTGCTAGGAGCGTAGATCCTAAAAGTCCCCATCATAAGCAAAAAAATCCCATTTTTTTTCTCTCTGTAATTATATAAGGTGGTGGATGTTAACTAAACAAATTCTGTCATCACTTTGTCAGGTCATGGGGTACAACTTAAAGTTACACACTATTGTCTGTCAGTTATACCTCAATAAAGCTGGAAGAAAAAAAAAGGAAAACAAAAAATCAAGATGAATAGCTAATTGGGGATTGAAGATAGTGAATGGGGTCAAGAGGGTTACCCGGAAGAGAAAAGCAAACTAGGTCTGCACGGGACGAAGCCAAGAATGAGGTGGCTTTGTGAAACACGGGTGTTTTGCTTTTTAGAGTCTGCCTGGAACATAACTGGCCGTCAGGCCTGTCAGCCCTTCAACAGCAAGAAGTACTAAAGGGCAGGAGGTGGAGACTAGCATCAGGAGGCGTGGTCAGGTAGCCATCTTGTACAGGACTACCAAGTGGACCCCAGCTAATGGACCTTGGGGATGTATAAACCCATAGTAAATGGGTTTTACAGACATTGTTTTTTCTGGCTTGCCTGGACTCGAAGCAGGCTGGGTGCATTATCCCCTGACAGAGGCCTGATTGTAATGATTTACTCCTGAGATCCGAAGTGACTCAGCCAATACAACTCTTCTTTTGTCTAACTAAAGTGTCCCTCTCTCACACAATAATTTGCTAGACTCTTCATTCATTATGGCCAGCCCTCTCATTTTACCATTATTTCTTTCTTATTCTTCTGCATTGAGCCCTCGTGCTACCAAAATCAGAACATCTCCATGTTTACAATAATGCATTGAGTTTTATTCATTTCAAGGTAATATAGCCTGGGAGAAACTCTTTGTACCACTTAAGCGCTATCTGGCAGGACGGCCACAAGAAAGGGAAAAATGGAGGCTTGTTATCTGTGCAGCCTGAAAACAATCTCTTCTGTTTTGACCTGAAAGGCAGCTGGTTTACAGGGATACCTTTTTCTGGGGAAGAGCTTTCACTCTTTTCTAAAAGTAGAGGCCACATAGATCTTTGAGACCCTGACACTGTGATCAAAGACACAATACACTAGTGTCTTATAGTCATTGACATAAAGGCATGATCAAATTAAGACCCAGAACATCTAATAGAGTATTCCTTGTTAAAGTGCATACAAGTCGTCCAGGTTCTGTTCGGACCAGATTCACTTGAAGCTCAGAAAGGTCCTGGCTCTGCAAATACTCACATGCTTTTACTTTATAAAATTTCTGATTATTTGGAAAACATGTGTTGTGTTTTATATCTAAGTGACTTAATTTTTGTGCTGATGATTGATTAAAGAATGGATCCCGCAATAGCCATAACATTTCAGTTCAAGAGCGATTTTTTGCCTTATAGGTTTTCTCCCTGATGCTTTGTAGGGATTTTGTAAAGTCCTTGTATCACAGTATCAGGAACGTCTTGAATTTAAAATATTGAAACAGAGGGATCCTGAAATCCTCCCTAAAGGAGACAGACTTTTCAGAGGAAAATTGTTAATGTTGGAAAATAGGTTCTAAATATATATAGATGTACATTTCTTTATGTCACCTTATATTAAAACTTGTAAGATTTCTACACTTTTTTTTTTTGCTCTTCTCAAGTATTAAATATTTGACTCTCCACTTCTTTGCACACAGCTTAAAAGCCTTTTATACTTTCTATCCTGAGAGACATCTTTCCCCTCTTCTTATTTCCAACCAGTCACCTTTTCTAAAAAAGTCACCAAATGTCGCCAAACCATAGCCCACACATCAATCACACATGATTTCATAGTAAAGTCTTTGCCATGTGACTTGCAGCACTCACTGGTTACTCAAGAGGACAACCTCGCATTCTGTGGAGAGTTGTTTGGAGACGTACACATTGGCCCCGTCTGCACACTCCAGGCGCTGATGATGAATGAACTGCCAAGTCAAAGAGCTTTTCTTGGTTCTTACTCTCCTTGGCTCATGCTCCCCCACCCCTTCCCTGAAGCAACTGTCTTGGTTAGGGTTGATGGTTTACTCCTTTGAATTGTGTTCCCATTCTCACCAGAGGCCAGATACCAAACTCCTCTAGTCCTTCTTCTTTCATTTCCTTAGATTTTTTTTTTCTTTTAACAACAGCTAATTATAAGATCTACTACTGGCAAACTCCAACTCTGTCCTTAATAATTTGGGGTGTGTGTCAATGTCATCTCTCCACCCATTTACTGGCAATCTCACTGCACGTACCTTTCCTTCCGAAACCTTCCCCTCCCCACCAACACGGGCACTTCACACTGCACAGTTAGGGCTGTCTGCCCCTGGTGCTATCAACCTGCCAGTAGCTCAGACTTGAACTTTTGAAGAATTTATTTTTCTTTTCACATCTCCTGCATGTATACTTGTTTAAAGCCCATGTAATGTATCAAGCACTCATTTCCCCTCCATTAAAACTCTTGTTTTTCATCTTGTTTACCTGACTCTGATCTTTTATCCTTTCAATAGGACACTTGCAAATGTTTCATTTTATCACTCAAAAATAAATACCAGGCTGGACAAATACTGGTACTGCTTCATGACAAAAGATACTGAAACAAAAACAAAAACAAAACAAAACAAAAAAACCCCAAAAACCTAACTGTGAGAGCCAAATTCATACCAATGCCAAAATACCACAAAAATAATTTAAATTGTTTGCAAAATCAATGTTAATTATTTGCTTTTTGCATATCGTATGTTTTTGCATTTGGGTATTGATTGTGAAGGACATTTTCACGTATGGAAAAAGTACAGAGATCAGAATTAAGACGATTCTATTTTTTTAACTCAACACTCATATTGCTTTGCTAGAGCCACCAGAACAAAATACTACAGACCAGGGGTCCTGAGCAATAGACATTTGTTTCTTACAGTTCTGGAGGCTGGAAGTCCAAGATCATGGTGCTGGCGGGATAGGTTTTATTCTGAGGCTTCTTGTCTTGTCTCCTAGGCAGTTGCCATCTTGCTATGTGCTTACATGACCCCTTTTTTGTGCTTGTGTGGATGGAGAAAAGAAATCTCTGGTGTCTCTTCCTATTCTTATGAGGACACTAACCCTTATGACCTCAATTTAATCTTAATTACTTTCTTAGAGGTTCCATCTCCAAATACAGCCACATTAGGGTTAAGGTTTCAATCTGTGAGTTTTGGGAGGACACACCTTCAGGCCATAACACCACTAGCCGCAGAGTGTTGGGATAAGGTGCTGTGAAACTCAGGGATGCAGAGGTTAACAGACTAGTATCTCACAGAGCCACGCCTTTCAGGCAGAATGGACCAAACATGGACTGGAGGCAGGAAAGGATATCTACTGATGCTGGTAAACCTCACACAGGTAGCAATGAAATGTGTGTGTCTGCTTCCTTTTCCTACCCATACACTCATTTGGTTAGATGAATGAACTTCCTCTCTCCGGCTGTGCTGTGGGATCTCTAGCCAGGGAGCACTTCCTGACTTCAGAGGGAACAGCCCCTCGAACGATCAATCTCCACAGAGAAGGAAAGTCTAGCGTCCCTTTGGCCAGACCATACTCTTCATTGCTTTTGCTGTAGCAGCCTTCAGGAATAAATTAACTTTTTAATTTTCTTACTGGAAAGGCGTAGATGGCCTTGATGTAGGACATCTGCTGCTATCAACAGTTAAGAGTCTCTAGTTATCTGGAGAACAGAAAATTTAGGGTGATGGGGCTTTACTGGCTGCAAAAAAGAAAAAAAAGAGTGCATGCATAAGGAGCTACTTTTTGTTTCTCCCTCACCTGGATCCTGGTCCTCAGCTTCACCCCACATAAGATCTGTGTCATAATGCTAATAAGCCTCATTCACAGGTGAGCTGTGCCTGATTCACTTCCAAGGAGAGATTGCATGTTGTAGGAAGGTAGAGATCTTAAAGTTTACATCAAGGCCAAAATGGGAGACTCAGACTGTGACTGCCCTGTTAGGAGGTGGGAGACTAACTCCAGGCCCTGGATGCTAGTCAGATGAACCTCTCCCCCCCACCCCCTGCCCCGTACACACATCTCTTTGCCAGGACACCTGTGGCCCAGGGAACAGGTTAGATGCGTCAGAGTCATCCTGTCTCTGGCACAGTGTTTTTTTGGTGTACCATGCCTAAATCAGGACAGATTAAGAACAAAGATACTAGAAAGAGCTATAGAAGCCTCATAGGTCCAGGGTCTGCCCTTTTTTGGGGGAAAGAACAAGAGGAATAGGGTCAGTGTAGCAAAGCAGAGGCATAGGCACAACTTCAATCCTGGAGCAGAGAATCTCTCCATTACTCATTACCTGCACCTAAGTGAGAACTTCTTTGGTATAAAAGAGGAAGGATCCCGAGGACGAATGGCTGGATCTGGACATTTTAGGGTCCTAACTGCAGTGCTCCTCATCATAAAGCAAGGGGGGGATGTAAAGACCCAGATGTGGGGTGAGGCAATAGGAAACATACTCTAATCTGGCCAAACACACCAGAAAAGATCATTTCCATAGACCTAGGAGTTCCCTAGCTCAATAAATATTTAGGCCCCAGTTGTGAAGAGAAGAATGACTTCAGAAGCTGGTGTGCTCCTTCCAGTTACATCAGTGACATGAATTTATTGGGTACTCAATTTTGTGTACTCATGGCTCCCTGACCACAGGGGCATCAAACAATCTAATGCACATATTAGCCTGTTTTTTTTTCTAAGATTTTATTTATTTATTTTGACAGAGAGAGAGAGAGAGAGACAGCGAGAGAGGGAACACAAGCAGGGGGAATGGGAGAGGGAGAAGCAGGCTCCCCGCAGAGCAGGGAGCCCGATGACATGGGGCTTGATCCCAGGACCCTGGGATCATGACCTGAGCCAAAGGCAGACACTTAACAACTGAGCCACCCAGCTGCCCCAGTCTGTTGGTTTTAATGATGCTTATTTATTTTTCTCTTTTGGTCCAGCTGACTTCCACTAAGAGTCTCTTTCCCTCCAGCCCGTCTGTGAGGATGGAGGACAGTCTTCCTGAGCCCACATGTGTGTTGGAAGCTCACGGTTTAGGGAGGGAGTGATGTCTATTGATTTGAGGCTTCAGATCCATTGGCTGGGACAGGCTTTTGCTTTTTGTTATTTCTTGAGGAAAATAGGGAGATTTTGAGTAAACGTTCCTTAATTCTATTTCCCTTTTCCAATAACACCTCTAAAATGAAGTGTAGAGGTTTTTTTCTTTAAATCCTCTAGGGGGAGCACATATATATCTACATGTTAAGAAACTAAATATGTATATAATGTATTCTTTGTAACATATATAGTGTATATATATATGAAGTATATTATTTGTACTATAACATGTAGAATATATACAGTTCCTGCTTAAAAAAATACATAGTTCCTGGGATAGTCACAATAATTTTGAAAAAGAACAAAGTTAGAGCACCTTGACGTGACAATGTCACGTCAAGCTTACTATAGAGCTACAGTCCTCAAGGTAGCATGGTATTACAGTAAGGACAGACATGTAAATCAATGGAACAGAATTTTGAGATATTAATAGAAGAGAATTGAGAGTCTCCAAATGAATCCATATATTGGTAATCGATTGATTTTTGACAAAGGTGCCAAGGCAGTTCATTAGGAAAAGATAGTCTGTTCAACAGACAGTACTGGCACAATTGGATCTTCACAAGCAAAAGGATCAACTTTGACCTTCATAGTAACTTAAAATTAATCACATGACTATATGAAAGAGTTAAAATGATCACATTTTTGCAAGAAAACAGGAGAAAATCTTCAAGACATGGGGTTCAGCAAAGTTCTCACATGCTACGCCAAAACATGGTCTGTAAAAAAAAAAGATAAATTAGATCTCATCCAACTTAAGATAAAATGGCACTTGATATGATATCATTAGGAAAATAAAAATACAAGCAAGAGATTGGGGAAAAACACCTTAGCATTATCAGATGATATGTTCATCCCAATGAAAGCTTTTATGGATTCCGTTCTCATGCCTGAGAGATGCATGTGAAACATCTATGTGACTCCCTGCATTTCAGGGACATGTGAAGGAAGGGGAAGAGGAAGAAGAAAGGTGGATGGAAGTCAGGAGAAGACGTGGGCGGGAGTCTTTTGGGGGAGACTAAGACAGAAAGAACTCCAAGCAAAGGGGTTGATTGTCAGGTAGCATTGAGACCAGTGTTAACCTTAGTGCTTGGGAAAGGAGCATTCAGAAGAATCCTTTATTGCTTCTTTCCAAACGATGACAAGAGCAGACGGGTACTCGAGGAGGCAGCATGGTCTCACCGTAGGAAAGCTCTCGTTGAAGCTGCATGGCCAGGACACCTGAAGGACTCTCCATCTCGGGAGGACATGTCCCCAACATAAGAAGTGGAACACTGTGCACCTGAGGGCATAGGCAAGCAGGCCCGATGGGAAGGACGTGTGGGAAACAAGGCAGCTGAGGAGAGCCGAATGCACGTGAATCGGACAGATCTGTGGGCACCGAATCAAAGTCGGCTCCACCAAGGAAGGGCAGGAAGTGTAAGCCGATGCCAAGCGGGGAGCCCTGGATTGTCCAGACATGTGAAATGCAGATGGGAAAGATCTCCAAGAGGCAGAAATCAGCCTTCGTTACCAAAGACAGACTTAAAGAATTAACTCCATTGTAAATGGAAAAGATCAAGCCACGTTAGGCAAAAAAGGGGATCCAAGGTGGAGATGCCGGTGTAGCCAGCAGAGCCCTATATGGGCAAAAGGGCAGATAAGACGGGGCCCTAAAAGGGGATTTTTTTCTTTTTTTCTTTTTTTTCTGCAGTGGTATTGTTTTAATTAAAATTATCTTACTCCAAATAAAGAAAACCAACAGGATGTGATTAGACAGAATTCCACCTGTCATGGGTGAAGGTGGAAAGAGCAACTAAAATA
This sequence comes from Callorhinus ursinus, assembly GCF_003265705.2. Classification (NCBI taxonomy): domain Eukaryota; kingdom Metazoa; phylum Chordata; class Mammalia; order Carnivora; family Otariidae; genus Callorhinus; species Callorhinus ursinus. Next base: position 4,827,704 of record NW_027397072.1, on the reverse strand, counting down.
GACTGGAAAGAGGTGTAGGAGTTTAAAAGTATGAAGATGTAACGTAGACATAGGAGGGGGTTGCCCACGACAGCAGGTATGATGGCGCGGACCCAGAGCTGCAGTGCTGCCCTTGCAGAAGACCCTGCTGGGCTCTGTGGGGCTGCACATCCTTCCCAGTGTGGAAGGGCACAGCTGGGGGCTGGGGTACCATGCAGCACTTGCCAGACAATGGGGCAGGACGAAAGGAGGAAGGGGGAGAGCATTTGGGGGAAGAGCTTGGGAGAGGAGCGGTTATGATATAGAAGTCTACACGGGCAGAAGCAAGAAAAATACTAAGTGTCCTGTACATAATGAGTTGCTCACGGTAGTTTTAATGGGGGTGAAGGCAGGAAACACGTCTTTTTGTTCAGATAGTTTTGGTGTCCTCTGTTGGGAACACGGGAATAATAAATATGTGACTTTGGGGAAATCTACAGACCAGGCTGTGAAAAGGTCCCGGGCTGCACTGGATTGCAGAAGACCAGCACATGCACAGCCCTGGTATCTATCTCACCCTCTGAACGTGTCAGCTGGAGGGTGGGGTGGGAAATGAGAGACACAGGTATCCGGGTGTCATACACCTTCACATCAGCAAAAGCAGCCAGGCCCCTGTGCTCTGGGATGCTCCCTCTGCCTGATGCCAAAGAAAATCTGGGTAATTAGAAAATGTGTGAACTCACATTCTCCTGAAATATATCATTCTTTTTGATTCTCAGGATAATGCCAAATTCAACAATCTTCATGAGGCCAGAAACAACCTGATGCAAAGGAAATTTATGAGATGCCTATTTCAACTTTGAGAATTTCGATTTTTATTTTGTGTATTCATATATCACTTTCTTTGTTCAAACAATTATAAATCCCAACTCCAGTCTAAAGGTATATAGTGAAACAACTCTGATTATTCCTCGTGAGTAGAGGTACTCAAAGGGGTCGAGTGTGATTTGTGTTTCGGTGAAAATTCCTCGTTTCTGTTTGAGAACAGAGCCTGTCATGCTTTCAGCATCCACAGGGCAGAGGAAGCCTTCTTGACCTTCCTGGTTTATATATTCTTGCACTATCTACCTTGTCTTAGTTTTTTTTTCACAATTTCAGTGAGTCTTCTTACCTCCAGCTTGTAAGAGCACACAAAAAGAAGAGCTCAGTGAATTTAGTCCTGTGGGTAGGCTGGATGAAGCCATCTGTATTCTAGGATAAAGTCTGGATAATCAGCAAATCCTAGCTGCCATTCAACCCTCAACTTCACCAGTGGGAAGGTGACTTCAGACCAAAGGCCAGTCCTTAGGAACTGAGTAATGACAATTCCTTTAAACTTTTTTATTGTTATGTTAATCACCATACATTACATCATTAGTTTTTGATGTAGTGTTCCATGAGTCATTGTTTGTGCATAACACCCAGTGCTCCACGCAGAACGTACCCTCTTTAATACCCATCACCAGGCTAACCCATCCCCCCACCCCTCTCCCCTCTAGAACCCTCAGTTTGTTTTTCAGAGTCCATCATCTCTCATGGTTCGTCTACCCCTCCAACTTCCCCCCCTTCAGTCTTCTCCTCCTGCTATCTTCTTCTTCTTTTTTTTCTTAACATATATTGCATTATTTGTTTCAAAGGTACAGATCTGTGATTCAACAGTCTTACACAATTCACAGCGCTCACCGTAACACATACCCTCCCCAATGTCTATCACCCAGCCACCCCACCCCTCCCACCCCACCCCCACTCCAGCAACCCTCAGTTTGTTTCCTGAGATTAAGAATTCCTCATATCAGTGAGGTCATATGATACATGTCTTTCTCTGATTGACTTATTTCACTCAGCATAACACCCTCCAGTTCCATCCACATCATTGCAAATGGCAAGATCTCATTCCTTTTGATGGCTGCATAATATTCCATTGTGTATATATACCACATCTTCTTTATCCATTCATCTGTCGATGGACATTTTGGCTCTTTCCACAGTTTGGCTATTGTGGACATTGCTGCTATAAACATTGGGGTGCATGTACCCCTTCAGATCCCCACATTTGTATCTTTGGGGTAAATACCCAGTAGTGTAATTTGAGTAATGCCAATTCCATGTCTAAAATACTCTAGCTCCTGGCTCTGGGCAGTTTTGCTAGGCTGACAATATCCTGAGAACCATTAGTATAAAATTCTCAAGTTGACCATAGACTTGACAGACTGCTCTCTCTCTGCAGAGTGAATCCTTCTAGAGGATTTTCAATCCCTTGTGCAGGGGGGATTATGCATAAGAGTCAGCACCACGGTCTCAGTGCCTCCTTGGTGGGGTTGCCCCAGGAAGCTGTCACCCCTTCCTATTCAGGCTCTGCGTGCTTGCAGGAGGTCAGAGAATGGAAGAGATGATGTTAACCCCAATGTTAACTTTGCCCAGAACTGTCCACACCCCCTGCCTGACTTCAGTGGGACCTGTGGGATATTGTGCAAGACCTTGGGAAGGGAGGTCTATTTTCCTAAAATGCCCTAAGTGCTTTCGAACCACTTACCACCTTCAAAACTCTCACTTTTATTTCATCATGAAAGTTTTAATTTATGCTTTTGACTCTCATTTCTTCGTGTTCTTGCTTTTAATCCAAAACTTCAATTTTTAGTTTGGATCTCCAATTGCAATCTCTAAATCTATCACATTTCTTCTTAGGATCACGCTTATTTTGTCTTTCTTTCTTCATAGTTGAAGGGAGGGTAACATGTTTGTCCTCTACATCGGTGATTCAATTTTTTGCAATTCCACTGTTGGGGGTCTCTGCTGCAGGTTTCAATTCTCATGCTTTTCTTTATGCTTTCCATTATGTCCCTACTATCTTTCTTTTCCTTAGGGCTTTAGATCCCAATTTCAAAGAGAAGCTCTTTTTGTTTTGCCTCATACTGAGCAATGCAATATGTTCTTCTTTAAAAAAAAAAAAAAAGGAGGTTGATTCCAGCATCAAATTATTTTCATATATATGAACTTCCTCTGAGCCTTCAGGATAATGTTCCTTTTTTCTGATTATTTTTTAACAAATATGATCTTTGCAAATTACATATTTTTATAGGAATGAGAACATTCAGTGTAGCACTATTTAAAGTGCCAAGAGACTATTAGCAATAAATTCTAGTCCCACATTACAGGAATGTTTCTGTACATTATACAATTTTAATATAAATAAGTAATACATACCTATTATTGGGTGTCACAGTCGGGTAAGTGCCCAACTCTTGGTTTTGGCTCGGGTCATGATCTCAGGGTCCTGGGATCGAGGCTTGCATCAGGGTCCATGCTCAGTGCAGTCTGCTTGAGATTCTCCCTCTCTCTACCTCTGCCCCTCCAACTGTGCTCACTCTCTCCCTCTAAAATAAATAAATAAATCTTTAAAAAAAAAACCCACATACTTATCCAGAAGCATAAAGGCTGTAAAAATAGGAGACATATTTGTGGCATACTGTTCCTTGAAAATGAAGGCTAAAAAGGGAAATCCCATTACACATCTAAATGCAGAAGATAAAAACAATTCAACTAGCCTGGTGGGGGTACGTCAAGATTATTTTTTCATATTTTTCTATAACACAGTTTATATTTTATTTCTAATAATTAAAAAAAAAAAAACAGTCCCAAAAGCTAAATATCAATGGGTTCAACTGTGTGGTCACAATTTCAGTTAACTTCTGTGAGGATGATAGCTGGAGAGAAAAGCTTTGGATTCTTGAGACTTGGAGTTAGTGACTTTTAACACACTTTGCCTCTAGGATATCGACTGTGTGATCATTGACTGCTTTCTCTCCACATGTTCTTCTTACTTGCCAAGATAAAAGTAAACTGGGGGCACCTGGGTGGCTCAGTTGGTTAAGCGTCTGCCTTCGGCTCAGGTCATGATCCTAGGGTCCTGTGATGGAGCCCTGAGTCAGGCTCCCTTCTCAGTGGGGAGCCTGCTTCTCCCTCTGCCCCTCCCCACCTCTCATGCTCTCTCTTGCTCCCTCTCTGTCTGAAATAAATCAGTAAAATCTTAAAAAAAAAAAAAAAAAAGAAAGATAAAGAAAAGTAAACTGAACCAACCACTGGTCCAGTGATGACTTTGTCTCAGAGATATTCAAGTAATTATGTAGCAAACAAAATTATTATGATTTTGAATTTCTTTCATTTGTGGGTGTAGCAACAAGATCAAAGACATCTAAACAAACAAAACATAGGTTTCACTTCCTCCACGGGGTCCCTGTTTCCATATCTATTTAAAAAAAAATACTGGAGTTGTCCTATAACTTCAAGATTCCTACTAATTCTTGCATTCTGTGATTCTAATTACTATAATTTTCATTAGTGATAACTAAAATAAATGACAGATAAACGTGGGAAGATAGCATTGGAGCTGAGTTTCACAAGTGTGGTAGAGTTCAGAGAGTAAAGCGTTCATCCAATGTTGACTAGGAGTAATGAGAGGGGGCGTACTGGCTGAGTTCCTGATCTTCGGAGGGTGAGGGTACTGTTCTTTCACTTTTGTTGTTGTTTTGATTTATTTGTTTGTTTTGGAGTTGTCTTCTCTCTGGTTGGGGATGTTTCCTTCTAAGTCTGACTTACTGACTTTTTAGTGAATGGATTTTGAATTTTATCAAGGGCTATTTCTGCACATATCATGATAATCGTGTGTTTCTGTTTTTTTTTTCTTTAGTTTTTTTATTATGGTAAATTGCACTGATTGATTTTTGAATGTTGAACCAGCCTTGAATTCCTGGGGTAATCCCCACTTGGTCACGTTATAGTGTCCTTTTAAAATTTATTATATTTATTTTTTATTTTGTGGGATTAAATTTAATACCATTTTGTTGAGCTTTTTTGTATCTAATATTCATAAGTGATTTTGTTCTGTAGTTTCCCTTTTTTGAACTATCTTTGGTTTTGGCATCAGCATAATGCTGTCCTCATAAAATAAGTTGGGAAACATTCCATCCTCTTTCATATTCTGGAAGGATTTGTGTAGAAGTGCTACAATTTCTCCCTGAAAAGGTTGGTAGAATTCACCAGTGAATTCTTCCATGTCTTGGGTCTTGAGTTATCTTTGGTCATTTGTGTCCGCCAAGGAATTTTTCCATTTTTATAAATGTCACTTACCAGCTTTATTTTAAAAGTTGTGAATACTAGTGGCCCTCTGCACCCTCCCTTCCGTCACCTTAATGCCCTAATGAGTGAAGTCTTTCTATCAGGAGAGCTGGAACTGATGGTCATCTGATGGCATTTCACTTTTTACATTTTTTTCTCAGGCTACTTATCTTCCTGAAAAAGCAAACTATCCTGTAGTGTCTCAAATGCTAGCCCCAAAGCCCCAACCAAATGGACACATTTAAATCCAATAGGTTTCATAATCCCTCAGGCTAATATCTTCCTCTCTGCTTTGATGCTGACCCCATTTGGAATGTCCTTTCTCCTTTGACTTCATGTTAGGACACTCAGAGCAGAGACTAGGGTGAGGCCAGAAACGTACCCAGGACACAAAATTTTAGAAGGTGCTCACTCTTAGGATAAGCTCAAGGTCGGTACCTGCAGGAATTTAGCAATGAACTCCTCCTTATTATCTGTGTCCTGGGTACTCCAATTGCCTCATTTAATTCCGGCCTTTTAAATTTTATTACTTCTTTGAATGCTCTAAAAATGTAAAATCCTTGTCAGTGTTTTATCAGAAGTATTTTAGGCATCATTTCCAAAGGAATGAACCAAAAACCATCATTATTTCTGACCAAGCCTTGTAAATCACTTTCACTGGTGGTATTAAGAAATTACTTAAAAAATTACACAGGCCTAATAACCATAAAAAATGCTACAGGCCCCAATTGTTTCCTTCATCCCCCCCTCCCCCACAATCATATATGAAAACACTTCTATTTTCACAACTTGCTCTGTTTAGGATGATTCTGGAATATGTGCATTTCCCGCAGTGTTATTGAAAACCCCATCCATTTCTCTCCCACTCAAGAAAGCACATGACAATGTAAGTAATGGATGCTGTTATAGGAATAAATTTAAATATTTTCTAATTTACTATTTACCATTCATAAACTGTTCTTCATTTTTATAACAAATTATTTTTAGATTAAATCACAAGTGACTACCACACGTACTACAGACAGAATGGTAATGACTGTTCTACTGCATACTTTACATTAAACAGTATTACACACACAAAATATTGCCAAGGATTTAGAATTTTGATCAGCAGTTTCAGGAAGCCAAGGGCTTTCGGCTAGCAGATGAATCATAGAGAGGGTCCCACCATTTCTCGTCAGAGACTGCTGCCTCTGTGTCAGTGGGCCATGGGATTTCTATGATCTGACCTTAGGATGACCCCTTTTTATGGCGAAATAAGGTATTAAGCAAGGTCGTTCTCTCTGGAGCCATAAAAGATTGACGAGGGAAGCCCTGAGCTGTGCTTTGTTTTGAGCAGGGCTGCTGCATGTCCACGGCCTCCCCTGAGCCTGGTCCAGGCGCTGGTCATTCTAACAGCACTGTCTCCCAGCCTGCATTCGGCCCTGTCTTCATACTCGTGCCTTTTAAAATTGTGCAACTGTTTTATTTCATTGTCTAAGTCCAAATGCAAACAACAAAACACTGACTGTATGTCAGCCTTGAAAATGGAGAACTGACCTTGGAACCTGGGTGCTTCCTCATTTCCTGTGCTTAGCACTTAGGTTTTAAATCCTTCATCTACACTTCCTTTGAAATATTTTGCACCTGAGAATTCACGATATGTCTCTATGTCATTTGACCTATTTTCAAAAATGAATATATTCAGCCTGAGTAAAATAGTATTGCAATATAGATACTAAACGTGCAAGTTCACACATTCTTTATATTAACTTTAATTCAGTGCTTTCCATTTCTCCATTGCTTCAGACCCAGGAGTTTAAAATATATACATTTGTCCGTTCAAGAGATTATGAATGCCTCACTAGCACATACCACGTGCTAAATATTTTTCCTTTTTTCTACTTACAACATCCAATTAGGTACATAATGAAATTCCCAGTTTTCAAATGAGTGACCCAAGGCTTAGGGAAGAAAAGTAACTTGTCCGAAGTCACACAACTAACAAATAGAAGAGCCAATTTTCATCGTAAATATATCTCACTCCAAAATTTGTGTTTTTTTAAAAGATTTTATTTATTTATTTGTCAGAGAGAGAGAGGGAGAGAGAGCAAGCATGGGGGCAGGGGGAGAGGCAGAGGGAGAGGGAGAAGCAGACTCCCCGCTGAGCAGGGAGCCCGATGCAGGACTCAATTCCGGGACCCCGGGATCAGGACCTGAGCCGAAGGCAGAAGCTTAACCGACTGAGCCACCCAGGCGCCCCCCAAATTTAATTTTTTTACATAAAATCCTGCATCTCCTTCCAGGACTTGCTGTGGAAAAGAATGTTTTTCTCAAATTTTACCTTTCCTCCTATCCCCTAAGAAGATAAACAATTTTCATCTATAAAGCTTTTTTTTTAAACAAAACAAACTTCTCACTAATTAATTAGTGAGACAAATCAGAGAGTACAACCAAAACAAACAACGCCCCAAACCAAAACAAAAAGCCTGAAGCAATAATTCAGATTGAAGTGTTTTAATAAACATGAAAATGTTGTTAGTACCATTGCCTATTACTGGTTTCCCCGTTGGCATGGTGACACCTCCTTGTTCCTGAGTTCCTCGCATTTGTTGATATCTTGCTTTCCTTCTGGTTGCTGGAGGTGGAGCTTGCTGGGACTTCCTGCTGCCTGGGACATCCGCCTTCACTCTGTCCATGTATAGGTAGGGAGTTCCTTACATTAAACTTCTGTAAGAAATCTGATTCTCTCCCAAAGGTGGGACCTGGAAAACGCAACGAGGTTCCATTTTAATTGTCTCTTTTTTTTTTCTCTTCTTTTTTAATTTAAATTCAATTAATTAACATATAATGTATTATTAGCTTTGGAAGTAGAAGGCGGCAATTCAGTCTTATGTAATACCCAGTGCTCATTACATCACATACCCTCCTTAATGTCCTTAGTCTTCCCCAGATCTTAAGAATATGTTGGTAAAATTAACGTGAGAATTTCAATTGGATACATTTGCAGAGAGTATAGCAACGTGCACTGAGCTTCTGTGTCACTCCTGAGAAACCAAATGAGCACGTGCATGTGTGGTGCAGTGTCTGTCTTTCAAATCCTGAATTATTAAGGTCAAAGAAGTATGGCCGTATTCAGTTCCTACGCACAGACTTTGCTTGACTAGAAGACTCAATTAATTACCAGATCAAAATTGGGCTGGAATTTGTTTTCGCAATTGCTAACCAGTTTAACTGGGTTATAGAGAAAGACTCTATATGACATTAAATGACCTTCCTAAAAGCTTATTTCTCTCCCAACTGCTCATACTTAGAATCAATTTAAGGAGTCATTCAAAATGCGCCGTTTATGAGCTTCAAACGCATTTACTACTCGCCAGATGTCTGTGTCACACCAGTCTGCTGCTTGCCTTTCACTGACCCCTTCCGTAGATGTTCCTGCCTTGGGTCCTCGACCCAGGAAACTCATGCCCCAGAGCCGTGTGGTTGCAGTGCTGAGTCCCGGGGAGAAAAGAAGTCCTCACTCAGTGCGGGCAAAGCGGACCGAGTCACAAGGTGAGCTTATAATGGTGACAACATTAGATTTTTCCGGGTTGAATTTAGAAATACATTATTTTTTCAGACCTCTCAGTGTGTTTCATGCCTTTATAATTCCTTTGATTAGATACAAGTTGATCAGAAATGAATGTGAACTCCCCTCCCTCCCTCCTTGATGATCCTAGGGTTATTCTATAGCTGGCTGGGACCTGGTTGTTTTGAATGTCTTATTAACCCAAATACTTTACATAAGAGACACACACATCTTTGTTTTTTCCACTTATGTGCTGAGATCATCATCCTCCACTGTCAGTGGCTCACTCTGAACAAAATGTACCTTAATCATAAAGTGATTTCTACACTTGAACACACATATTTAGATAAAAAGGCATGGCTTAAATAGTACTTCTCAATAAACAAGTATCTCAACTCTTGAATTCTTTAATGAAGCTAAGTGTTTCACAGATTTTCATAAAATGAAAAAAAAAAACAACCTAAATTATTGGTTTTCTCCTTCACATTGCCTTTTCTATATGCAAATGACCACATAACCATTGCTCAGAACAGATTCTAAAAATTCCAATAGATAGTATAAAAATCTCCAAAATAATTTTTAAATGTTTCTGCAACATATAAATAAAACTGAACCAAGTAAAAATAATGATGAACAACCAAATGATTATTATAAAATAAACTTAAACACATTGAAAAATATTGGTGAAATACCATCTTGGAATAAAAACTAAAATGCTTTATTTGTACTTTCTTCATTGTTTCATTTCTATGATAAGAATGGTGAATATTCTGAGATATATATTTTGTAGACATATATAATAAAAGGGACAAGGTGGGTATCAATAAATAGAAAGTTATGAAACATCAACCAAATGCAGAATAATAAACACAAATGCACCATTTAAAATATCAAACGTGATACCTGTTTTCCTGATTTTACACAAAGGCAATTGCTTTCTATATGTTGGGTCTACTAAAATCTCACAGCTAATGACCATTTTCTTTTTTGATGTCATGGGGTAAAACTGAATTATGTAGTTAACTGTATTGAGCATTGTTAGGTTATTTCTAAATTCCACAGGGAAAGGGTTAAATTACTTTGTTGTTCACTAAATTGCCATGTGTACCCAGGCACTCAGTCGAAAGCTTCTTAAAGGTGATGATACAACACTTGGAAATATTAGGGGCGCCTGGGTGGCTCAGTCGGTTTAGCATTTGCCTTGGCTCAGGTCATGATCCCAGGGACCTAGGATCCAGCCCCGCACTGGGGTCCCTGCTCAGTGGGGAGTCTGCTTCTCCCTCTCCCTCTGCCCCCCTACCCCCCCACTCATGCTCGTTTTTTCCTCTCTCTTTCTCAAATAAATAAATGAAATCTTTAAAAAACACTTGGAAATATTAAAACATGGAAAATAGTCGGATTCAATATGTTAACATAGGTGCTTCCCCCCCACCCCCCAGCTGAAGTAAAAATTCAGCCAAAAACTCAAGCAGTATTGAGCCAAGTGAAATTGGTATTACCTTCTTTGGGGTGTTTGAGACAAAAAAAGAAACATTGAGTAGAATGGTATAGAAGGAAGAGTGGTGTGAGTCAGGAAGGCCTAGAAAAGTCAAATAGTCTTTGTGAGCCTCTGTTACTTGTCTGCAAGATGGAGGTCATGAAGCATAGATATAATATTTATAAATCACCAAGCATCTGGCAGCAGCTCAGTAATGATGAGGAAGCAAACATGACTCATATGTAGTGGTCCTTAGCCTTTTCCCTGGCTTTGCCCAGTACGGAGCATGCTAACTTGACCGCCTGGGTCTGTTTCCCTCTCTCGCTTTTGTTGGCAGCCCCTGCTTTGCCAGGTATGGTCCACTGGGTCAAGGGCAACACAGCCAGGAAACGGGAAGAGAAGGGTGAGTGGGGGGGGCTGCAGTCTCCTCATATTTCTCAGGGTGTTTGTGAAAAGCAAGTAAAAGGAAAATTATTATGAAAAGGTTTTTGGTTCCTAGAATGTGTTCTTTTGAATTTAACATGGCTCCGACGCTGAATTATGTAGATCCTCACTCTACTAGCACTAAAATACATACGGTCGTCATCCTCTACGGAGTTATTTCTGCCTCTTGACAAACATGGGGTAGACCTCTCCACTCCTTCTCCCTACCCACACCCTCCTCATCTTAGAGACACCACCTCTTCCCTAATAACTACTGTCCCTGATTCATCTCACTGGCAGACATATTTTGCAGGAACTCCCTTTGTCTTGTCTGTACCTATCTCTGGTCAGGAGCAGAGGTTGCTCAGGAGCAGAGCTTGAGCTGGAGATTCAGGTGAGCGTGATTCACTGAGGGAAGGAGGACATGGGGGGTGGGATCCAGCAGCGAAAGAGCTAAAGATAGATGTGGTTTCAGCAAGACTCTGGCCTGGTCACACGGGATATTCTGGAACGTTAATTGCATCACTGTGTTGGTCCAGCCTTGAGGCAAGGATCACTCAGTTATCGACTGTGGGCTCTGCATCACCTCCTGGGAAAGACAGCGAGCCTCTCATTCCACTGAGGGTTACTCTTCAGAGGAGGAGGTCGTATCAAGCCAGGGAGTGACCGACACTCGCAGCAGCCCGGTCTAGGGCACCTGGATGGTGGACCCATCGTACCCATTACCGTGTCTTCTTGAGAGCCTCTCCCACTCTTTCCTTTGTGTTGCAGAAAATTCTGTCCTTATTTCTACTTGATTGCGAGTTTCTGGAAGACAAATTAAGTGTAATGTTTATCCTTGCAGTTCACAAGAAATGCAGCCCAACTCCCTTCCTGTGAGCCTTGGGACGAACTTTGGAATTGGATGCCAAGACTTAATTTCTAAAGGGAAGGAGATTCAGAGTACGGCCCAAGCTTATTCTGTCTTAGTATGGAGTAGACCATGGGGAACGTTCATATTCATGGGGAGCCTCCTGAAAGCTCAGGAATGTGCAGACTCACCACATTGATGTAACCCGTGCCGCCAAGGTGTATGAGCGTCCAAAGCAGAAGGGGATTACCAAGGGTAGGGATGAATGAGGCTTACATGGCTGCTGAGCGACCTGTTCCCGCACACTGAACTGACAGACAAGATTCTTACCTGGGCCTCAGCAAAATGACATGTGTCTGCACATCATACACCTCCAGGAGATTCATGGAGACTGACTGGGATACTAAATACGTGAATGCCATAGATTTAGTAGGCATGTGTGCTGAATAAATGAGTGACATATTAACTTGCAGAATGTCTCACATATACATATTGCAAAAAAAACCACCAAAAACCCCAAAGAGCAGTGGGGATGAGATGGGAAGACAATCGGAGGATGACTCTGTTTGACCCAGACTTTCCCAGTGACTTCCGCAGTCCCGCTGCTCTCTACACTGCCTATGGTTTGGACACACTGGGGTTCCAGTGTCCGTCTTTGATTCCTCACCTGTGCTCTTAAGGGCGGGGGACACACTTTCCTGATGGCCCAGGCAGCTTCTTTAGTTGAGCACGAGTGGTAATCACCACCTTCTATGTCATCACCACCATCATGGCTGCATCACCATCAGAAAGGATTTTTGGATTTGTGTTTTATACATCCTTCCACAATTCAGTAAAAGTAAAATCTACCTGGATTGTTTGCTGATTTTTCCAATCCTATAATTTTCTGTCGAAATCAGTTTGGCAACATAAATGTTGCTAGTGGGAAAAGTTGCCAATGCATTCCTGTATTTTTTTTTTTTTTTTTTTTATGGGATGAGCTTCAGGAGATTAAACTCAGCCTTCAGTGGTTAGGAATCTCTGTTCTTGAAAGCTAAATGGAAGCTGATCGTAAATCTCTAGATGCTTCCAGGCACTGTTAATTTGGAGATGTGCTGATGATGTAATTAGTAATATATAAAAATAAGAACTCCAAAAGCAGACGGCTGTTCTCATGCTCTGGCAGAGATGCAGGTGGGGAGCTGGATTCAGATGGGGTATAATCATTTTATACCTCCATGCAGAAAATCCCGTAAGAAAAGTGCCTCTCCATTAGCTGTCACTGAGAATTAATCTGTGTCCTGGGAGTAGCCTGTGACAATATTTTTTGCTGAATTTCAAAAGAGCACCCATAACTAACACTGCGACACTGACATGCTAAAAGAGCAAAACCGGTCAGTCCTTTTGAGGCAGCTGTGTTTTGTGGTCAGGAAATGTGGACATCTCTGAAGCCCCAAGGGGCAGGGGTTTTGGGGGAGAACTAGTTCTTTCTTGGAGCCCTGGACAAGAGCGGGGGGAGCTGGGTTTGACAGCTGGTGAAGCTCTGCTTTTGTTCTATCTTTTCCTGGGTCCTTCTCATCCTTGACCGCTGTAGAGGGGAAGGAAAGGAGTGTTCCCTGGAGTCCAGCGGAGTCACTCTGCGGGCTGCCTGTGGTTTAGGCAGCTGTCGGCCTTCCTGAAGCCAGCGGCCACAGCCCTGTGAGCCCAGCTCCCACAGTGAAGGTGATGTGAGAGGTGAGCCGGGTGCTCCCTCTGCCACTCCACAGACATGACGGGGGTGGAGGGTCAGTGTGAGCCACAGACAGCCGCTGACTCAGAAGGACAGCGCTGGAGAAGACCCGAGAGCTTCCTTCTCCAGGGCTGGGCCCAGAGCACAGCCGGAGGGACCTGGGTCCCTCCTTCCCTCCCCTACAGGCACACTTACAGGAACCCACACTGAAATGAAGATATTTTTAAACCTTATTATAGGGCTGATATTTTTAGATCTTATTTTGAAAGGTGTTCTTTCTCCCTTGTCTGCTTTAGACCCATCTCCTCTATTTTTGCCGGTTTTCTGCAGCCTCTCAAGCCCCTCAGGCCCTGATCACCCCTCCTGCCTCACGCCTATGCATAACGATGGGGGCTGAAGCAGCAGAGAGGAGGGCCGCGCCGCGCGTCCACCCTGCTTGCTGGCTTTGTGAAGCCTCAGCTTCTCTGTGTCCCAGTTCCTTCAGCGGTAATTTGGACATAACAACGCTTAACTTCAGTGGATTGTCATGAGGATTAACTGAGTTAATATCTGTAAAGCTACTTAGAACAGGCCCTGGCACAGAGTCAGGACTGCATCGTTCTTTGTTTTTATTAGTATTTTCAGAGTTGATCTTAGTCAAGGTGAAGGAAGACTGGCATCCATCCCTCTCTACTGGTGTCCTAGAAGGAAGTCTTGCACCCACCCTGGCTCTGGAGGCCCATCCCACACACCTCCTCAGTGTAACCCACCAGGTGGTTTCTGCTCCCAGCACCCAGTGATTTAGACTCTCAAGGGAGAACCGTGGGGCCCATGATGCCATGTAGGAGACCCCCCCGCCCACTGATGTGCCCATGGCCTGCACCTGTCCAATGATAAGGGACAGATTTCCGCTTGGTGGTACTGCCAAATGTTGACGGATTGTCCAAGTTCATTATGGGATGAAGAAACACTGTGATTTCAGCCTACTGGGGGTCCTGCTGCTTTTTCTTATTGGGTCAGATTTTCCCCCCAAAACAGAAGTGGTATCTTAACCACACTCATTGTCCAAGAACTTTAAGCTCATAGAAAAATCGCACACAGGGGCGCCTGGGTGGCTCAGTCGTTAAGCGTCTGCCTTCGGCTCAGGTCATGGTCCCAGGGCCCTGGGATCGAGCCCCGCATCGGGCTCCCTGCTCCGCGGGAAGGCTGCCTCTCCCTCTCCCACTCCCCCTGCTTGTGTTCCCTCTGGCACTGTGTCTCTCTCTGTCAAATAAATAAATACAATCTTTAAAAAAAAAGAAAAATCACACACACACATACACATACACCTGAAGATCAATACATCATTGCTAAATAAAATAATTAAAACATAAATGACATTCAAATGAAGTTTTCAATTTTTAGTTGACTGGGAAAATGTTAATGATATAATTCTCAGTGAAAAGGACAAGATATAAATTATATATATAGCATGGTTTTATGCCCACATATTTAGATGAATAGAAAAAAAAATGGATACTTACCTGGTGGTGGTGGAATTATAGGTCTACATATTTTAAAAATAATTTTCTATATTTTCCAAAGATTTTAATAATGGATTTATAGTACTTTATTAATTTGAGGAAAAAAGCAATGAATAGTATTATTTTTAGAAAACCTGACTAAGAAGCATTTACTTAACCCCCTGGGTACTTACTGTTATCTATTTCTGCCATTCATCAGACTGAAAATCTTTTAATTCTGATGTTGGAAGGATCCTTTGAAGAACCATAATGAAAATTTGGAAAATTTGTTGTGCTCACTCTCAGATTCGCTGACTATACCATGAGGGTGCTGGAGGCTCCAGTCCCCCCACCCCACTCAGTGCTCACATCTCATAAGCATTTAGTACATGTTCCTAACGAATTTGGCTGGCTTACCGATTCAAATCTATTGACAGCAATAGTATCAGTGATCTGCAAGATTTCTGATCCAATCATTTAAAAAAAAAAAAATTCTCTCTGTTTCCTATGCCCGGAGGCCAAGAGTTTTCTTTCTCCATTGGTGAGTCTCACTCTGTCTGGTTGCTATGATTTCCCATGCTCTCAGTTTACCCCAGAATCCCATACCTCAGTCTTAGGATTGGGAATTTGAGCCAACTCTGAGTGGTCTGGGGTGTTCTGGCAGGTGACTCAGTGGGGCAGAACACATCCCAGGGGTGCTGTGCCAGAGCCACAAAGCAGTCACAAGCCTGGTGTGCCCGACAGAGCTGTGTGGCCACACTCAAAGTCACAGATCTAGTGATTTCTTCAATGATGCACAAGAAGTTTACTATGTTTTGGAATTAGCTTTCTTGAAATTCCCATTTAACTAACCATGGAGAATGAAGTTATTTTTCAAAAGTATAGGTTGCACTTTTCTGAGGTTGCTTAGGAACACTGTAAAACAAGTCATCTTTAGATATTAAACAATAAAATATATAGATTTTAAGAAAATGCAAATGGAGAAATGCCCACAAAGAACACAGCTTGCCCTTTGCCTTCTGGGACTAGGAGCAGGTCAGAGTTTGAGGAAACAGGGATCACCCAGCTGATCTCTCCCTCCTTCTGATGGTCTCCTGCCAGACGCCTACTTCAACTCGGACTTCTGTACCAGTCAGTCAGCAGTAAGATGGACTATCCCGCCATCTTTGTTGATTTATGCACTGCCTGCATGAGTTCCATGATGGAAAACTTCCTGAAGACAGAAACAAGAATGTAGAGCTCATCAGAGCAGGAGAGAGCCCAGCTGATGTGGAATTCAGTGTAGGGGAGTAGCAAGTATTCCAGTGTCAGTCATGAGCTGTCCAGACCCACATTTAATTGTGTATCATCTACCGGAGTAGAACTCGTGGGGTGTGCTCATGTCTGAGGTCTCGGTAGGCGAGGTCCTCGCACTGGTCACTGCTCCAGGTCCCCCATGCAGTCCCTGTGTGTCCCAACAGTGTCCTGCCACCTGGACACGTGGTGCCTTCCACCACCTTCCTGTGACTTCCTTCCTGGTGGTACAGCAAAGGCCACCAGAAGATCCCTGCATGGCACTTAGCATGCACAACCAAGAAGTGGGAGGGACGGAGACACCAAATGGATAAACTCTTCCCTCTTTCTGCCCTCAGACAGGTGGTCTCATGAAGCAGCTCATACTGCTTCAGCGTCCTTGGGTGTCCAGCAACAACTTACAGTGGCTTCCAGGTAATAATGTACCTTTATTCCTATTTCTCTTCCTTGGCTGCATGTTCCTCTTCCTTCGTTCTTGCTCTCTAATACTGTGCTACCTCTCTCCCAGACTCTGCTTTCTAGGGAATCCAAGCTGGGACACTGCCGGTGGAGCTGGGGAGCAATCCAGATCTGGTGGGGCTGGGTGGCGATGTTCAGACAGAGAGCTGCGAACAGGAAACAGAAACCAAGTGAGCCCAGATGAACTGGGAATGCTGTGTCTTGCACTTTATCTGTTATAAATGGAAGTGCTGTACTTATCTATTTATGAAATGGATGGAAGGAAGGAGAGAAGGAAGAAGGAAGAAGCAATCGAGTGGTTGAAACAGGTCAAAGTTGAGAACTGTAAAAGAGGGGATAAAGGAGGCTGTGCCTGTTGACCTGGAAGTCGGCTCCAGCCGTCCTTCAACCTTGACCGCCCAGCACACAAGCAGATAAGCTGCCTGGATTTTAAAGACCCTGAGAACTGATTTTGACACTCAAATTCCTCAGGGCCTCAGTATTTCTGTATACATTATAGGCATTTAATCTACTCATTTGATTCACTTCTCTGTTTAATATATACTTTTTGAGTACCCACTCTGTGCCAGACATAATCCTGAAACAAGTTCTGAGATGTGTGTGCTTTCCCCTTACACACATATATGCACACCATAGAGCTGTACCCTGGGGACCAAACCCTCACAGAAGAGCTGCTGTTCTTGCGCCAGCATTTCTCCAGGACCTTCTGCATCCACCACTGCCCCTCATCCCTTCAGCATTTGCATGCCTCTGTGGCCAGGTGTGTGGGAGCACAGGTGCCACAGTACCAGCATCATGCCCCAGCAGCTGAGTCCTTGTGCCCCTAGATGGTGTTACCTGGGCAGGCCCTTCAGATCAGGGCTGTCCAATAGGACTTTCTCGGAAGAAGGAAATGTTTCAGATCTACACTACCCCAAAGTTGTAATCCTTAGCCATATGTGACCAGTGTGACTAGGGAACTGAATTTTAAATTTTATTCCATTTTAATGAATTCAAATTTAAAAGCCACAGGATGACCAGAACCTATAGTTTTGTATAGAGTAGCCCTACATCTTGCAGGGCTACCCGCTTGTTTGCCAGCATTTCAGGGTGCTGCCCTTCCCTGGGTGGCCCTGCCCTACCTCCCACACCCAAATCACTGCATTACCTTGCTTGGCTCTTCAGAAATCTCAAATAATTGATGAGTTGGGGGGAACTTGCAGGAGTTTTGGCAAAGGGTGAGAAAAGCAGACCGAGGGGAAAGAACCAGTAAAGAAGAGGGCGGACAACTATAAATACCTAAGAACAGCGACGAGAGAAAATGTTGCTCCATTCACACAATTTCATCAGTGGACTAAAGGCACTTGGGAAACAGAAAGGCTAACAAATGAGGGGATGGCCCAGGGAAACTGCGTTTGAACGGCTGCCGTAAGCACATGGCTGGGTTCAACAGAAACTGCATGGGGGCGTGAGGCCCCGGAAGAGCCCAAAGTGAGCGTGAGGGCTGGTGGAGAATGGAGAGGCCACATAGCCACCCTCTTCTCCTCATGAAGTAATTGAGTTTGTGAAAATAAATGCAACATCTCCCTCATGTTTCTTCCTCAGACCTGGTTTATGGAGCCATAGGTGTTCCCACCACTTCCCTTAAATGAGTGATGATGAATGAAAGCACGAAACAGGGTGGCCGCAGCAACTGTGATGCCCTTATGAGTCAGAGCAGAGTGGAGAAGGAATACAAAGACCAATGAGATAAGACCACAGTCTGGATAGGGCAAAAGTGATGTGGGGAAGCAACCATATTATTTGAAGTTTATACTATATGAAGTACTGAGAAAGTATAGCTAAAAGGACTTGAAAAGTCCCAAATCAATTTGTAACATATTGAAGCACTTGAGCACACAGTACAAAATGTGTGCCCCTGTGGACACACAGAGACTTCCTTCACCAGAATCCCTGTCCGGTGTGGTGGGGCGGCATGGAGACCAACTGGAATGCTGGGTCACCCGAAGAGCCCTCTCTTTTCCCTCCGAAGCAAACTAAGTCCATCTAACTGTGTCACACGCCTTCAGCTGGTGTGTTTAAAACCCCCCAAAAGAGAAATCTTTAATACAGAATTTGATTTCCTGCCAGCAGATGTTCTTCTCCATCAAACCAAAGGCTAGAGAACCCAGGCTCACTTGTTTTTATGTTTCCATTTTCAGAGACTTTGTTCTTTCAGGGACTTTGAAGCTCCAGGGGGTCTGGTTTACTGTCAGGGCAACCGCCAAGGCTCCTTCTCCTCAGCCTGGGTGCTGATGGAGTCTTGGTCACTGGGCTTAATTAATGGTGTCCACCTGATGCTAGGGAGCAATGAGGGAGGGCCCAAGAAGAGGGACCACTAGCTTTCGGTCTCTAAACCCAGGAGAGGGGCTGGAGGAAGGTGGCCTTCTTGTCTACCACCAGGATTCCAGTGGGTGTGGGTCTGATCATTTAAAATCATTGAGACTCTATCACTGAGAATCATTTTGCTTAGGCCAGCTGAGGACCTAGTCTTGGACCAAGAAGTCAGATGCAGGCAGCTGGCCCAAGGCCACGCCACACTGCTGAATGGAGGTCCACCTACTTAGATGTGCCTCCTCTCAGGCCCCGCCAGCCCCTTGGAAGCTCCATGAGGAGCTGTAGGTGATGAATGGCTGGGAGCCAGAGGCTGATGGGAAACCTCCCTCTGGATTGGCATGAATCTCCACTGCTCCAAAATGAAATACTGTAGTCAGACTTCATCACAAATCACAGGGATGGCTTATTCACATCTGGGGAGGTGGGCTTCCACAAGACACTGCAATTCACATCAGCCAATTCTCTCTTTTTTCGCAAGACTTTTGTGTGTTATCAAGCTTTTTTTAAGGTTATTCTGAAACCCAATAAAAACGTAGACAGGAGGAAAATCCACATTCCATACTCGGGGAAAATGTGCCAAATGTGTCATTTATGTGAGTAGCTGGAGAAAAGGAGGGTGTTGTGGAGTGGGGGAATGGGGGATGGGGTGAACAGAAGTTAGGAAGGGGGAAAAACGTTATGTAATCATCACTGGATACCTACTATGTGCCAGACATTTTACTAGACAAATTAGTACATCTTATTTTCTTTTTTTAAAAAAGATTTTATTTATTTATTTGAGAAAGAGAATGAGAGAGAGAGAGAGAGAGAGAGCATGAGAGGGGGGAGGGTCAGAGGGAGAAGCAGATTCCCTGCCGAGCAGGGAGCCCGATGTGGGACTCGATCCCGGGACTCCAGGACCATGACCCGAGCCGAAGGCAGTCGCTTAACCAACTGAGCCACCCAGGCGCCCAGTACATCTCATTTTCTTGAATTCTCCCCAATGTCCTTTAAGACTGCTATTATAATCCCTGTTTCATAGATTTAGAACCTGAGGCTAAGAGGCTGTGTACATTTTTAGGTAACAAAGCTAGTAAGTAGTGGACATAATATTTGAACAAGTGTGTCTGGATCTTCCTGGTAATAAAAGACACTGTGCTCTAACCCAGGCCTGAAACATGCCTTCCTTAATCCTTTGATTATTTCATCTCTAGCTATCCTTCAAATGTCAGCCACTTCCTTTCACAGACCTTCCATATTATCTCTGCATATTTTCTTTACTTTCCTTATTGTCATTGCTTCGGTATTTTGTTTGGCATTTGCTGGCAACTCTATATGTTTTGGTTATTATTTTACTTATTGTGCCTAGCCCATAACAAATACCAACTTCCTGGGATTAATTAATGAATGACATATATATAGCACTGATGACCAAAAGTCCATATTTTGTTTTCATAGTACCCTTTGCATTTCTGGAACTGGTTATGACTCTTAAACAAGCCATGCTTTGTCTTTTACTTCTCTCCTGGAGAAACAAAATCCAGCATCGATATTGCCTGGACGTCTCTCCCAAAATACCTAATACACATTCCATCCGTAAAACATTCACTAGGCTGAAATCCTCATTCATCTTCATTCCTCACTGAGCATCATGTCATATACGCTCAGTTATTAGTAATAAATACCCAAAATATTAAATATGTAGTTGGACAATCTGTTATATTATTTACATAATAGAATTGTGGTGGGCATAAATGTTAATAAATAGCAATGCAATATTATTAGTGGTCACTTATGCTTGCAAAATTATAAATTATGCAGGAGCCTCTAAATTCTTGAATGTAATATTATATTAGATAGAAACTATTGAAGGTATATTTTATTCTTAGAACACTCTCAGCATTTAAACTTTTGACAGAACCAATCATCTTAGTCCAACTCTGTGATTACAGGAGACTTGTGTTGCATAGATTTTGGTTAACTCTTTGCAAATTGCTGGGGATACCATGATTTTCCACGGAACGTCCCAACCCCACTGTGTTCATAGATCTTTGAAACACATGTGATTCCAACATCCCTGGGCTTCGTCGAGGTACTGTAAAGGGGTGCTCACTTGCAAATGTGGTAGAATGAGAATTTGCCAGATGACCATAACATACGTTTCGGTGATTCCCACAATCTGGAAATGTATTTTCAGGTCACAGAACAATTTTGAATGTCTCTGGCCTCAAAGTCAAAGATGGTTGTTTAGCACGATAGAATGAATTTCTCAGGTAGAAATTGTGGAGAGGAGGTTATCTCATGGTTTTTGAGCACTTACTACATACTACATGTTTTATTTCCTGTCTTCTTTAATTTTTGCAACAAGCCTGAGATACAGCATTATTACACATACTAGCCCACACTCTAAAGCTAAATAAACAATCTTAGGGTCATCTTGCCCAAGGTCTAGATAGGTGGCAAAGTAGGGATTTGAACTTCAGTCTACCTTGGTTTAAAATTTGTTTTTTTTTAAATTGTATTTTAGGCTGGCCCCAGGCAACTCAAACCATACATTTATCATCATTTATCCTATGGTAGTGTTTTGGGTACTAGTTTCATTTAAGCACAAATACTAATCGAAATTCTGTTATGTGCTGATTATTATGTGATACTTTGGAAGGCAGCTATGCTCACCACTATACCACCAACGCTTACGTGATACTTTGAAAAACATGGCGTGTAATCAAGATTCGACCTCTTCTTCCCCTTAAGCTTTAAAGGCTTAAAAAACTTTACTTAATATTATTATTCTGTTTTGAAGTAAAGTTAGAACTCATCTGTTTGAGCTTTGTCTCTTTAAAAGCACCACGAATCTGGGACTGAGCCCATCTGCTGGCTATGCCATCCCTACGGGTCCACTGAAATTGTTTTTTCCAAAGCATGCAGCCCCCGTGTAGCATGGTCAGACCTGGTCTTCTACCTCCCATTCCTGCTTTGCAGAGTGGTAGCATTTCTCTTTCCCTCTTTGGTTACCAAATGCTCTGGGACTTGCCAAGGGCCTCCTTCAATTTTCCCTGCACTTCTGGCTTCTTCGGCAGGGATGCTCCCCAGGGACCTGGGGGAGGGCTGCCTGCAAAGCCCACCTGCCACCTTGTGGCCGGCACGGGAACTTCTCTGTCCTGGCCTCCTGGGGTAGGAGACAGCCCCAGGGATTTGACTTGATTTCAATATGTTAATTTTATATTTTAATTCCTTTGGTCTATTCTATTTTATTTTCCCTTATTAGTTATCCGTGGCAGTATCTCCAATAATCTCTGACCTTTTGGAAGGCCTCAGTGTCTAGGTTCACTTTGGTCTATCGAGGAAGGTCAGTTCAAGGGCACATCCCTCACTTTTCTAATCTCTAGTTTTATGCCTACTACTATTAGTGTACTTTTGTGATAGTCCCTTTGGAAATGTGAATTTAGCTTTATAACAAAAATGATTCTTATGGTTAGGTTTAAAATGAGATCCTTTGGAAAACTAAAACCAACCAAACAAAAAACAAAAACAGTGTACCTTCTTTGAAAGAAAGAGCTCAGTCTTCACATTTGGGATTCACCTGACTGAATGAACGACCACTACCAAGGTGTTTTCCAGCTGATGTCTGTCTTCCTCTTTCTAAATCAGTGGTCCCCAAAGTTGGCTGTATATTGGAATCTCCTTGATAATTCTGATGGGTAGCCAAGAATGCATCTAGGCCCAGAACCCTTAGACTCATTTGAGAGAAGACTATTATACAGAGAAATTTGGAACAAGATTTAAACAAGGGTTAATAACCTTAACCAGCGTTAGCTATTAAATAGATCTTTAACTAACTATACCTACTAACTGAAGTACTTCAGATTCACAGAGTTCAGCACTAGCATTTTTGTGTTTCTGGAAATTTGTATGTGAAGAAAACCAGAGAATGTAATAGAAAAGACTTTTAGCCCTACATGAAGTTCACACCAAAATGGGTCTGATGTTTGCCAGTAAAATTAATAAAAGAAGTGGATGGCAAGTAATCAGTGACACTTAAAGGGGTCTTGAAAGGTATTCACAGCATGTGCATCTAGAAGATTTCAACACCTTTATAAGGTCTGTGGTCTTTGTGTACTTAACGAGTTTTATAACGCTGTTGGGTTCTATAGATATTTGGCTTCTCATTTTATTGCATTTTTTAATTGAACAAACAATATTTAAAAATAGGTACATATTCTTAACATTGTTTGTAGTGATAAGTAAAACATTGTGTGTATTTATATAATAAGTTATACTTTCCTTCTTAAGATATGCAGGGAGTAAAGGTAATACAGGCAATCCCCAAAATTCAGCTATAAATATAAATGATATGTGTTTTAATATACATTCATCCTTCTAACAAAAGAGGACTTTATAGAGTTTATAGAATTTGTAGTAGTAAATAAATGCCAAATTTATACAATTTATACAAAGAGATGGTACCAGGAAGTGGGCTTCAAAGTGTAGATCAGTATAGGATATACCAAGTAATGCAAATTGATTAACTGAAAATATAATTAATAGTCCATTTTAAACAATGCCTCAACTAAAAAAAAAAAAGTGTAGCTTTCTTCAGAATGATGCAATATATCCACAACGATTTTTGTCGAAATTTTCTTTGAAATCCCAACAATTTAGTCATTTCTTCATGGGTTGCAGCATTTTGAAGGTCAATGACTGCTTGTATTGGGTCAGTGGGTAATCAGTAAAAGAGCCCATTGTTGCCCAGGCCACTCCAGGGTATTGTGGATCTACCTATTATTCCCCAGAGATGAGAACTAGCTGGATCCTTCCCACTTGGTCACCCATGAAGAGAAATCCATGCATTTGTTTTGATTTTTAATTTTTTTTCTAGGAAAGAAAACAGTAGAACTTTTTTTTGTTTGTTTACTCTGTAAACCCTGTAAAAAAAAATCATAGATTCTAAGGTTAAAACCTGCCCTTTCTCTGTTCTCATTCTAGCAAAAGAGAAAGGGATAGAGACGTGGACAGAAAACTAAAATTTATTGAGTGTCTGAAATGTTCTAGAGTCTGTGCTAAGTTCCTTATGTTCATTATTTTATCTTACACTAACCCTTTGAAAGAAGTTTACTTATCTCTGTCTCTCAGATCAGGGGATCGAGCCTCAGAGAGGTTAGATAATTTGCACAATGTTGAGGTGC
The DNA here is from genome assembly GCF_003265705.2 of Callorhinus ursinus. Lineage (NCBI taxonomy): Eukaryota > Metazoa > Chordata > Mammalia > Carnivora > Otariidae > Callorhinus > Callorhinus ursinus. Next base: position 4,803,831 of record NW_027397072.1, on the reverse strand, counting down.
CTGGGTGGCTCAGTCAGCTAAGCATCCAACTCTTGATTTCGGCTCAGGTCTGTGATCTCAGAGTCCTGGGATTGAGCCCCTCAGCGGGCTCTGCGCTCAGTGGGAAGTCTGCTTGAGGACTCTCTCTCCCTCTCCCTCTGCCCTGCCCGATTGTGCTCTCTCTCTCCAAATAAATAAATAAATCGTTAAAAAAATTGCACAATGCCATATAGCACTGAGTATAGCAGGTCTTTTATTTAAACCCAGATCTGTAACTCAAGGTCACACTGTTTTTGTTTTTGTTTTTTCTCTTTACTGAACTTGAAAAGAAAGAAGGGAAGAACAAGATGGATAAAGCTCCCCACTTTGGGTCTCTGTCTCAAATATTGGGTCCCAAGCCCCTCCATGTGGCTTCTATCTCTATGGATCCACAGATCCCGTGAGTATTGTTTCCTGGGATTTGAAATCATTCTCTTTTCATATTTTACCCAAACTCTATAGATTCTCAGGAAATGTCCATGCCAGGCACAGCTCAGCAGGCATTGAATACAGCTAGAAGGTTGGCTGTCAACTTCTTTCATTTCCAAGATGCACATATTTTACTATAAACCTGATATGTCATTATTGCTTCAATTCATAAAAAGCTGACACCCATGGCAGGTGAGCCCGCTTACCAGCTCAGATGTTCCCTCTTCCTATTCTCAAGTAGCACTGAAGGGACAGCAAGTAGGGAAAATTAGATGGTGACCTTCCTATTATTGAAATGACATTGTTGATGCTTTTTTTCTACCTTAGTTCGTACTTAACATGACCATCTCCTCCCCCATGCCTGAGCCTCCAACACTCTACTTACAGATTAGCTGAGGGGGGAGAACTATATTTTTACCCTCCAAGTTTTCTGTTGTTAACAAAAATAATAAAATACCATATCTAGGTATCCCTGTGAAGGATATGATCAGTTGAACCTGGTGAAGGGAAAGAATTTCATGTTAGAAAAAGGAACCTATCTGTGTGGAACCTGACCATGCACCACTGGTAGACTGGTCGGGGGGAAGGTCACTCCCCTCCCAGCTGAGAACAGGGAGCAGGGCACCTGCAGGAGGCTGGGTGGCATATATGATTAAGAGCCAGGAAGAACAGCCATAGGGTTCATACTTTCTGAACCAAAGGTAAGAACACATATTCTAATAAGCTTGAAGTGATTTAGTGTTGTTACTTGCTTATTTATTTATTTATTTGAGAGAGAGCAGGGGGAGGGGCAGAGGGATAAGCAGACTTCCCCCTGAGCAGGGAGCCTGACGTGGGGTTTGATCCCAGTACCCCAGGATCATGACCTGAGCTGAAGGCAGATGCTTAATGGACTGAGCCACGCAGGTACCCCTCGTGTTGCTTTTTAAAGACATTTTTTTAGAGCAGCTTTGTGCTCATGGCAAAACTGAGAGGCAGATATAATGATTTTCCATATGCCCTCTGCCCCACACATCCACGGTGTTACCTATTTTCAATATCTGCCACCAGAGTGGCACATTTGTTACAACTGAGGAACCTACACTGACCCATCATAATTACCTGAAGTCCACGGTTTACTTCATGGGTCACTCTTGGTATTGTACATTCTGTAGATTTGGACAAATGCATAATGACATGTATCTAGCATTATGGTGTCATGCAGAGTATTTCCCTGCCCTAAAACTCCTCTGTGCTCCATCTGCTCATCCCCTCCCCAAACTCCTGGCAACCACTGATCTTTTCACTGTCTACACAGTTTTGTCTGAGTTTGAAGTTATTTTTACTTGCCATGCAAGGCTATTCATCTCCGTCGCTCCACTCATTAGCTCCTCATAGCTTTCAGAATAAAGTCCAAACCTTTAGTGCACAACGCTTCACAACTTCACCTCACACTGCCTTTCCAGTCTCTTCTCTCAGCAGTTCTGAACACACTGGCCATGAAGAAGCATTCTAGATACAAAGTGATTGTATACATAAAGTAATTCTAAACAGAAAATGTTTCTAAACAAAACAATTCCAAACATAAAATAAATGTAAATGTAAAATAATTCTGAACATAAGAAATCCTGAATGCAAAATAATTCGAAATATAAAATAATTTAAAACATAAGAGAATTCTAAACATAAAATAATTCTAAATATAAATTATTGTCTTACATCTCAGCTGTTTTATGTGTCATCCCATGAACAAAGTCATAAAACGAAAATCAGCATGCACATGTGGAATGCGTATCCCCTCCCCCCACTGCCGGCCCCCCCCATTGAAATGTATTCTTATAGACAGAGGACACCGTCCAATCTGACTTGAGTAAATAGCGACTTTTGCAAGTGAACATTTTGAGTCAGAAATGGCTATAGTCTGTGGTGGAAAAATAGTTACTAGAGTTGCCTTCCCCTTACCCCCCCTTTTTTTAGTCTTTTTAGGTTTTGCTCACTTTTTTTCCCCCCCAAAAGCTAGTATGGGTAAAGCACTTTCAGGAGAGTTTGCTCTGCAAGCGCCAAGGGAGTTAGATGACCTTCTGTGGCCGCATCACTGTATGCAATCTGATGAAAAACAGACCATATTGTAGAGGAAACATTGGTCTCCCTATCTGTTTCTCCTATAGCCTGAAAGCATTTGTGAGAGTTTTTGTAGCACCTGGAAAATCCTGGCACACTGAAAACATTCAATAAAATGTTTATTGAAATGAATGTTGAAATAAAGACCATCTTGGGTTTCATTAGGTTTGTTACAATAGAGTCCAAACTTAATATGAGAATTTTAAAGATATTTTGAAGACATTTTCCACGTTCCTACCTTTATAATCTTGTGTTACTACCTTGCCTGCGTCCCTAAAATACTTAAAACTATGTGCATCCTAATTTGACTTTAAGTGTTGTAATATTTAGCTTTCCATGGGCAGAGACTACAAGATTAGAATTGAGATACAGATCTTAGAAACTAAGAGTCCTGGGACCATCCTTGTGTGAGAGTCAGCCCACTTATTATTCTGCCCTTTGATATGGAGAGTTAGGTTGCTGGCGCTCATCTCCAGCAATTTACTCAGGCTGACTTCCTCCATAATGGCAGCTGGGGAGAAAGAATTTCTGTGATGAACATTTACTTTGTCCAAGCTTTTGAACTTGATAAATGTGGGTAAGAAAGTGGATGGTCAATGCATGTTGAACAATAGGTAATGTATGATTCAAGATTGTGATTATTCAAGATTGTAGTAAGATTTGGACACTTCTTAAATGGAAAAAAAAAGAAAGGAAGCAAATAATTGTGATTAGATGGAGATTTGTATAGCAGATTTACTTAAATTCCTGGTTTTCGTAAAACTCCACTGGGGCTGGATATAAAGAAAAGTCATTGAGTTAACAGAGATTTGAGTTAACAGAGATTTAAAATTCATTTTTTAGTTGCACTATCTGCCTAAACTGCCCTTAACAAGATCATTTTTGTACATGAAATTTTGCACCTGATTACCCCTAATTACAGCCTTTGAAAGGCATTCTTTGAAAATGCATAGTGAACAATGTAGAATAGAAGATACTTATCTTTCTTCTATTCTTGTTAATTGTTGAGTCTTATTCTTATGTCTGACTTTAGCATTTATCTCTTTCTATCCCAAGTAAAATGATTTTTTTCTCACCTAAAATTCAGAGACTTTTCTTTTGGGGACCAGGGAGAGAAAGGTGACATTTTAATAACTATAGAAGAAGCATCTTCCTTTCCACTCCTTCAACGCTCTCTTTCCACCTTACTTACATCACTTAGCATATCCTACGGTATCACAGAATCACATGGTGCCCATGTTGGGGCAAGACTATCAACTTCCTCAGGACAAAAACAATACCTTACAGATTTCTTGGAATTCATACAGTAGCTAAATTGGTGCCTTGAGAAGAATATGCATCCAACAACAAATTCTTGTTGCCTAGAATGACAATGAGCGGATTTCATATCTTGCAAGGTGTCCTGTATTATCTTTGATATTTTCAAATATTAGAAATATTCTCCCTATTTTAAGACCATTTCTGCTTCTTTCATTTTCTACCAGATCATTTACTATATAAAACCATTTACAGTGTGTCTACCCATTCTCCCATTCAATTTAAGAAATATTTGAGATAATTATATTGTGCTTCCTAATATTTTTCTATACCTTTATTCTCACCACCAGTTTCTTCATATCTTGCTTTTAAATTTAATTATCCTCATTGCTCTTCTTGAACATGCTCTTGCAGATATCTGTTAAATATATCTTAATAAGTAGAAATCAAAATTCGACCTAATACTCTGAGGTGATGTGTTGAGCTAAAATAAAGAGAACTATCATTGCTATTGCTCTCATACAGTTTTCCTACTAATGCTAGTAATATTATTCACACATATTTGACTACTTTTAAAATCACATCACTGTGTTAAATCAAAATGATTTTATTTTAAGTAGAAATCCTAGCTTTTCTTAGCATGGTCATCTTGATATTATTCTTGTAATTTGGGGGGGCACCTAAATATGGAATTTCATATTTGTAATAAAGATAGATGATAGCTAGAGAAAAAGATATATGAAGTTGAGAGAGACAGAGTGTGTGTGTGTGAGAGAAAGAGAGCACACCAATATTTTGGGTGTACCTTTTCTTGCAGTAGATACTTTACATGCATTGTCTGATCCTCACAACCCCTTTATAATGCAGCACCTATTATAGTTCTCATTATAAAATGAGAAAATGAAGCTATTGAGGTTTAGGGAGATAAGACTAGCGGTTTGACTCTGAATCCTGGGCCCCTGACAATTTCTTCACAGTCATCTCTCCACCTAATGAGTTGTTCTTAGAGTCAAAATATGTTTGCCTTTCACTCATTGTTCCATAAACATCATGTCACCAGGAAAATGGTAGTTGCATCAGGTGCATTTGGGAGTGCTGACAGAGGTGTTTTGAGTCTTCTGAACCAAAAACTATGTCAGTGGGATGAGGGATGGCTCCTCCTTCCACCTTTAGTTAATTTAAAGTCCTTTGGTAGCAGTCTCATCCCTTCTTGAATCTGTTGTAACTCTTGGAATTTTTAAGAGAAAAGGTCAAGATGAGACCTACATCTTGGTAGGCACAGCTGTGGATAGGTGGGACCCAAGTCTTTTCTCAAAACTAAGCATTTGGCAGTTGCCCTTCCTGTTCAAAGGCAGGAAGAATCCTGAGTTAATGCTATATGATGTCCCCTTCCTTGGTGGAAAGCACTGTGTAAAGGCCAGCTTGTCAGGAGTGTTGATTTATGTATCCTCACATTTTTTGAGAGGTATCAAGAATGTTTCCCATTCCCTGGTCATTTGCAAAGTATTAAATAAAGCCCATTGGGAAACATAGAACAGGTTGGATTATCTCTATTTAGAAATTGATTGGAGAAAGAAAAGAAGGATTTAACATTAACATGATTGTTGGATAAGTATAAGACATCATCCTAGTGGTCAGACCACATGTGTGTGATGGTCAGTTCACCTCTGCCCTTCCCATGTTTTGTTCCTAAGGTACTGAGACTCATCAGACACTATGTCAAAGACCCCAAGATTTCAAAACTTAAATCTTAAATGTCCCTATGTACCCTGTCTCTCAGATCTCATAGAAAACCATACCTACATTTTAAGATTGGTTCTGAGGAGCCTTTTCACTTCTGATGCCCAATCAATCGGTTACTACAATGTGCCAAGGCTTGAGTTTACATTCTAACCACAGACTTCACCTACTTTCTCAGTTATAACACTAAGTATGGTCCTTTGAATAATAGCTTCTCCATCAAGCACATCTCTCATAACCAGCTCCTTCACCATTCTACTCTCAGCTAAAATCTCCATCTCTGTGAGGAGTGTGTGTGTGTGTGTGTGTGTGTGTGTGTGTGTATGATTTTGCTATTCAAAAAAATGTCAAGGAAGGAATAGTGAGTTGACCAGTAAGCCCAGATATGTAGTGTATGCAAAGGATTTAAGAAAGTCCTGAGTGTTGGACAAAAGAAATCATCGTAATGATCCTAACCTGAATTTTAATTTATCCTATAGAAGAGAACTAGGCTGTAGTCAGAGCAATATAGTGAGTAATCATCAAGTCATGTCTATGAACTCACATGACTCCTACGGAACATGTGGTGAGGATATTTGAGGCATTATCGAACACCTGGAGATTTTCAATTCCTCATTTCTTGCTTCTGTGATTTATTAACAGTTCTGCTAATGCAGATAGAATGCAACCCCGAATTATAGCAGTGGATGGGGCTGAATGCTGCATAGTGTATGCTATTCAGAGTGCAGAATATCTGCAACCTAGCTGATCATTTTTGAATCATCAGCTCCATCTTTATGTTAAATTAACAATTTAACAGCTGCTTTCATCAAATTCTTTTGTGTCTATCAACTTGATACTGTCATTTTTTTTTCTTAAATGCAATTTCCAAGATCATTTCTGTGTCTTTTTAGTTTCAGATTACTGATTTGCATGTTTGCTCAATTTGTATACAAATGTTCAGGCATTTATATACCATCTAGGGAGCATGAAACACCCTCCACAGCTCTAGAGAATAATTTGATCCATCTTACTATTCGCTTAAATTCTTTTTCATTAAAGACAGGTGATGAATAAATGCAGTAAAATATGACTGAACACAGGTACATTCGTTCCCAAATAAGGAATATTCTAAAGCAAAAGCACAACCAAATGTTCCATTTTCACCAAATTCCAATAAGTGGGAATACTGAAAATTGAGTCAGACTTGTCCTAGAAGACATGACTTTTGTTTACCTTTGGTACTAGTCAGTCCAGGCTACCATAACAAAAGAGCATAGACTGGGTGGCTTAACGGTGGAAATTTATTTCTTATAGTTCTGGAGGCTGGAAAGACCAAGATCAAAGTGGCAGCTGATTCAATTCCTGATCCAATTTCTGGCTTGCTTGTGGCCAGAACTGTGCCCTCATGTGGCCCTGCCTCTGGGCTTGTGCGCGTGCGCGCGCACACACACACACACACACACACACACACACTCACACACACACACAGATGCGGGGAGGGGAGAAAGAGAGCAAGCTCTCTGGTGTCTCTTCCTATAAGGATACTAATCTCCTCATGAGGGCCCTACTCTCATGATCTTATCTTATCCTAATAATTTAATAAGATCCTATCTTATCTTAACCTAATAATTTCCCCAAGTTGCAGTTTCCAAACACAATCACATTGGGAGTTAGGACTTTAATATGTGAATTTTAGGCGGGGGGTGGGGGACGACACACAATTCATCCCATAGCATATCTCATTTTTTTAGAAAGTATTTTAGCTTTAGATGTAATTTATTCTACTATTGTCATTACATTTCTGAGCTATAGGATATAATAATTCAGCCTGAGTTTCCTGAATTAAAAAAAAAACATTAAGATGGCAATTCATCTAGATTTTTAAGGAACATCTGTGGTATGTTTTGGCAGAAATCATTTGAATTGCTTGATATAAGTTCTTCTGTTAGTCACTAGATCTGCCCTAGAACCGAGGTTCTCCAGCTTGGACACTTCCTTAGGGACACTCAGTGGAATCCTCTATTACAAGTTCAGTTGACGAGGGGGGACACCCCATCACTGACCGCTGTAATGAGTGCTGTTCTAGCCCCTTTAAGCAATCCTCCAACAGGAGCTGTTCAAATCTGACCATGGCTGGAACCCGTGGGACCAGGTCTTGCAGGAAGAGCTAGGAAGGGTGGAAGGGGAGAGGAGACAGGAAGATGCCCAGTGAAGTCCTCGAGGGAGTAGTTGGAGTCAAGGGGCAAGGAGCAGGGCTACTGAATGCTGACATCAAGTCCAAATGACCATGGGCTGAGCTGGGGTAATAGAATCAAAAGATCTGGGCAAGTAGGGACAAAACTGAAATGAGAACAGGGCCAAGATCCTGAAGAGCTTTTGGCCTACCACAGCTTGACTTATCAAGTGCTGAAGACTAGAGGGAAAGAAACTTGTTCATTTGGCTTACAGAATCAGGCAGTGTGAACTCAACGGTTTCCATGGGAGTAAGAAAGCCAGTGACATGGCTGACCAAACACTGTGGCTCTTAAAGCTTTTGCTGTTTAAGTTCACCATATGGCATGCATTGCTTTAGTACTTATTTCCTGCAAGTTCTAAGTTTCTTAAAAAGAGCTTTGCCATATTCTTTTCTTTCTAGTCTCCCATATAGCATACATTGGTACATAATAAACATTTAATTGTGTTCAACTTTCTTGCACATCTTTTTGCAAGTCAGGTATAGATGTGAACTTCACCAAGAGAGGCCATGTTTTAAGCTATTCTCAAGATCTCATGTCACAGAACAAGTTTTAGGTCTTTTCTCTAGAATAGGTTTTGATTTGATGAGGGAAGTAAGCTAATCCAGCCTTGGGCACTGGATGGAAAGGGGAGTACATGGTAGTTCCCAAATTAAAAACAAAAGAGGCAAAGAAAGTAGAGGTGATGATAGACCTTTCTAATTGCCCAAGTTTTGACAAGGTTCAATTGACATTTTATTAGCAATCCAGACACTGATTTTTGTTCTGGAAGTCTTTGTTTGGGGATAATGAGCTTGGCCACAATTTTTGTTTCAATTTAATGTCACTAGTAGCTCCTGTCAAAATAATTAGAATAAAGAAACAATTGAGGGGAAAAGGAAATTAACAAGCATTTTGGAGAAAAAAACAATTTCTGAGCAGTGATGTGGGTTTCATACAGCTCTCCAGGGTGGGATGGACTAGGCTCCATGGGCTGACAGCTGCTGACACAGGGTGTTTCTCTTTGTGTGGGTTGGTGGGCACATGATATGTTCCTTCTCTGAGAGATCTGCCAAATCATGATGAGGAAAGAATGTGTGATTTCTATTGAGTTTCAGAAATAACCTGCTTGGAAGTCCTGGTGGTTAAGAGGGTCCATTGATTATAAGAGTCTGAGATAATCCATTTCTCTAATCTGTCCACATATTACAAGCTAAAGATCACCAGTTTCCCAAATACAAACTATTGAGTAGCGATATCAATCAGAGTCATCAGGTTTCCATCCCAAGCCCACTGAATGGGTATCAGCAGGTTAGGCCTGGCAATGTGTTTTTCCAGGATATCCCCGAGATTCCAATGCACTGCTGAGTTTAAAGAAAGCTATTATAGAACTTAACCTGCCTTGAAACTTTTGGAGCTGTGCTTCTATAGCTTTGCTTCATATTAGAATTGTCTGGGGGAACTTTTAGAAAGCCTGGTGCCCAAGCTACATTCTGTACCAATTAAATCTGAATCTAAGAGGTCAGGACCAAGGAGTCACTATTTTTAGATCCTAGCAGGTGCTTCCAATGTGTAGCAAGCGTACTCGGAGTAAAATGTGCAAGGCTGAGGGTCCTTTCTGGCTGCACTTACAGAAGCTTGGATAAAGAGTGTAATATCACAGCTCTGCATGGCAGAGACATCCCCAGGGATGGTTTTGCAACAGCAAATCTTGCTCATGCCATTCAAACTGGCAAAAGACCACTTTGCACCAAATGGAAATTATTAATCTATGAAGAAAAATATTGCCAAGACAGCAGGAAATGCTGTGCCGTGTGCCAGACTCAGGGCCTGGAGAGCTGAGTCTATTGTTTGTCACTGGAACAATCCTGAACAAGTAATACTTACACCGAACTACAGTTGTTTTACCTATAAGGTGGATGTGACAGTACCAGTCTTGCTGCACGGTTGTAATTTTATTCTATTAAAGTAGCTGACATATTCACATTTGCCAAGTGCTTTTAATTGGAATTGAGAAGAGCTATTTGGAATTCCTTACTGAAATCTGGAGTCAAATCTTTATTGATTAACATTTCTGATTTTCTTTCTTGTTTTTCCATTATTAAACACCTTTACAACCCTTTATAAAGCCAGTGATGCTTAGACCTGTTCTTCTTTTGTCTTAGAATAATTTTGCATCACATTTTCATTATTGGTCCACAGATTCTATGGTGTCGGTACTTGTTTTATCTATTGCTGTGAGATACGAAGCAAAATGAGGAGAACTTTTGTTGCCCAGATAGCTGATAAAGTCCAGATCCATCTGGAAACCATTTGGAGTTCATGGGCAAATGAAGTAGGTCATAAAATACTAAGAGCTCCAGAGAAAAAATAAACTACCAAGGTTGAATTAGATGTGAAGGTCTCAGCTCTTACCTTTGTTAATAATGCCTCCTCTGCTTGTCATGGCAACCACATGTGATGTGAGTTGTTATGGCAAAGAGAGAGGACGGTGAAGTTCAGCAATGGGAGGAGGTATTTGTGTGAATTGTAAAAACTTGGACCAGAATGTGTCTGTCTGATCACTTTTGTGAATCAGCAGGTGTCTGGACCCACTCAGATTTTGTGAGGCATGTTACTGTTCACTGTCTTTTCCTGGGTGCAGAGCACCAAGGGCTTTGGGGGCTCAAAGGTGGTCCTGGTGTTGGTCACTGAAAAAGCACTTATCCTGGTACCTGGCACATGGGAAGTATTTTGTATATGTAAGCTAAATAAGAATAGTATGAATGAGCAGTATGTTATGAGAGCGTTTATGTCAGTGTGTGCACTCTCAGGAATATACCACTTAAGAAACAAGCAGGAATGGGAAGCTTGCTTGATCAGTAGAGAATTGAAGCCACTGGAGCTGAGTCCTTTTTCAAGGATTCCTGTCAAATGAATTCATGCATTGTTAAGGGCATCTGTTAAGCAATCCTTTGGCGGCAGCACTTTTTCTCCTTGTAATGACCTCTAAGTCGTCTTTGATTACAAACACAAGGGTGGCCCCCTTGTAGAGACGATTCTAAATTTAATTTTTTTTTAAATTAGCAAAGAGTTGAAATTCTTGGACTCACAGACATTTAGAGACCTACCAAAGGGCTGCTCCACTGACCATTAACCCTTGGCTGGAAACCAAGCCGAGTTGCCTTCAGCTTTTCTCACATGGATTTCAGCTTTCCACTGCATGACGTCAGCCCTCCTTCGGCTAGTGAATTCTCTCAAAATCTAGACAAGCTGCATGTTCCACTTCCTTCATCAAGGGGAGAAATAGTAGACACAGGATTCCCTCCAGCACTGGATGATTTTCACGAAGAAGAGGGGGGAATTTCTAACCTATTTGCAATTTCTCCGAAGACTGAAATGATAGTGTGTGATGAGGTCCAGCTGGGCTCTGGTGAACTCCAGTTTGATAGCCTCATTTTGTTGCCTACCATGATTCTACTCTGTCTTAACACAATCGACATTACATAGCCAGTGGACAAAATGTAGGGCAGAAATGGCTCACAGAAATTTCACAAATGTACATTTTCTACTTGTTGCAGGCCGTGGGCATAACCTTCTAGTAAATGTGAGCCAGATCTTAGAGTAAGTCTCTTCAGTTAAGTAGAAAAATCATAACTTGTTAATTTCTTGAAAGGGAGGAAATATCTTAAAGATGCATGGGTCAGGTCTTCTCTATTCCTATAAAGAAGAATCTGACAACACATATACATTGGTCTTAAAAAAATAGCAGATCACATTGTTAGTTGGTTTCTTGAGTTCTGTTGCCTGGGTCTCCTCTTTCAGGCTCCGGCACCTGTGTTATTTAGCCAGTCTGCCTGAGGACAGGAGTATATTGGGGGTTGGGCTTAGAAATTGGGCTTGTTTTCTTAAAAGTCTTGGTGTCTTTGTATTGAGGATAAGCTTTGTGCATTCATGTGGACCCTTGGTCCTGCTGCCATAGTTCACAAGCTTGGCTCTGGGCTTCACTTCCTGAGCTTTTGTCTGGGGCCACTAAATCTTGGCTTTGCTTTGTTTTGTTTCTCCTGGATTTCTATATCTAGATTTTATCTTGCTGTGAATGGATTTACTTTAAAATTTCTGTGCCACTCCTTATATGAGTTTAAATATTGTCTCCTCTCCAGTTCCCTCATGCCTGCCCCATCAATTGGGATGAGTCTACTGAATCATGCAGACATGCTGACTTGGACCCCACCTTGTTGCCACCAGACAGTCCCCAACTCTTTGCTCCTTCAGGGTTGGCCTCAGCTAAGGAGAATCTCCTCATCTGGGTCATGTCTCCTGGGGTAGTCTGCAGTTGGTAGTTGAACCTGGTAGGGTATGAAGGCCCACGAATTTCAGCGCAATAAGCACTATTGTTCATAGCTCACTGAAGGGCTGGCCAGGGCTGTGTCATGACTGCCCCAGAGTGTTACTTTTTCCTTGGCTAAGTTCTGCTCCTCCCCCCTCTTTTCACCCTAATTGGTGCAAAGTGACCCCTAGTTGAAACCTTGTACTCCAAATGCTGAGTTGGCTTCCAGAGAAGGCAGTCTGTGAAAATGTTCTCCTAATTCTGATTTTTTTATCCAAGCCAGGCATGCTTGTTCTTACAAATAGGACTGTAGCTACTTCTCAGGGACAGGAGGCTAGAAAGAACACCTTCTCCAGATCCCCTTGTCTTGGGTCCTGAGATGATGTCGAGGGGAGTTGGGTGTGCCCTTGTGCATCTGTGCCAAACCAACAAATTCACGTTCCCCATCAGCCCATCCATGGCCCTCCCAGCCAAGTGACTGAGACGACCCCCACGTAGCCCACAGGGTCTTCTCCAGACATACATTTCCCTCACCTTCTGTGATGATATATACCCGCCTTGTGGTAAAGCTATACCAACCAGAAACATTCATCTTTTTTTTTTTAAAGATTTTTTATTTATTTATTTGAGAGAGAGAATGAGAGAGAGCACGAGAGGGAAGAGGGTCAGAGGGAGAAGCAGGCTCCCTGCTGAGCAGGGAGCCCAATGCGGGACTCGATCCCGGGACTCCAGGATCATGACCTGAGCCAAAGGCAGTCGCTTAACCAACTGAGCCACCCAGGCGCCCAGAAACATTCATCTTTTATGCACAAAACAAATTTCTCCTTTTCCTTGTTGCTGAAACATTAATTTCTGGGGAGTATTTATCCACATGTGACTGGAGTCCTGGGTCTAACACTTATCACGTGAGTAACATTTTTTTGTCTTAGTCTCTTCATCTCTAAAATAAAATAATAATGCCAAACTTACCCCCTGGGGGGGGGCTAATGTGATAAATGGTATTTGAAGAGAATGAAGAAATTTGTACATACTATATTTTACAAACGGAGACATCTTGTAGCTGGGAGGAAGTATGATCTTGATGGTTATTATTTTATAATTATCTCGTAGTTGTTGGCTAGGAACTGTTTGAAACCACCCTTGTTTTCTTTCCTTGTTCCATTTGTGGCTGGTGGCTGACATTTACAAGATGGCTATGACAGGGTGCAGCTCTTTCTGGGGGACAGAGCTCTGCTCCAGCCCCAGCTTAAGTGGCTCATATGGTGATTGATCCCCTGACCTTGGACTCATTAACTTGATCCTCTGGTGAAAGGGACAAACCGGCTATAAGGCGCCCTTTGTTTGCACACTTTTCTTTGTGTTTCTGGGGGTCAGGGGCACTGGTACCCAGCTTGTCTGTGTAGTCTGAAGTACAGTTTTGCCAGACAGTTTTCAGGGGTACACAAAATGCACTGTTTTAAATAAAGTGACTGCATGACAGGAAAGTGTAGAAAGCATTGGAATTCTTCCTAGCTGATAAAAGTAGGCACTAAAAATAAAAAACCATGATGCTTTAAAACTCCAAAAGAAGCAAAGAACATGATTTCACATCTAATCCCTTAACAAAATATAAGGATTACTCCAATCTTGGGGGCCCAGGAGACTTCCATTGTAAGTAATAATGTTCTGGCTATTCTTCATTAAGATAAAATTTTACAAACTTTCCTAGTTTAATTTGGCAACATATTCTTAATTCTGTGTTAACTGAACCATTATGCAGTGCAAGGGTAATGAGGAGCTTGCACAGAGAGTTCTGGTGTTTCCAGTTTTTGTTAAAATAGAAGATTCTTTTTAACAAACACGTAGGAAGCACCTACTCTGCTGGCGCCCTGGGGACACAAACATGAAATCGTTCCTGTGTTTTCCCCTGAACTGCATCCGGTATCACTTTTCCAGGGGACAGGGTGTGTGCTGGGGGCTGTGAGGGTAACCTGATCTCTCCGCACATCTGGGCACTCACTTCACTCTTAACAGGGGTAAAGAGTGCTTTTAGAAAGATGTGGTCGAAAGAGCCGAGGAAAGAAAAATTCCTTGGTTGCTAGCGGATTTTTATTCTGAGTGGAATGGTGGTTCAGAACCCCCTTGCCCACTAGGCAACAGCCTCCTGAGAAAGCCACATTCTTCCAGTTCCCTCCAGCTCTCCTTGGCCTGGGTTATCCTCTGCAGCATCTTTTGGCCTCAGGGCCGTCTGATCGGAAGGACTCACTCCTTCTGTGCCTACAAAGACGTGGCTCTCATCACCGCGCAGCTATCTGTGTGCGCCTTAGTCTTTTGTTATTTGTTTATTTTTAAATTTCAATCTGTGTGGACAGTAATATTTATAAATACAATCCCAATGAACTATACTGAAAATTCAAATTTGAATATAATGACAAAGTACAAGCTCTATCATCATCCTCACCATCATCATTATTGGAGTTCAGAGACAGACTAATCTCTCAAGCCCGTTTCCATACTTAGGCCTGGAGCATTGAGTCTGCGTTTGCAGACAAGGTCCCTGCACGATGAGTGCTGCCAGCATGATACACAGCACCTGCTTCCCATATTTAACGCTTACCTCCTTCTTCCTTCCTGGCGACCATTAGTCCTTCAAGTAGTTTCCTCAGCGGAGGGGAGAGAAGTGGTTGAGGTGGCCAAGAGCATATGGACAGTTCAGACCGAGTGAAGATCAAATATCGCATAATTGCCAGGGGAGTGGAAGTTCTGGAAGAGATTGGTGCAGGTCTGAGGGAAATGTGTAGGAGTCAGACTGTGAAAGCTCCAAATGTCAGGGTGACATTCTCTTTGCTCTGAATTTGGAAGCATTGGTGAGTTTAAATATTGTTTTTCTGACTATGAATTGATTATGTGCGATTACAACAAATGTGGAAAAACAGAGACAAAGGTAAATAAAACCCCCCTCGTAAGATCATTAAGGGATGCAAAATATCTGGGAAACCTCCCTTCAGGTCTTTTATTCCAAGATGTTATAAAAAGAACTTGATACGATATGTAATGCGTATTATTTTTCAGGTTCTTCATTTAAAACTCTAAGATAAATGATTCCTTGCATTATTAGTTTGTCTTTATAACCATATTTTTAATAGGCAAGTACTATTGCATTTATCTGTGAATCACAGATTACTTAACCATTACATCATTTTTGTGACATTTAGTTGATTTCCAATTTATTTGTCAATATAAGTGGCAACAACATTGATGTTTTTTGTGTTCATAGATTTTTATATATTTCATAGGCTTTTTGGCTAGTTGTGTTTCTCCTTTTGTTAATTACCTATTCAAATATTTTATTTTCATTTACTTAATTGAAAACTAGTACTTTCCATATACATCAATTCCATGTATATAACAAATAACCATTTGTTGGTCATAGGACTACCTATATTTTCTTTCAAAGACCATTGTTCTTAAATGTTAAAATCCACAATTTTTTAAAAAAGATTTTATGTGCTTTACTTGTCAGAGAGAGAGAGCACAAGCAGGGGGAATGACAGGCAGAGGGAGAAGCAGGCTCCCCCACTGAGCAAGGAGCCCGATGCGGGATTTGATTCCAGGACCCTGGGATCATGAACTGAGACGAAGGCAGACACTTAATGGATGGAGTCACACAGGTGTCCCTGTTAGAATCCACATTTAAACTCATTTTCAATATGTGGCTCTTTTTAGAAGAACCACTGTTTTATATGGTGGAGAGAGAACCAATAAGAGAAAGAGCTAGGGTCCAACCCAGGTCTAATGCTTCTGTTTGGCGTGGACAATTTATTAACCTTGCTGAGACATTTGACCTAATCTTTTCTCCACTGAATATTGCTTTGGGATAGGATCCTTTGATGTGGGCTCCCTTTTGCTTTTTGTTGATCTGCCAGCTTGAACACTTGATTACTATCTTGTGATCCAAGGTGATTGCTCTAGCATTTCCCAGCATGTCCACATGGCAGAGAATGGGCTCATAAAAGGCAAACATGAGGGCAGGATCTTACAGTTGCATATACATCTTCTGCACATGCCCCACAGGCTGTAAGTAAGTCACAGGCCTTATATTTTTTTTTATTATGTTATGTTAATCACCATACATTACATCATTAGTTTTTGATGTAGTGTTCCATGATTCATTGTTTGTGCGTAACACCCAGTGCTCCATGCAGAA
>NW_027397072.1:4754984-4782597 GCF_003265705.2 Callorhinus ursinus | reverse complement strand
CCTCCCAATCTCCACCCGGAGGAGCTGAGAACTCGGGGCCCTGCTCCTCAGTGCGCCCCCTGAGAAAAGCAGTCAGTCATTTCCATCTCCCCGGTCTCTGGTCTCACTCCATACTCACCCGGGCTGTGAAGGAGCATTTCTGTCTCTGGCAAACGACCCGGTGTGGAGTCTCTAAATCCAGCAGATCCCTGTGGTGTGCTCCTGCACCGCTCCTCCCGGGGGAGGAAGGGGAGTCTCTCTGGATCTGCCGCTTGTTGGGTCCCTGCTGGAAGAGGAGTGGCCCTACTGTGCCCCGGATCATGGTTTATGGCAACCCTGAGCTGGGAGCCCACTCCTTGGCTCCGTCTCTTCAGCCGGCTTCCCTGCTCTGATACCAGGGAGCTCTGCTGCACTCAGGCAGCCCCAATCTTTCTGTGACCCCGAGGGTCCTGAGACCACACTGTCCCAGTGAGGGTTCCACCCACTGCTTAGCCACTGGAGCATCCCTTAGCAGAGCCAACTTCTAAAAGTTCCGATTTTGTGCTCCGCGGCTCTATCACTTGCCAGAAGTGGCTGACTGAGGCCCCTCCCCCACCGTCTATCCTCCTGAATATCGCCTCGGATTCACTTCTCCGCACGTCCTACCTTCCAGAAAGTGGTCGCTTTTCTGTTCAGAGAGTTGCTGCTATTCTTTTCTTTGATCTCCTGTTGAGATCGTAGGTGTTCAGAATGGTTTGGTCCCTATCCAGCTGAATTCCTGGGACCAGATGAAATTTAGGTCTCCTACTCTTCCACCATCTTGTTCCTCCCCATATATGGTTCTTAATGGAAACTGTCACTTAGCTGGGTGGATTATTAGAAGACAACTTGAAGTATCTGCCACAGTCCACCCCTTTAGCCACTCAACTATCTATGCCTGCCCTTTTCCACATAGGGCATGCTCATTTTCTCCCTTAAAGAACACCCAGGTACCCCACTACTTCATCTAGATGAAATTCCAGGATCTCTGGGTGATGGACAATCCACTCTATCAGGCTTGAATGTAGCTTCTCACAGTTTAGTCAGCTGTAAACTAAACTGTAAGTGATATACTATTTATACCCAATATTCCGTGGCATATGAGGAAAGGGATAGTCACAATATAAAATACCACTCAGAAAAGAAAACACTGAGACACCCCCATAGCAGTCACTTTCTATAGCAATCATCAAATCATGCACAAACAATGAATGATGGAACACTACATCAAAAACTAATGATGTAATGTATGGTGATTAACATAACATAATAATAAAAAAAAATAAAATATATGAAGTAAAAAAAAAATTATATCGGGTCACTCTTGTAAATGACTCCCTGACCTGGCAGCAAAGAAAGCTCTTTGGCAAACCCATCTGAAAGATGCTGATACTTCACTGAAAAGAATGAATGTATGAGTTATCTTTTGATGTCCCAGCTTTGCCCTCAGAGAGGGTACTCATTTTCCATGTTCTTCCTCTCATTGGGGAATACGCTCTTCTGAAGGGCTGCCCAGTCTGCCCCGCTGACTGGTGTAGCATGGCAGCTCAGAGGTGCATTGTCACCAAATACACACTTGTGAAGGTTTCATCATTTTAAATATTTCCTCAGAAACTTGGTAGGTGTATCAGCTTTCTGAAGGTGCCATATTGATGTACCACAAACTGAGTGGTGTTAAACAACAGACATTTATTGTCTCACATTGCTGGGGACCAGAATTCCGATATCAAGGTGTCTTCAGAGCCATGCTCACTCTGAGTATTCTAGGAAAAGGTGGCTATAGGCTTTTCTTCTAGCGTCTGCTAGTTCCTTAGCTTGTGGCAACTTAACTTCAACCCAAAGCATGTATATGTCCAAATTCCCCCTTTCGATAAGGACACCAATCATATTGGATTAGGGGCCCACCCTACTTCAGCATGACTTCAACTTAACAAATTATCCCTGCAGGGACTCCTGGGTGGCTCAGTGAGTTAAGTGTCTGACTATTGATTTCGGCTTAGGCCATGATCTCAGTGTCGTGGGATCAAGCCCCATATCAAGACCCGTGCTCAGTGGGGAGTCTGCTTGAGATTTTCTCCCTCTCTCTTTGCCCCTTCCACCCACCCAGTTGCTTGCTCTTTCTCTTTCTCTCTCTTTTTCAACTAAATAAATAAATCTTTTAACTAATTATCTGTGCAATAACCCTATTTCCAAACAAGGTCACACTCTGAGGTACTGGAGGTCAAGACATAAATGTATGAATTTTTGTAGGAAGACATAATTCAACCCATAACTGGAGTCTTCTGGACTCTTTCCTTCTGGTAATTTCCATGAATCAGTAATCATAGTCAAGATCCATTGATAGATAGAACTGCAGTTGTTGAGTCTGAAGACTGCCTCATTTTATTTACTGGTCTCTGAATTCTACCCACCCAATGTCTCATAACTAAATGATGGTTACCTTGGAGCCATCTGAAGAAACAGGAAAACCTTCAATTTTTTTTCATTGTATTTACTCTCTGCATACAGATCATCTAGATTTCACATGAATTCATCTCTCTTTTACACAATTTTGTTAAAATCAGCCAGGATTAGCCAAGATGGATGAACTGCTGGGCAAGATTTCTCTTTTTTGTTGCTCTGTATTCCCTACACATTTGTTCTTTTTCTTTCTTTCTTTTTTTTTTTTTTTGCTCAGCTCCTACCAATAGATCTTCATTCCACAAAGCATTCAAGAGGAAGAGAGAAGGGGAAGATGTGCTCTTTCCCTTTGAGGAAGTCACTCCAATGTCAGGCAGGTTACTTCCATTCTCATCTGATTGTTACAACTTAGTCACAGGATCACACCTGGTAGTAAGATGGTTGGGAAATGTAGTCAAGGTGACTGTGTCCCCAGATAAATGTTATTGTAACATTTAAGTAAAAGAGAATGGATTTGGAAACACAACTAGTAGCCTTTGTCACAAATATACACTTTAAATTAAGGCCTTCAAATGCCTTGTTAATACAAAGCAAATTAAAGAGAAAGGTGGCTGGATGGGCGATGGGACATCCACTTGATAGGTAATCTGTACTCAGTCTGTATTCTGTTCCCAAGTGTGTTCCCTTGGGCAGATATTTTCCCTTTCTAGTATGTTTCCTCACCTGGATAATAACGGGTTGGATTTGAATAGCCTCTTCCAAATAGAGTTCTATAAGATAGAAATTTGTAAAGTAATAGCTATATAGTGACAAGGAATTTCTATATACAAATTTAGGAAATGATTAACACTATATCTACATTTTAGAGATTCATAATAAAGATTCAGATAATCTTTCTGTAAATAACTTTTACCCATCACATGCCTTTTTTTTTTTGTCACAGATACTTTATTACTCAATCATCTACTAACGTTACATGAAACTTAATGTGGGGAACATCAAACTAAATGACTTACACGGTTCCCTCCTGCTCTAAGGTTCTGTGATACTGAAGCACATCACTGAGCTCTTGCCACCCTTCAACATCTATTTAATTATTTATTAATTCTCTTTATAGTCTCCTATACCTGAAATTGAGTTAAGGAAACTTATAACCAAAGGGCTTTAAATAAGGCTAAATGTCAGCAACAGATAGTGAAATGGAAAAGCAAGACTAATTTATACCTTAACATGAATTGGAATGTCAGATTTCTTAGCCAGTTGGCTAGTAACTACTTAAGCTCTGAGGGAATAGAGCCAGTTGAGTTTGGAGGGAAAGGCTCGAGTCACATGAGAACTGTCAGTAGGGGCGGGTATGGGAGGAGGGTTGGTTGGAGGGAGTTGGCACAAGGGACTCCCAGGCAGGCAGAGAGCATGAGCCCCTGCAGCGCACACTGAAAGGAAGCAGGGCGTGCCAGGCAGGAGGGACAGCTGACTTCCAGCCTCCTTGACAATTTTGCTTAGGGCTGGCTTTGTGTATGTGTAAATCATTCAGATAATTGCTGTAATTCTGTGCTTAGCTTGGCTGCTAAGACCCTTGATTCATGAATATTCATGAGATCTATCCATACTCCACTATTACTTAGATTTTCCTAGACAGCTTTCATGCTGAGAGTGCCAGCATGTTTGTGCTAGGGATGGTGATGGTAATGATTTCTTGTCTGGGTGGAAACTGCCCTCCGCCTACCCATCCAGGTGATGATAGGAAAAGACACTCTTGTATGAGCAGGCCCTACTTCTGGTAGGTTTTGGTCTTACACGTTGATTCTTCCATTCATCAGTTTCTGAGCAGTGTACCAGGCACTGTGCTAGGTGCCAGGACTCTGGCACAGGAGAAAGACAAGTACCAGTCCCTAACTGGGTGCATGGTCCGACTACGAAAATAGACTCTGGAGAAACCATCACAGAGTAATGATAATTGTTACGGCAGGATGATCTCAGAATGCTATGGCTTTGAGGAGTTTAGAGGAAGTGTACAATATCAAAACTGGGGTGAGCAAAATCAAGATTCCAAGGAAACTGCCTCCTATAGGATTCAAATACCTAGGTTGAGCCTTAAATCTACATCATATAACTAATATACACTTATTGCAGAAAACAATATAATAAAATAGGAAGACTGCATCATTTGAAAAATTTCACCCAATTTTGTTGTTTGTATTTGCATACTTTACCTTGTGTGTTATTTCTTTTAACAACGGTAACAACAATAATGGAATGTGTAGTTTTTAATCTATCTTTTTTTCAACTAAGCAAATATTTGAAATAAATCTTAAAAAAATGAGTAGCAAGTTCCAGGTAAATGAGGTTGAGAAAGGTGGTTTAGCCTGAGAAAGCCTAAAGTCAAAAAAAGGCTGAGATTAAGGAATCAGCCTTTAGACAAGAAGTGCTTCTGAACACTTCAGTTAGGTTGAATCTTGGGGCCTGTCCTAGGCTGGGACAGGCATTATGTGCCTCTTTTCGGAAGAGCTGAGTGGACTTGTAGATGAGAATCCTATGAGAATAGAGAATCTGTGAGAATAGAGCATGCAAGCTTGGCCACCACTTGCAAAGATACAGTCAGAAAAGGGGAGGCTATCAAAATGTCTCTGAATAGTTTTTGTCTTGGTTCCAAATTATGTTTGTCCAGGTTTGAATTTCACAGAAAAGGAGAGCGCTGTGGGTAAAAGCTCAGAAGGTGCTTCTTTAAAAACTATGGAAGATACCTAGACACAAGATAGGACTCTATTAAAACCTTTAGGACAGATTGTAACACAAAAACAGAGAAAGGCATCCTCCTCACTTTATCTCAGACCACGCTGTAGCCCCTTTACCTCGGCCAACTCAGCATGGCAGTGGAGGTACTCAGTGAAAGGAAAAGGTATGCTCAGGGAAGTGCAGTTATCAAGCCAGACTAGGGATTCCCAACAGAAGTGGACTTGCTGCCCAGAGAGCAGGTCATGTCCATGTGCAGCAAAGGAATAAAGAAGCATTTGCAGGGGCCCACACATAGTAGCCAGTGGATGAATACCAAGAGCAGAAGAGGCAGGGAATTGCCAGATGCCATTTAGTCGTAGCATGGATGTACACAGAAGCACATGAGAGATACTCACCCAGAGAAGCCTAGGACAGGAGGGCTGGGGAAGTGGCTACGCTCTTGTATGAAAAGTTTGCGGAAAGCTAGTAAAATTGATAGAATAACACACGCGTAACAAATTTATATAGGTATTGATTTAAACTAAAAGGCTTATGCTAAATATTTTTGAAAATTCATTCATAAAGATGTTCACATGGTCTAAGACACTAAGAAAAGAATGGAGAATATCAGGTAAGAATGTGGCTCCTTTCCTGATATTATTAACACACCATGCCTTTCTTTCTAGGAAAAGGTAGGGAGCATATGCAAGACCATGTACCTCATACTTTTTGCTAAACAGACAAATGAACAACAACAGCCTATAAAAGTTTTTGGTATTAATGCTATAAATTCAGAATTGTCAAACTCCAGCCCATGGGTCAAGTTGGCCCACTGTCTGTTTTTGTAAATAGGGTTTTATTGAGACAGAGGCAGCCTTGTTAGTTTGTGTATTAGGTAGGACTGCTTTCAAGCTACAACTGAGCAGTTGTGACCCTGACTACATGGCCTCAAAGCCTAAAAGATTCACTATCTGGCCCTTTGTAAAGATAAAAACGACCTCTTAATTTGTTTGTTTGTCAGGTGTTTGTTTACAAATTAGCAGCCACGCCTTAATAGAAAGACCAGGCTCATACCCTATATTCCAGAAGCAGCTGCTTCCCCAAAGCCTTACATGTGCTAAACACACTCACACCACTTCTGTGGCATAGATTTTACCTGTGTGATGAAAAGTGTATTTTAGTTTATGCTGCCACCCACCCCCTGTTCTGAATGCTGACGAAGCTTGAAAATCCAGTAAGTTGTTCCCATTAAAGCCACTCATTGTCAAGGTGAATGTTGATCACTCTTTGGGAAACCTTTTAGTACAATACAACTGCCCCAGTCCATAATCGATTTCATATGGTGAGCTTTTCCAAAGCCCATTTCCCTCACTGTGAATGGTCTTCCCCGCTGGGCATCAAATTTCACAGAGCTCTACCACATGAGAGAGGTGAATCAGTGGGGAAAAAAAAAAAAAAAAAACCAAAAAAAAAAAAAACCACACCAGTGCTTGTTAAAAATGCAGATTTCTGGGACCCACCCCAGATCTGTTACACCTTTTGGAGCAAGCCAGAAAATCTGTCTGGGGAGGACCCAAACCTGTGGGAATGATGTGGATCCCTAATCCATTTTTTGAGAAACACTGATCCATAGAATTATTTTCAGCCATGATGCTTCACAGCTCTGTGAACACTTGGCTTGCTTTGCATTCCATTTCTCAAATCATTCTCTATGCTTCTATTTCTCTGTCTTTCAAAGCTGGAGAGCATTCAAGCAGTGTGAGATTCAGTGTTGAAAAGGGTTTATACCAGTTGAAATTTGTGTTATTATATTTGTTTCATGCATTTAATTCCTGTTGAGACTTTAAGTACGGGCAGCTGGATCCCTATTCCAGGTGCTATGCTTCACAAATTGTTGACATCTTTCCTCTCTGTTAGATACCAGAGCCCAGCTGCACCAGAACGAACAGATCTGCCGCCTACATTAGCCTCGCACTTGCCTGGGTGGCCACCACTGAAGACGTGGAAGCACAAAGGTGTGGCAGAGTTTTCTGTCCTGGCCTCCAGGCAAGCGTTCTTTGTAGCTTGGCTAACTGAAGTATATGAGTAGTGGTTTCTTCTAGATTAGACACATGTAAGCTTTGAAAATTGTTTCTTGAGAAAAAGAAGAGGCAACATTCAAATTTAATGATTCATAAAAATCCCTGTCAAGAAACTGTTGAGGCTTTATATGAGCATGGATACCCCGCCCCACATTGCTTTGCCAGCAGGGATCTTACACAGCATTTAAAGCCCACCTCAGTGACTACGACCCCGGAGAAAGTTCTGTAATATCTGTCCCACCTAATTAATTGCTCTCAATTCTACGTTCCATTGCTTTAGTACCTCCAACCTTAATGTAACCAATATTGATTAACTGTATTTTAGTATATAGGATAGCGGAGTCAGCAGACAGGGGCTTCAAAAATTAAAACATGATCCTTGCTTTCCAGGAGCTTGTGAGTATAAACAAGCACTTGAAGGGCAAAGAGCTGATTACACTGTGTTCAGTGGGACAGGAGCATGCATTTCAGTCTCCCTCCTGGACTGAAACCCAGGGATGAGGAAACACCTGTGTCTTTGTATTTTTGTTTCTAGCATGGCCTTTGTCATCAACCTTAGTCACGAACATGTGCACAGCACACCCTGTCTTGAGTTGATTCTAATTTAATCTTTTCTTTTTAAAAGATTGGAGAATAGCCATAAACATCTAGGTTTTCCCATTATAAAATCAGCTTTTTTAGGTAAGTCTTGTTGTTCATGATTCTCAGTGTTGTATGTTTTGCCACCTTGGAACTCAGGCTCAGCTCCAGATAAAAATGGAAAGGGATATTGGTGAATTCCCTCCTCACAGCAATGCTCTCAGACTTTCAAGCTGCCCACTGAGAACACTTGTACTCCAGCACTCTCTACCCTTCCCAAGGCTTCCTTCTCTCTCTAACTTCCTCTTCCCAATCACTTGGCCTGTGACCAATTTTCCCAGAACTCAGTGAATGGTCAGGGAATATGATAAATTAATGCTAGGAAAATCTAATGAGAGGGTATAGTCTTCTCACATAATAGATTTGCATTTTGATAGGAACCTTGGAAGACAAAAGGCCTTTAGCAAATTAACAGTGGAAAAAAAAATAAAAGGGGTACGTTTCAGGAAGGAAAGAAAAACATTTTCAGATAGTTGTTTTTGGTGCACATTTTATACCAATCTGTCTGTTCCTGTCTGGAATTAGCATATCTTAACACCTGCTTTTAAAGGGAGAAACTAGTCAACATTTTAAAAATTAAGTTAAGCTTTTTTTTAAAAATATCCATAGCTTTTTATCCCGAGGGCCTTCCTTTTCCTTGGTGTAGTATTATGCCCCTTAATAAAAATAATGTAGTCTTAAAAGAGTCTAAATCAAACTTATAAATGAGATCATGTTTTTCTATTGTTTTGTCATTTGGTTTTAGAAATAAATTTCATCAGAAATAAATCTTGCTCTAAATACACAATATTTTTAAATATATTAAATATTACATACTACTTAATTGATTAAAATAATAAATAGTAAAAATTTAATATACAGTAGATTTAATAAATAGCATCCCATTCTCTCCCCCCCTTTTAACATTCCTATCTGATGCCATGGAATGCATTTTTAGAACTGGAAGAACCTCCTTGAATTTCAGATAGAATCAAATCTTTATAGGTGAGCAGCCTCACATTCTTAGATGTGAAGAGATTTCCCAAGGAAGTGCTGGAATAGACTCCAGGTCTCCTGGCTCATGATCCAATCTTGAAGCTCCCAGGAGGGTAAGAAAATGTTTCAAGTTGGCAGAGTCAGGCCTGAACAAGGACATGGTATGGAACAGAGAGGGAAGCTAAGTGTGAGAAGTAGACTTCCTAGAGACCAGGTGTGGGGCTGCCATTTACCAGCTCCATCACCTTAGAAATGACTTAGACTCCCTCCACCTCCACTTCCCTCTCTATAAATACAGATAATACATGCATAGTTGCTCTGGAAACCACTGAAGTGTTGGGCAGGTGAAAGCTATCCTATTCCTATTTTAATTATTATGTATATTTAATATTAATTAGGAGTTTGCTGGACCCAGTGGACATTGTTACATATCTTCTCCGAGTAGGCAAAGCTCTCAGCAGATATCATCTCTGTCATGCTCACACATTCCTTTCAGGAGTAATGGTTGCAAGAGATTATCAATCTCATTTTACAGATGGAGAAACCAGAGCTTCGCCTTTCCACTGGCTGTGCTGACTCATCAGCTTATTAATGCCTGGGTCAATTCCTCTGCCTTTAAATCACAGAGGGAGAGCCAGGGAGCCCCTAAGTGATCATGCCATTTTTTACAACCACTATGGAACTGTGTGCTCATGAAAGTTCTGAAGACATGAAGCTTAATTCATGAAGGAGTGAGAAATTATATTTCTGTATCATAGATCAAATCAAAACTGTTTT
Organism: Callorhinus ursinus; assembly: GCF_003265705.2. Lineage (NCBI taxonomy): Eukaryota > Metazoa > Chordata > Mammalia > Carnivora > Otariidae > Callorhinus > Callorhinus ursinus. The sequence continues at coordinate 4,773,013 of NW_027397072.1, read as the reverse complement.
TTGGAGGAATCCTGCTAAAGGCACAGCATTCTCATTAAGTAAGAATTCAGTGGACTAGGGAATAGATAATAACATATTCTTTAAATAGCAAGGCAACTGGTTCCGAGAATAAGATCATCTTACCAAGAGCAAGCTTGTCTTTACCTATGTGTAGCTTCAAACTAAACTAAACATTGCATGGACACAAGTGTGTATAACTTTCTCTTTGTAAAAATCCATGATGTTTATTTGCACTGACTTTTCTCTGGTTCCAGCATGTTTACATGGATTCTCTCCATGAGTATTGTGGCACAGGCAGGGCAGCATCTAGTTCATCCGAGGAATGAAAGGGGGGGCAGGGTGGTGAGGAGCTTTCTCCAAGGCCATATGCCTAGTTAGTGCCAGAGAGAGACATCCTGCACTCCCTACCTCCATGCTTTTGGTTTTCCCACAGACTATGCAGCTTGAACCCCGATCAGCTCCCAAATGAGGACCCAGAAGGGCTCCTGAACATGGGGGACATCTTCTGTCATTTGATATAACTGACATGGCCCTCTTGCCCACAGCATCACTGGGAGCCCACATCCTTTAGGTGTCCCACTCCATGTGCTCATCAGGAAATAGAATGGTGAGGGTGGCCTCTCCTTTTCAAACTGCATTTTGAAACGTTGGTAATCAAGATTGGAATGAGCTGCAGGGGGTTTGGCTAGTCCCTGAGGGGGTGCTTTCCACATCATAAACCCTCAGCACATCCTTCATTAAAACCCGGCATTGCTCTCCAGAAGGGATGCCCATGTGAGCCATTCAAGGGGCTGACTAATCACTGGCTCATTAGTGCAGGTGGCCTCCCCACATCAGAAGTGAGGCTCCCATTCAGCCTGTACGAGGACCGCTGGTGTTGAACCGCTTTATAGCACAGCTGGTCTGGAATGGACCCGTGGCTTAATTTCAGAGCTTTTCCCATCTCTTCCATTTACACAGACCCCAGCTGCCCAGATGGGAGTGTCACCCAAAAGAGAACATAAAACTAAACATTCTCTGGATTCTGACTATAAGTAATATTTCTATTAGCTGTATGCTCTGTGTTCTCTGTGTTCGATCTTCACTTCTATTTATTTCCAAGGAATAATCATTATGAGACTCTTCAACACAATAAAACTCAAAGAGCCAGCCAGAGGCAGATTTAATTTTGGGGAAATAAAGAAAAGACCAGTTATCATGAAAACCCTCAATTTGCATTTTGCTCTCCTTGGAAGTCATAATACCAGGAAGCTAATGCAGTCCCCTGAAAGAAGCTCTTTATATCTAATGACAAAGCTATATGCCTCCCGGGTGGTGAGATTATCTATTTTTCATCACTCATCTGATATGTTCATGCTCCTTCTCTGCTTCGTACTCTCACGAGGAGTGGAGACCATTTCCAGGGGAAGCAACCCAGACATGGGATCTGCCCGGCAGAAACACCTATGATGGGTGTGCCCAAATGTCTCATGGCAAGGGACATACTCAGCCTTGTTTCCAGGCTATGAGCCCAGGTGATGGAGAGTGCCTGCAAAGGTGCACACAGCCTCACACCTGCAACTGGAGACTGCTACCTTCCAGGGGACCAGTGACCTGGGGACCTGGGTGTTGCGCACTTGGGCACCAGTGTGTACTATGCCTTCCCAGTCTGCACATAAATCATCTCAGTATTAAAATGGCTTCTGGGGAGCATCCCCAAGTATTCTGGAGTTGCATGCATTGCTCTCCTGCTTTGAGGCCAGTCATGTCATTATTGTACCCTGTCTCCCCAGGCAGCCAAGCAAACGGGGGGGCCCGCCGCAGTTCTAGACTCAGGCAGACTACCAACAGCTGCACGGTTAATTATGGCTCTCTCCCTCTTCCTCCCTCTCTCTTTAAAATTTCAGCTTTAGCCATAAAAGATAAGAAATTCTTTAGAGTAATTAGAGACTGCCGAGCGCTTATGGTAATAATGAAGGAAAACATTCTGACTGATTTACAGCAGGAAGAGGCAGTGAGGAGCTATGCAGGTTGAAAAAAAATAATTAAAATCAGCTTTGCCACTATCTTGACTGAGCTGCCAGTCAGCCTCAGAGAGAAAAGAAATGCTAATGAAATATTAATATGCTGCCTTGGATTTTATGTAACCGTCTTTGTTCCCAGGTACTGTTCCAGCTCGTCAGTCAGAAGGGTCAGGTGTGAGGGATGCAGGAACCAGGGTGGGAAGGGGAAATGAGAAGCCAGCTTGTCGGACGCTTGGCCTCAGGAAGAGTTTACTGGAGCATCAAGGCGGACAAGACGGAGAGCCCTTCCCTGACAGCCGGGGCCTCAGCCCCACCAGGCGGAGCAATCCTAGCGGGGGGCAAAGCCTTTTCTTTTCTTTTCTTTTCTTTTCTTATTCTTTTTCTCCCCCTGGCTGACAGACACTGAATGTCAGCAATCATCGTGACACAATCAGAGCTGGGTTTATAATATCTATAAGTGGTTTCAAAGTCGGCCGATGGCAGACAGTTTCAAAATCTCAGGGAAATTGTGTCTCCTAGGTAGTGTTCAGACGAGACAGAGCCCCCACCTGATTCTTATTTCATCTAATCAATCATGGCAGCTAGGTTGCAAAATAGATGACATGGCTTGGAAGCAATGTGTATGCATGTGTGTGTGCATGTGTGAGCTGCATGTGTGTGCATTCACGTGGGTGTGCACAACTGTGTGTATGTGGGTACTGTGTGAACTGTGTGTGTGTGTGTGAATGCACGTGTGCATATGTGCTGTGTGAGTGATGTGTGCTCTGTATGAGTAGTGTGTGAGGATGTGTGTGCACACCTGTGTGGGTGCTGTGTGAGCTGTGTGTGTGTGAATGCACGTGTGGGTATGTGCTGTGTGAATGGTGTGCTCTATATGAGCTGTGCGTGAGGGCGTGTGTGCACATCTGTGTGTGTGTGCTGTGTGAGCTGTGTGTGTGTGAATGCACGTGTGGGTATGTGCTGTGTGAGCGGTGTATGCTCCGTGTGAGCTATGCGTGAGGACACGTGTGCACATCTGTGTGTGTGTGCTGTGTGAGCTGTGTGTGTGTGAATGCACGTGTGGGTATGTGCTGTGTGAGCGGTGTGCTCTATATGAGCTGTGCGTGAGGGCGTGTGTGCACGTGTGGATGAGTGCACATGTGTGAGCTGTGTGTGCTTTGTGTAGGCATGCCTGAAATCACTCAAGTCTTAAAATGTTTTCGAGTAGCTTGTGCACACCATCTCTGGAATGGTTTGGACCCAAGAGTTCTAGATCCTGGGGCACCTGGGGGGCTCAGTCGTTGGGCATCTGCCTTCGGCTCAGGTCACGATCCCAGGGTCCTGGGATCGAGCCCCGCATCGGGCTCCCTGCTCCGCGGGAAGCCTGCCTCTCCCTCCCCCACTCCCCCTGCTTGTGTTCCCTCTCTCGCTGGGTCTCTCTCTGTCAAATAAATAAATAAAATCTTAAAAAATAAAAGAGTTCTAGATCCTAATTCAGTGGCGGTGAAAGGAAGTGTAAAGGCAATGGTCAAGAGGAGCCCACAGGATACACTAGCAGAGGATTTATGCAAAGTCCTGTGGCCTCACTGTATGAGTTACTTTCTGCAGTGACTCATTGAAAGTTTGGAGTCTCAGGACAGGTGGACAGAGAACAAACCTCAGGTGAGCAAACCCAGGGTCAGGAATGAGGCAGATGAGTGCCAGGAAGAGGGGAGAGCGGAGAGGCATCCCAGCAACGGAGCTTAGTGCTGACACTAATGTGAACTCACTGGGCGATTCTGTGCAAGACACACTGACCCCGTGACCTCACTTCCTGAAGCTGAGAAATGAGGAAGGTCTAGGGTCCCCATGGTCCCCCTCGGGTCTACAATCAGTTTAGAAAGCATTAAGAAGGGGACGTAGGAGAAGAGTCATGAGACTTTCCAACTGGGATAGGATTTCTGGCTTTTGTAAGATAACTCACCCATCTTCCATGATTCGAAACTTAATCATAGCTGGAGTGAGAAGGGATTGAGATGTGTTACCTTTTTTATTTTAAGGATAAAATAGAATAGTAGCTATTTAATTTTGCAGAGATCTGCTATATATAAGGAACTTGCATTATTTTGGATTATATTAAAGTACCTATGGGCTAGATATCATCATCCGTCGGCGGCAAAGAAAGCAAGAAAGACTCAAGTTTTCAAGTGAGCAGAGGGCAGTGAGCTAGGTGTCCCCTGGGTCCATGCTCTGACGTCTGTATTCTCTTGGTTCCAAGCTGGGACGGCTGGAGATTGGAGGGGTTCCTGTGGTAAATTACCAAATGCAATCATACATTTTTTGTTTTGTTTTGTTTTTTAAATTTAATCCCCAGATCAGTCCTCTGAAGGTCAGGGAGATTTGGAACTTTCCCAGGTAGCCCAGTGAGTAGGTGGGACCACCAGGGCCCTCTCACCACATACCTGAGTCCACGGCATGGCAGCCCCTTCCCCGCTCCGGCTGTGTTCACGTGAGGAGTGAAGCCGGGAGAACCCGGCCTGTGGAGCGGACACAAGCGTTTCGCCGCAGTTCCAGAGCAGTAGGGTCTGCGGATGGCTGAACAAATCCCATGCCCTCCCCGGACCTTGAAGTCCTCCCCTGAAATAGAATAATGTTGCATAGCATTGGATAAATGCTGTGAGGCTGACATAAAAATAACAACACAGAGCACCTGACATACGGCCTCGTTGACTGTAATGGAAATAGCACCTCTGCAGAGCCACATTCAAGACTCAACTTGTCCACGAGGGATCTACGCACTCAGCTGCATCTGTGCCATTTTGCCAAAGTGTGAGTGTGAATCCCATGCATGGGCCTGGTACCCATCTCTCCTGTCTGCAGTCTCCAGACATTTCTGATCACACAGCTTAAGGCGTGAACATAGAACAAGCATACGGTCCTAATATGTAAATGTATTCCTTCATTCTTTTCCTGCCTATACTTTTTCAATCTGTACACAAACTCTCAGTAAGCCCGATACGTTTTCACTTGTTGGATGAAAGTATGTATAGAGCTTCTATTTCCTTCCAGCAGTACACTGGGGGAATCTCGTGCGTTTTATTTCAAAATCCACTCCTTGCGTAGTAAAGAAACCTACCTGATGCAATAGCATGCTTATCTCAACCTGATCCGTGTTATTTTCTGCTCCTTTTCATCTCTCCATGTGATAGAACAGGTCATTTCTTCATGTTTAACGACTATAAAAAAACTAAGCATAGATGCTAATAGGAGAAAAAAGAAGTAAATGAATATAAGGAGGTGTTAAAAAGTAGTAAGTCTTCTTTTCTAAAACAAATTATTACAGAGCTAATGCTTATTCAGTGCTTTAAGGTAAACATAGATAAAGTCCTTAGAGCAACTATTTATTACAGTCCAGGATATTCTGGGCGTTGTGCTAAATTATTTTTGTATGGTTATTCATATAGTGTTACAACCATGTGAGGTCGGTTCTGTTGCCCGGGTGGCAGGTGTAAGGAACCTCACTTTACAGATGAGAAAATCAAGGCAGGGAAAGATTAAGCATATGTCTAGTACACAGTTAAGCAAGTTAGGGGAAGGAATCATTCCAGATAAATAATGTTGAAGGTGGAAAAATCATGAATTCATGACAAATGAACTCTCCTGGAATAACACAAAGAGCCAAGGATAAACACTTGGTCAATAATTTCTGCGAGTACTCCGAGTTATAATTGGCCTCATAAACTTAGCTATTTGGCTTTCCGTGATGAAGCGGACAAAAAAGCAACATCTGTTTGCTGTTGGGTCAACTTGGCATGCCACCTGATGTCTCTGTGCTTTAGCCGCGCACACTGGGAAGCAGACATAGTAACACTGCTTTGTATTTTGTCTTCCAGAGACACTTGACTTTTTAAATGTAGTGCCTTGAGGATAGCAAAAATCCTCTTCACAACCAAAAGAAAGCCATTTCAAAACCTGAGTGGCCACATAATGAATAATTATTTATTGAGTACTACACTATGGCTAGCAAAGAGGCAAAGAACAGAATTCAAGAAAAATCTGCAATCGTGGGAGTATCTGCTTAAACTCCTTATCTCACTGAGGAGAAGACGTAAATATGTGTAGTAATTAGAGAGCAGGTCCTTAATCAAGCTTTAAAATCAGTGCACTGATGGTAATCACCGCAGGGACCCACCGACAAGGCCCTTTGGCGGTCTCAGCCAAGCACAGAGGAGCTGGCCTGCGAGCTGGTGCCGGACACGGGGAATTCTGAACCGCACCTCCACCCCTTGCTCTAGGTTATGCTGAGACACTCAGTTCACCGTGTTGAGCCTGTTCCCGACCTCTGAACTGAGATACTCAGTTTGCTTCCACTGAAGGGATGCGGTAAGGACTTAAGGGGAGGAGGTACCAAAGCACGTTGCCTGACAGACTGTGCTTCTCTCTTCCGCAGGCTGGGCACAGCACACCAGGGAAGGTGGAACCAGGGCTTGAGGAAGTGGAAGTCCTCACAAGAGTTGGCTTCACGTGGTCTGCGAAGCGACTCCCGAACGAGGAGACGGACAGGGGTAGGGCACCATGGCAGGGCAAGGCTACTTGGGGATTCAAGAGTCATGGGCCCAGACAGGGTTGGAGACAGGAGATAGAGTGCTCTTAGAGCAAGTTACAATGGGGTCTTCCCTCAGCGGCTTCACCCCAAGAGTGTCCACCCAGGTCTTGAGAGGGCCTGGCAAGGGTGGGGCAGGTGATGATCAAATTTCCTCCGGCCTTTCTGATGTCTGATGGCCTCATTCCTCAAGCCCAGGTGAGGACCTATGGAGACGAATACCTGCCGCAGAATTAGAATTTGAATGCAAAGAATTTAAGGTTTGTGGATTCCACGTGTTTGTGTGACTAACCTGTGACCTGGTGTGTGGAATCCACGTCTCCCTGCCTTCCCCACAACCCCATAACCATTTACTCTCACTCCACAAGGCACATGCAGAAGCACTTCTTTGGGGCTGTAACTGCTCTGTTCATGCTATAAGCTTAATTGTGTCCCCCCAGATTTGTATGCTGTAGTCCCTTCCCCCATACCTCAGAATGTGCTGTGAACTAACTCGGGAACAGGGTCTTTAAAGAGGTAATTAAGGCAAAGTGAGGCCATTAGGGTATGCACCAATCCAATATGCCTGTCTCCTCATAAGAAGAGATGAAGACACAGACACACACACAGGGACCGCCACGGGAGGACATGCGGAGGGGACGACCATCTGCAAGCCAAGGAGACAAGCTTCCCTCAGGGAGGTTCCCCTGCTGGCACTGTGATCTAGGACTTCCGGCCTCCAGAAATGGGAGAGGATACATTTCTGTTGTTTAAGCCCCAGTCTAGGGCACTTTGTTATGGCACCCCTAGCCAGCTAATACACCATCTGTCTCTGTCTTTGTCTCTCTCTGTCTCTGCCCTTCTCCCCAACCCCCAGTGGCTCCTTCCTTTCAATCTTCAAACCTGCTCATATTATTCAAAACCCCTGTGTCTGTGCCTCTCCTTAGCTCTCACCGAAACTTGGGATCCTTCTCCATTGCTGCCTGGCCTCCACCCTCCAAAGGCCAGTGAAACCATTCTAGCTAGAGCCTAGCTTTGTTTGTCTAAACCCAAAGGTCACGTCTGCACCCCATGGTACTTGATGTCTGGTGTTATGGCAGACTTGAGCCCTGTCTCCCTGTGAAGTCTGTGGGCAGAATAAAACATTTGGAAAAAACCTGACCCTGAATGATCCAGTTACAAGGATGGCTGTCTCATCCATAGTGTCTCTAGCACTGCTGAGCCTCCTGAATATCCTTTGACTTAAGATTGTCTGAAACAATTTGGTGGCAAAATCTCTCAAATAAAGGGGATAGGTAATAAAGATCTTTTTTTAAAAAAGACCATGAATTTTGGATCCAAGGGGTTTAAATCTTTTATTTCTAAATATATTACTTTGGGCAAGCCATTCCACTGAAGTTAGCCTTGATTTCCTTGTCTAGTTTCTGTATAGTGAACATCATATCTCCTTGGTCACAAAGACAAAATGAGACAATATGAGTAAAGTACCTGGCACTTTGCCTGTCACATAGAGATTCAATATATATTGAAAGATTGGCTTATGCATGTCTCGAAGGGTAGAATGGATCTGGATATAAATCATCTATAAACTCAAGGAACAACATATGTATAGAGATCAGAGTTATGATTCTGTCAACTGACTTCAAAAGTTGCTTTTCAAGGGGAGCCGGTATTTTGTTATTTTAGTGGAGAAATATGGAGGAATTCACTGTGTGATTCTTACTGCAAAATATGGTTGTGAAAGAAAGGTTGCACTGCTATATTTCCTTTAAACCAAACTGAACCCGCCTAGGAACCCAATCCTACCTGGCATGTGGATAGTCAGCCTCCGTTGTTTTGGGGGTTCCTCTATCTTAAAAAGAGAATCGACTAAGCATGTGGGCAGCTTGCACAGCCCTGAGAATGTTGACAGGTGTCCTGTCTCCCCCCATGGAGATCACTGCTGATATCTTCTTCGTATTGGCTTGAACAACCCCTTGAAGGCAGCTGGCTGTGCTTTGACAGGTCAGGGTGCAAGCAAGTGTTGCATGAGGAAGCTGCTGTTCTAGAATACAGCTGCCCAGAGGGCACTGCCTGGGCACCCCAGCAAGTCCTCTGTCTCCCCACAGACGGATGAGGTAGGTGTTGTGGTTGTCCCTACATCCTCACTGAGAAGTTAAGTAACTTACCTAAGGCTATAGAGCCAAAGAGCCAGGAACTGAATCAAGCCCAGTGGCCATGTCCAGAGCCCAGATCTGTGCTCTGCCAAAGAAGACACAGCCACTGCCCCTAAGCAGGAAGGGGCATGAGACAAGGTGGGCATAATGAAAGGCAGACTCTTAGGCTTCTGATGATTGCCTCTACCTTCAATTGCAAAATAAAGAAGAAAGTCTAGAGCTCAAGTGTCCATTTGGATTCAGTGTCAGAAAACTGTAGTTTACTTCCTGGCTGGGCTACTTGCCAGCTTCATGATGAAAAGAAACAATAAACAACCAATAAAACAAACAAAAAATGGTCCAAAACCAACAAAAACCAACAAAGGAAAGGAAAGGAAAGGGACAACTTTGGAAGCAGACAGATCGGAGTTTGAATGTTTGCTTATCTCCAAGGGCACTTGAGCAGCCCCTTACCTGTACTGTGTCTTGATCTCCCTATCAGTGAAATGGGCGTATAAATACCTGCTGAGGCCACTGGCTTTGTGCAAGATGGCTGCCTATCCTTCCCCCTGCTCTTCTACACTGTGGGGTCTGCACCCCAGCCTGGACCATGCCCTCAAAGGCATAGAGTGAATGGAGCCTTCCAGTTGCCCCAGCTGGACCAACTGGAAGGAGACCAGCTGCCTTGCTCAGCCCTGTCCACGGCATAGATGTGTGAGCCAGATAAGCATATCCTAAGCCACTACCCCTTGTGGAGTTTTATCTTCTTCCTCAGCTCTAAGAGTTGAGACTCTCCAATGAGATGATATGAAAGATGTTTACAAATGGTGGGAGCCCCACTTCACATGCATTAGTGCCAGCATCATGAGAACCAGACAGGTGCTTGCAACATGGAGACTGTGCACAGGAGTTGTGAGTGTGATTGGAGAGTCAGTCACTAGTGCTGGTTCAGAGGAGAGAGACATCACCTGGTTGAGAGGTGGCTGAGGCAGTCCACAGCCACACAGACACATAGAAAGACATCCATATGAGCCTGAGCTTCTGTGTGAAACCCTCCAGCAGGTGTCCGAGGGGGCCTGACTACTAGGTCTGGGGGAGATCTGTGCAGAATACCTGCCCTGCCCACCCCAATTTCCAGAGGGCTTTCTTTTTAACCAATATTCTGAAATTAAAAAAACAACACTGCTACAAGACAAATGCTATGTGATATAATTTTAAGAGTTGGTAAATACAACATGGAAATAAGAGAAAACAAACCAAACAACCAAGAAAAAGCAAGGTGGCTTCTGCTGGCAGTGACCCTGAGCAGGAATTTTTACTGTGCTTGAACTCAGAGATGCATGTTTAGAGTCATGTTTATCTCTTACCTTTCCAGAGCCTGAGTTTGTTTGAGCCTCGCCTAATTTCTCAGAAAGACCCTGGGCCTAGGGGCCTGTACTAATTTCTATAGTTGTCCTACATTTCTTTTTTTCTTCCACTGAACCATTGTCTGCTTTGAATAATAAGCTAGATATAAACTGTAAGAAAATTAAAATCATATTATGGGTAATTGGAATGCAGAACTCTGTGAATGTAAATGCCCTGAAAGTGAAACTCAACCTTTCTCTACATTTTCGTCTTTGGTTGGATTAATTTCCCACTATCATTACTACTACTTTTGATAACTAGAGAAGTTCAAGATTTCAATAAACTAATTAAATGAGGGGCTTAAGGTCTCTGCAGACCAAAGGCAAGCCCAAACCTCCAAAAAAAGCACTTGAAGAATCACAGGGAGGTTGCGTCTGGAGACAGCGTCCCCATTCGGGCAACCCGTCTGGGTCCTGGAGGGGCCTGGTGGGGCTTCTGGAACAGGCCACCCACAGGGATGACAGCAGAGGGGCCATGGTGCAGATCTGTCAGATGGCAGAGGAGCCCTGTTGCCTTTGCACATTAGTCAGGGAGTGCCTCCTGGTGACGGCAAAGGTCGAGATGACATTTTGTAGTTTTCTATCATGTGCAAGCCAACAGCTACAAGGTTCTGTTGGGGTCTGCCACACGTGCAAGCAAGGGCAAGACTCAGACCATTTTGGTTCCTGGCTCCTGGTGCCCTGAGCAGCTAACCTGCCAACTCCCGGAGCCCGTGAAGCTCAGAGCAAGCATCCAGGGATAAGAGAAAGCTCTTCTCACAGGCCAGGCACAAACCACCCCTAAGAGCTTCCTAGAGCTTTCAACAGAGAGGAGGCAAATTCGTGAATACACCCCCTCCCGCCGCCAGCCAAATCACAGATAATTGCAATAGTTAATGAATCCTCTGAAATGCTAACTTGATTACTAAGTCTGAACTCAGGGAGGCAAAATCATCAAAACAGTTGTCCAGATAAGAACCTCACGAAAATGTGTTTTGGGGGCCAGGTGAGGAGACACCATGCTCTTTCCAATCAGGCTATGTTTGCACTGCAGTGTCTAGGGGCAGTCCCCAGTAGGCTGGGACACTTGGCTGAATGAAAACATGGCACAACAAAGGTTGGTGTGGAGGGGTAGCATCCACAGGGAAGAAAACAGCCTTCTAGGTCTGCAGCCAACATAGTGTTTTCCAGGGCTCTCTGCCTCAGGGCGATCTTCAGAAAGTGCCCTGTTCTCTAGCTGAGAGGGATATGTTCACTGAAGCCATCTGAGCTTTGCCATCTTGAGCAAGGACAGAAAACACTGACAGTTCTGTCATTGGTCACTTCCCATCATTGTTTTGAATTTTGAGCTGCCTGGTTTGCTGGGGATGAATTAGAGATAGAAGTTAACTCTAATGAAATAGAACTCATTAGAAATTTTTTAAAAAAATGGTATTTCCCCTGGTGCCTATCATGCACTCAGTTCCAGCTATCTGCTCAAGAGCAAGAGCAGATATTCCTAGATCTGCACTTCCATCCATTGTCCACACTTCCTGAAGTTCACAAATATACAATATATCTAGAGAAGCTGTGTTTTTTTTAATTTGTTTTGTCTTCTTTTTGGTTTTGTTTTCTGGTACAGTCACACAGAGTCAAACCAAGATGAGTGCGTGGAGCAGACTCTCAGAGGGAGGTGAGTTCTGTCTCCCACAGGCTATGGAATAGAGCAGATCCCTGCTAATCTAATGGCTCTAGAAGTTGCATAAGGCTGGCCTCTGCTCCTGAGGCCAGGTGAGTGACTGGTAGATGTGTTATGTGTCCTAGTCTCCTGTGGGCTGGAGGAAGGAGAACTCACATTTCTAGAGCATTTACACAGGGTCAGGAGCCCCACAGACTTTCATTTAATTCACAGTTATCCTGTACAGGAGGTAAACCTTTCAAGGAAAATATTTACAAATGGGAAAGCGGCCCAGGAAGGTGAGGAAAGCAGCTCTCCCCTCTTAGGCAGAAATTGGTAGAGCTAGAATTTGACCCCAGGTCAAATTTAGCTGAACAGTGTCCTCCTGTCTGAAACATTTCCTGGAAATGTTTCCTGGAAACATTTCCTGAAACATTTACCTACAGGTAAAACCGAACATGTTTCTACCATCATGCTTGAAACAGAGGTGCTTCTACTGCAACACAGTTGCCTTACCAAAAAATCTCTTGTTCTGAAAAACTGTATAGTAAAAACAACAGGGTTTATGTCACTTTGGGTGTTCCAACACCCAAAACCAATACAACTTCAAACCAAAGAGCTAAACAAATTATAAAAAAAAAGCAACTCCAGCAATCTTAGTAAACACACACACACACACACACACACACACACACACACACACACACACGCACGCAGTGTCTCCCCTGGGATTTTCATGACTTTTTAAACAATGTGTGAAATGTCTTCGCAGCTTTACTAGGGAGTTTAACAACGTGGAAAACAGAGCAGCTCTTGAAACCAGTCAACCACATGCTGCTTGTACCAAAGGGAGACAATTCTAGACCATTTTGAGCATGTTTCTTAGGCTCCATGTTTGCTAAGCTTCTCTCTCTAATTCTAAGTTTGCCCCTCCCACTGCACATCACCGCAAACATTAGTTATATACAAATTAAAGGAAGTTCTGATTTATGCTGATAATATTCTCCCCCTTACCAGTTGTACACGAGCTAATGCACAACACAGAGATGCATGTTGTCTTAGCACAAATACGTTACGCTCATGTATTTACATGTTTTTTCTCTCCCACTGAAACTGTGTTGTCCTGTGGCCACACAGAGCCCTTCAATGTGGATAGCTCAGATTGAGAGTCTAAAATACAAACTACATTTTAAAGACTTCGCATGAAAAAATAATGTAAAATATCTCAATGATAATTTTATATTGATATGACATTGAAGTGTTATTTGAGATCTATTTGGTTAAATAAGGTACATTAATAAAATGGGATTGGACTTGCTTTTTACTTTTTTATTGTAGGTACTAGTATACACTTAAAATTGCATGTGTGGCTTGCTTTCCAATTCTACTGGACAGTGCTGGGCTTGACCTCAAGCTTGTGGAAAGCAGGGATGATGGGTTATTGATTTCACAACAATGGAACCAACATGCTACCTGATCCATGGTTGGCCCATGAACATTGATCTTTGACAAGAGAATTACGTGTGTCTAACTCAAAACTAATGTTCTTTCTACTGCCTGTGGCAGAGTCTACTGCTCTTCTCCAAAGAGAAGGAGCCAGTTGGGCCGAACAAAGCAAAGCCAGAGGCCTGCCAGAGGGTTGATTTATGGTGTCCATGTGGTCGGGCTCCCGGGGTGGAGAGCAATTTGGAAGTGGGCGGAGAGTCTGAAGGGAGCAAGATATCTGCACATGATCCCTTTCCTGGACATTTTTGGAGAAGGGTTTCTCAGCCCATGCTTTTCCTGTTTTCAGTCATTCAATCAGTTTGCTTATTGAACATCTATGATGAATTCACCATTATGCTGGATGTCATTTTCTGAATGCAAAGATTTCTGACAATATAGTAGCAGGCCTACACTAATGAGTAGAAAACAATAGAAAATGTCGTGTGATGCATCAGATAGTGCATTATGGAATGGTGGTGTCTGAATTTTGGCTTCGCTATGTAATAGTCTCATGACTTTTGGAACCTATCCCTCCCTCATGGAGCTGCAATTTTCCTGTCTGGAAATTGTGGGAAAATGCCATTTTTACAGTATTTCCTTGGGTTTCAGTGAGATTCCTATTTGTATGTGGAAGTGTCTGGCACAAAATAAAATCAAACCTGACACAAGAGAAGATATTTAATCAATGAAAGTACTGTTAGATTAGAAACAGCTTGACAAAATGCAAAGAGCATGGGTTTTATAAGTCAAATCTGTCTGGCTTCAAATCCTTGCCCTGCTACTGGGCAAGCTAGTTAACCTTTCTAAAGTTCAATTTCTTCACCTATAATACTGTGATATCATTTACCTTGCTATTTCTAGGAATCAATTACATAAAGCCTGAAAATCCTTAGTACAGTGCCTGGTATCTAGTAGAGACTCAATAAGTAGTGATTTGATTTTATTTTTTTAAAGATTTTATTCATTTGACAGAGAGACACAGCGAGAGAAGGAACACAAGCAGGGGGAGTGGGAGAGGGAGAAGCAGGCTTCCCACGGAGCAGGGAGCCCGATGCAGGGCTTGATCCCAGGACCCCGGGATCATGACCTGGGCCAAAGGTAGACGCTTAATGACTGAGCCTGGGTAGGCACCCCAATAGTGATTTTAAAACATTACTTCTAATTCTCAATGAGACCTGTGTTTTCTAGCTTCAGGTTTGCCACTGAGCTAGGAATAATACTTTTAGTAAGTCACTTAACTACAAAAAAGACTTATGTTGGGTGGTAATAATATGTATCTCACTTAAATTTGTGATTATAGATGAAACTTTAGCTAATGCTCATAAAGGGCCTTGGTGAATTGCACAGTAGATAGAAATGCAGTAGTTGCTGGGGAGCCTGGGTTACACTTGGTCACAAACATGGAGTATGTAAATACTGAAATATATATAACATCTACAATTGGGTTCCTGAATGGGTTGTTAAGTTCTTAGCACCAATAGGAAAATGATAAAAGACATTAAACATTTTTACCTTCGACTTAAGTTATATTAATTTAATGTAGCAATGCTAACTCTCAGAAACACAAAAAATAACACAAAATAATTGTGGTATTTGTTTGGTAGAAAAAAAAAACATTTCACAATATGATTTCTGTGTGGAGAAGAAAGAAAGGATTCATGTTTATGGAACTATGGGTCTTGCTACCCCTCTAATTTTTAGACAGTTACTAAAGACAGAAGATAAGACAAAATAGAAAGTGTATACCAAAATGGAGGGAGTGCCCTCATGTGTGCATGGACACTGAGGAAATGTAGAGGGGCATTTACGAAAGGGGACCGAGAGAATATAGGGGAAATAAGCTGAGCAGGAAATATAGGGCAAGTGTAATTGGTGGTTTATTTATAGCATAAATTGTGTAATGATAAGATGCTCTTACATCTCCACCACAGCTTGACTGCAGTGTCTGCTTGGTATCAACTGTGTACTTACTTTGCCTATGACTCCCCTGATCCACAAACTGTATTTAGTAGTTAGGCATGCCTTCAGGTGAAATGTATAATAGTGTTTTATCAACTTTGTTAATCTTGTTACTTGTGGAAGAATTTATTTAAAAGAATGAATTTCTTTCTGCATGCACCCATTGTTATTTCAATGACAGGATTTATATATGGAAACATTTATCTATTCATCCATCATTCTGTTTTTTAACTCAGTAGACATTAACAGAGAATGTCTTCCACACAAAGCATTCCAGTGTAGTCATTATATTATAGGATCTGGAATCAGACTATCTTAATGCAACCACAGAACTTTCTAGCAGACAAAGAAGTGTAAATTACCTAATGTTTCTGTCTCATGGTAATTGTACCTACATTGACTGAGGGTGAGGCTACAGGCTTTTCCTGTCTCTGGCCCTACTGTGGTCAATCTGAGACTGAGAGGAGTCCTCCAAGTATGGAACAACCAGACACTGGATCAAACATGCTTTTAAATAGATTGTTGGGCTTTCAGGAAGTAAGAAATAATTTTAAGGATTTCCCCTCCCCTTGGGTGAAAATGAACCTAGGGCAAATGTAGACCCTCTCTAGGGAGAAGCATTGAGCAAAATGGGGAACAGATTATACTGAAAGCAAATGCCAGTATTAGAACTCTGGTTGTGACTGGAATATTGGGCCATAGAGAGATGTGTTGAATTTAGGATTCTTACATTGAGTCTGGGACCCTAGAAGTAGGCTAACGTGATCCTAGGTGATTAGCACCTCTGGTACAAAAATTTCTTTTTGGAAGAAGGCTCTTTCAGTTTAAGACCTTGGGAATTTTAGATATTCTATTCAGTCAAATATGAACTTATAATCAGAGACTACCAAATGCACAAAAAGAGCTAGAAACAATAACTGACAGCATATAATAATTTTAGATCACAGATAATATAGGTGTTGAAATTATAAGATATAGAATAACAATATTTATGTGTGCAATGCAAAATAATAAAAGATGGTCATAAAAGCAAGTACACAAGAGACTACCCACAAGTACTAGGAAGGATCTTCCACCTCTAACCACCATGAAGTTAACTGTTACTGCCACTGTAAACAACCATATAACTGGGAAAAATATATATGTATATGAGGCAACTATTTTAGATTTGGGGTAACAGGCAGCACAGGACTGTGATTTCTGAGGGTGAAGAAGCACAGACAGTGAGCCCAACAGTCAGGATTTCTGCCTGGAAGCACTTTTCTGATCATGCAAAGGAAGAGGCCCAAGCAGAACAGAGAGGTCTCAGTGAGCTAAAAAGGAAGAGTCTGGGGCTAGAATATGGAGAGGAAGGTACTCTTTAGGGGTGGGGCAGAAGACTTCATGATGTTTCTCTGGATAAAGGAGGTAAATGGAGAGGATTCAGGTAGCCAAGAGTTTGTTTCACAAAAGGATTAATAAAATAGTAGAGTCTAATTGAGATTGATGGATAAAAAAGTAAAGAAAAAAACTAACATCAGGAATAAAATAGAGGATGGCACTAGATTCTACAAAATTTAAAAGAGAAAAATATTAAAATTAACATATAATATTAATCTAAAACTGGAGAGAAATAAATTCCTTAAGAAGCATGCTTTACCAAAACTGACACAAGAGGAAACTAAAAGCCTGAATACTCCTATGTCCGTTAACAAAAATGTAACTAAATCAAAATCATACAAGGCACCCAAAAACTCAAAGCATGAATAGTTTCTTTAGTAAGTTATTTCAAACATTTAGGGAAGTAATACTAAAATTTGAACACAAACTCAGATAAAATGCAATACAGCATTTTTGAATATATTTAAAAAAGTATTGTAACTCAGAACCAACATTTGTCAAAAACATTAAAGGAAAACTAGAGACCAATATCCTTTATGAAAATACAAACAAAAAAGAAATCTCTAAAAACTAGCAAATTAAATCCAGTAATATAGTAAAAAGATAATACATCTTAGCCAAATTTATCCATTATAGAAATCAAGGGTAGTTTAATATCTGTAAATCAATTAATGCAATTCTCCACAAAGGAGAAAAAAAAAACTATATCAATAGCTGGAAAAAAAGCACTTGATGAAATTTGAAAAATAGGACATAATTTACTCATGAAATTCATATTTAAGGAAGATGAAATATAAAACACTGTATAAGAATTATAATTCTATAGAGTTTTCATTTGACTAATTATGTAATTGCTTAACTTTTTTAAAATGTTTTAATTTGTTTGTATTGTTATGTTAATCACCATACATTATATTATTAGTTTTTGATGTAATGTTGCATGATTCATTGTTTGTGCATAAAACCCAGTGCTCCATGCAGAACGTGCCCTCTTTAATACCCATCACCAGGCTAATGCATCACCCCACCAACTCCCCTGTAGAACCCTC
Source organism: Callorhinus ursinus (assembly GCF_003265705.2). NCBI lineage: Eukaryota > Metazoa > Chordata > Mammalia > Carnivora > Otariidae > Callorhinus > Callorhinus ursinus. The sequence goes on along the minus strand of NW_027397072.1, from coordinate 4,755,420 downwards.
AGTTTGTTTTTCAGAGTCCATCGTCTCTCATGGTTCGTCTCCCCCTCCGATTTACTCCCCTTCATTCTTCCCCTCCTGCTATCTTCTTCTTTTACTTTTCTTAACATATATTGCATTATTTGTTTCAGAGGTCCAGATCTGTGATTCAACAGTGTTGCACAATTCACAGCACTCACCATAGCACATACCTTACCCAATGTCTATCACCCAGCTACCCCATCCCTCCCACCCCCCACCACTCCAGCAACCCTCAGTTTGTTTCCTGAAGTTAAGATTTCCTCATATCAGTGAGGTCATATGATACATGTTTTTCTCTGATTGATTTATTTCACTCCGCATAACACCCTCCAGGTACATCCACGTCATTGCAAATGGCAAGATCTCATTCTTTTTGATGGCTGCATAATATTCCATTGAGTGTGTGTGTGTGTGTGTG
>NW_027397072.1:4754401-4754884 GCF_003265705.2 Callorhinus ursinus | reverse complement strand
ACCCCCCACCACTCCAGCAACCCTCAGTTTGTTTCCTGAAGTTAAGATTTCCTCATATCAGTGAGGTCATATGATACATGTCTTTCTCTGATTGATTTATTTCACTCCGCATAACACCCTCCAGGTCCATCCACGTCATTGCAAATGGCAAGATCTCATTCCTTTTGATGGCTGCATAATATTCCATTGAATGTGTGTGTGTGTGTGTGTATGTGTGTGTGTGTGTGTGTGTATCACATCTTTTTTATCCATTCATCTGTCAATGGACATCTTGGCTGTTTCCACAGTTTGGCTATTGTGGACATTGCTGCTATAAACATTGGGGTGCACGTACCCCTTCGGGTCCCTACATTTATATCTTTGGGGTAAATACCCAGTAGTGCCATTGCTGGATCGTAGGGTAGCTCTATTTTCAACTTTTTGAGGAACCTCCATTCTGTTTTCTAGAGGGGTTGCACCAGCTTGCATTCCCACCAACAGTGT
>NW_027397072.1:4713367-4744401 GCF_003265705.2 Callorhinus ursinus | reverse complement strand
GAGCCGACTTCTAAAAGGTCCGATTTTGTGCTCCGCGGCTCTAGCACTTGCCAGAAGCGGCCGACGGAGGCCCCCTCCCCCGCCGTCTATCCTCCCGAATATCGCCTCGGATTCACTTCTCCGCACGTCCTACCTTCCAGTAAGTGGTCGCTTCTCTGTTAAAGTTTTTGCTACGTTCTTCTTCGATCTCCTGTTGAGTTCGTAGGTGTTCAGAATGGTTCGATCCCCATTCAGCTGAAATCCTGAGACCAGACCATAGCCAGGTCTCCTGCTCCTCTGCCATCTTGCTCCTGTAATTGCTTATCTATAGTGAAACCAAATCAGAGAAAATTTGAAACCACTTTTGGAGACAAAAATTATTGCTATGTTTCTAAATCAATAGAAATATTGTTAAATATCAATAGCAAAAATGCAATATTACACTCTCTAGAGATAAAACCAACCCATTTTACTAAAAAGATGGATATTTACACAATGAACATTTACAAAACACTATTCTAAAATATTTCCATTTGAGATATTGTATAATCATTTAAATAATAGCAATAAAACTGAAACAGAAAAAGATCAAAATTATTTTACAAGAAATACAAAGTAAAAATCTTGCTATGTTTTCAGATTATCTTAGTGGTCTCGTTGACCACAATAAAAATACCATGTATACTTACCGAAATAAAGAATAAATAAATGAAAACAACGTATAAGAGTCACATTTAAATAACCTAGTTTAAAACATTATCTAATAAGTATAATCCTTTCATATTTCCATTTGAGCCATTATAATCACTCTAAGCAACAAAACTGAAAGAAAATAATCTAATTGATTTTAGTAGTGCGAGGGAAAAAGTGCTTTGCTATGGTTCTGGATCTTCAGAAGTAGGTTCTTTGGGAGGTGGGTCAATGTGGAGATGGCTCACTTCTGTTTTCAGAGTGTGTGAACAGTGCTTGGTGTAGACATTTCATCTGACCAGTGGAAGATGTGCAGAGCCAAGCAAGTCCCTCAGTGACAGCATGCTCAGAGATATTATGTCTCACTTTCTGGAATAGAGAGATGGAGAGAGGTCCTGCTCTCAGGAGCTGATCCCTGGGGGCCCTCTGACATATCTGATAAGGGGATGAGGGGAGGACCTGAGCCTGGCCAGCAGCACCCTGTTCCAGTGGGAGGGCTGAACTGAAAGAAAGACCCAAGTTCCTGCCATTTCCAGATGCACCAGAACAAATTCTTTTTTTGTTCCTTGTAGTCGAGTTGATGCATCAGGATGGGGTTGACCCAACAGAGGTTCTGGGTAGGTGATGGCTGGTCCACATGGGGAGCAGGACACTGGATTCAGAAACCATCACAGCCTGAGACTCCTCTTTCCTGGGGATCTCATCAAAGTAAGGATTTCCTTGCTGCCAAATACCTGATTTGTAATATCAAGTTTATGGATACTATTTGAAATTTTTTCACTCTTTTTCAATATTACCTCATTTGATGCATTTTTTAATTACGTTTTTAAATTTTTTAAATATTTATTTATTTTAGAGAGAGAGCATGCTTGAGTGTGGGGAGGGACAGAAGGAGAGGGAGAGAAAGAGAGAGGGAGAGAGGGAGAGAGAGAGAGGGAGAGAGAGGGAGAGAGAGAGAGAGAGAGAGGGAGGGAGAGAGAGAGAAAAGCAGACTCTCTGCCAAGCCTAGAGCCTGATGCGGGGCTAGATCTTACAACCCCAACATCTTTACCTGAACTGAAATCAGGAGTTGGATGCATAAAGGACTGAGCCACCCAGGAACCCCTCTTTAATTAACTTATGATAACTGAGATATCTCTCAATTAACAGAGCACTCAATACATTATCATAAATTTTTCTCCCATGGGAAGTAAGCTGCCTTTGGTACAAGTCAGGGAGGCTTTCAAGAATTTCTGAGTTAATTTTGGCCTGTATTTTATGGATATCCAGATCTTTGCATACACTGCTATTTCACTGACTTTGGACATCTTTTCCTTTATCTTTACGGGGTAAATTCTCCTAAGTCAGATATTTGTTGAAACTTCACTTTGTCTTCTTGATGCGTTTCTGAGAAGATTCAAAGTCTCCAGGGGAGTGGTTGCTTCTATTTTCTGTCTATTTATTTATTTATTTTTCTAACCATGGTGATGTTTTTTCAGTTTGGAGACTTTTCATGTGATCTTTAAGTGCATTGGTGATTTCCTCTTTTTTAGTTAACTTGGTATACATTTGGTTTCTTTCTTCTTCCAAAGTTTTAAAATAAATATTTAATTCAGCTGCATCAATCAGTTTCTTTGAAATTCCTTTGATTCATCTTCTTGGAGGGCTCTCTTTTCTGGAGCACTGATTACATCTATTTTCAGGTTCCCACTATCCATGTTGTCTTTTCCAAGAACGGCAGCCCAAACTAATTTTTTGCAAGTATCCATCCAAAGGCTCAATCTGACTTTCCTCAGAGTTTTATAACTTTTTTTTTTTTTTGGTATAATAACTTCATTCACTTTCCTTTTTCCATCCTCCAGCTTCTTGTGAAAGCAGCTTTAGACTCTGTAGAACATTGGGATTTTCCTCCAAAGCCTCTTTCAGTGCTGTTGGAAACTATTCCTCATTGATCTGATGGATTTTGGAGGATATTTTCATTGCAGCTATTTGAAATTGGATGCATTCTGATGCATCTTGTAAAGGCTGAAACTTACCTGTAATGTCAGTCATCTACTCAACATGTTCAAAGTGTTGAGATTTGTCTCCTTTTAGTCCTTTTCAAAGGGTTTTTATGCTAAACCCAAGTAAAGAGTTGGAGATATCTAGCTCCTTATTGATGTGTTAGGTGTTCCTAATGAGTTGTTCTCTGGTCTAGTTTGCATTGAAGTTGACTCAAAGTTTCCAAATATGCTTTTTTTTTTCTTTAAAATTAGTAAACCTATTTCTTAGAACAGCTTTAGTTTTATAGGAGGATTAAGCAGAGAGTACAGAGAGTTCTCATGCACTCCCTGCAGCCCCTCACCCTCCACCACATGCACACAGTCTCTCAGATTATTATCTTACATCGGTATGGTGCATTTATTACAACTGATGAACCTCAATATTGATAAATTATTATTAAGTAAGTTCATAGTTACATTGAAGTTCACTCTTTGTGTTGTATATTCTTTAGGTTTGTCAAATGCATAATGTCATGTGTCCACCATTATAGCATTATACAGAAGAGTGTCACTGCCCAAAAAATCCCCTGGGTTCCATTTACTCATTTCTTCCTTTTCCACCCCCATCCCTAAACCTCTGGCAACCACTGATCTTTTTATGGTCTCCACATTTTTGCTTTTTCCAGAATGTCATGTAGTTGTAATCACACAGTGTATAGTCTTTTCCGATTGGCTTTTCTTGCTTGCAATATATATTTAAGTTTACTCCATTTTTTTTCTTGCCTTGATAGCTCATTTCTTTTTACTGCTGAATAGTATTCCATTGTCTAGCTACACCATAGTTTAATTATCCATCCATCTATTACTTTTTATGATTTATTTATTTATTTATTTATTTATTTTGGGAGAGAGAGAGAGAGAGAGTGCAAGGGTGGGGGGCAGAGGGAGAGGGAGAGAGAGAATCTCAAGCAGACTCCATGCTGAGCATGGAACCCAATGGGTGGCTTGATACTACAACCCTGAGATCATGACCTGAACTGAAATCAAGAGTCAGACACTTAATTGACTGCACCACCCACGTGCCCCCATTCATCTATTAAAAGACATCTTGGTTGCTTCCAAGTTTTAACAATTATGAATAAAGCTCTATAAACATCTGTGTGCAGGTTTTTGCATGCACATACATTTTCAACTCCTTTGGATACCAAATATGTTTTCAATAAACATTGAACTTCTAAAAAATAATTGTTGCTTTTCAAGTTCTGCATGAAAAAAAATTGTTGCTTTTCTTCCAGGAAGGTAGAAATTCTATAGCTAGTTTGCCTCTTCTTGAATAAAGTCTCTTAATAATTAAAAACATGGGTATGACTATCAACACCCATATACCCCATAATAATCCATGGGGATACAAGCCTGATGTAAGATCCCTTGGCCATGCTGCCCGCCCCCCCAACTTAGCCCAGCAGCTCCTGAAAAGGTGCAACACAGAGCATCACAGACACCAGCAGATCCTCCAATGCCGTGTCACCTTAGGTTGCTAGGACCCTGCCAAGTACAACAGATGCTAGACAACATAGGTGAGCATTCCACCTAAAAACAAATTAGTTCCTGCCATCCTGCACTGACTCCAGGGGATGTTGGGGAGGGACAGGTGCAATAACCCTGCTTGTGGGCCCTGGAGGCCTCATCTGGCCCACAAACATCACAGAAAACTCCAACTCTCAGCCTCCTCTGTTATGTGTGTCCAGTGACCTAGACTATGTGGGGAGGGATGCAGGAGGATTTGGAAGGCCCTCCAAAAGATTCCAAGTTAATCCACTAGTTTCACATTAAAGGCTAAGGAAGAACAATAGGGAAGAGATCCCAATGACCCACAATAGAAAAACTTTGGCAACAAAATAGTAGCAGAATTGGATTATAAGTGAAAGTATAAGCTAAATAACGAGTACATAGATGTATAAATAAATGATTGCTTACATGGAGGGGGAAGAGACAAATCTTCCTAACTGAATATCTGCAGAAATCATGTGGAGATCAGAACTGGTCCTTATGCTTAAGAATGCCCCATACTTGGTTTAATGCTCCTCTGGCATGGTCTCAAAATTCTTAATTTTGAACAAAGTACAGCTCTTCATTTTCATTTGTACTGGGTCCCACAAATTATGTAGCTTGCTTGGAGAAACTATAAAAAACATGGATTTCTGGGTCCACTTGTGAGATTCTGTTTCCTTAGGTCTGTCTGGGGACTGAAAACTTGTGTCCCTAAAAACTCCCAGGTAGTGTTGATGAAGTGAGTCCAGGAACCAAACTGGAGGTGGCCTGGAGACCCTTCAAGAAGCACTCAGAGGAAGGTCTTGAGATAGAAGAGGTGGGTTGCAAAGAAATGGGGGCAATGTTGTATAAAACAAAACTAAAAATGGGAATAACATGACAATAATATTATGCACCTTTGCGGTTGCAAACATAATAAAAATACACAACAATAACAGACATCAGGAAGAGGGAGACAGAATCAGATTACTCTCAGTTTCTTTTTTAGGGTATACATAAATGTGGATAATGTTAAGTAAAACATTAAGAGCATTAAGAGTAAAAATTTAAGAGTAATCAGGAGAAAAATAGATGTGACGTACATAAATATCAAATCGTCAAAAAGGGAAACATGGAATAAGGAAATAAGAAAGATAAAATAACAAAACAAAACAAAATAGAAATAATACTTTGAAAAATAAGCAAGCAACAATAACTAAAAACAAAAGTAGAAAGCAGAAGCGAAGAAGATAGAAACAAATTTAAAATGTTAATACTTGTAATTTTATTAATAAACATAAATTGACTAAGCTTACTGGTTAAATTATATTTTTAGACTTCAAGTTATGTAAGAAATCCAATATTTTTCTGTTTATGAGAAAAACTACATGGAAAGTTTGAAAGAAAAATAATAAAAAAGTTTATATCAGAAAATAAAAACAAAAGAAATTCAGGATAACTTTATTACAATCAAACCATATAAGTCTTAGTTTATATATATATATATATATACACATATATGTATATAGATAGATAGTTTACATAGTTTATAGATATAGATAGACTGATATATAAATATCTCTCTATAAATTGAGGGCATAATAAGTTACTGCATTATAATAATAGAAGATTCTTTTAATTAGGAAGATATAATAATGCTAAACTTGAATGTACTTCAGAAAAGGCTCAAATGTATTCTTTAATTGGTAAAACTATAATAATTATTTGACAGAACCATATTTAGAAATTTGCATGCTAAGTTTGATTTATAAGTCAAGCAGGTAAAATATTAGTAATATTATGGAAGATATGAACAATGTAGTTATCAAACTGGATTGAACGGGCATATACAAAACTCTATATATCTCTGGGCGCCTGGGTGGCTCAGTTGGTTAAGCGACTGCCTTCAGCTCAGGTTGTGATCCTGGAGTCCCGGGATCGAGTCCCACATCGGGCTCCCTGCTGAGCAGGGAGTCTGCTTCTCCCTCGCCCCTGACCCCTCTGACCCTCCCCCCTCTCGTGCTCTCTATCTCTTGTTCTCTCTCTCTCAAATAAATAAATAAAATCTTTAGAAAAAAAACTCTCTATATCTCAAACTAAATGCATGGAACAAATAATTTTTTAGGGTATATACATAAATATATCCATAAAGATAGTTTAAAACTTTAAGAGAAAAAGATACAGATGTCATGACATAAGTCCCCTCTGGAGGGACTCATGAACATTTGAAATAGAGGAATGTGCAAGTAAAGGCACATGTAGTAATATTTTCCTAGACTTAATTTGTGTGGTGGGTTTGAGAGGGCTCAGTTTATTATTACTTATACATGCTACATATCTCATTTTGTGTGTCCCACATAAAAAAAAAAGAAAAAGAAAGAGAAGAAAAAAATTACCTGCTAAATAGACTTATTACCAAGAAATGATACTTGGAAAGAACATGGTAAATTATAAGAATTTTTAAAAAAGTCAGCTTCGAATGTTTAGCTACCAAATTCCATAGGTCATCTTTGCATTCAGTCCATTGAGGAAGATGAACCAGAAAGCAATACTGTAAATAAGTCTCTAAATCTAATTTGAGTCATCTGTTCTAATGACTACTGTCCCTTCTGTGCCGACAACCTCCCTTTGTTTGGACCGTATTCTCGCTGAATCTGTTAGTCACATGGTACATGAACTCAGGGCAACTCAAAAACAACGGCGTTTTAGGTGGAAAGTTTAGTGTTCACCATTGAGTACCTGTGTACATGTGAATCAAAATCTAGAGGATCTGAGGGGCCTGTAGTCCTGGGTGCTCTCATTGTCTCTCATGGTTTCCCCAGTCTTCTCGAGGAGGCGTAGTTAGCTTCCAAGATGGCGCCACATGGGATTCTTGGTTCTTGGTATTCATGCCCTTGCATAATCCCATCCCACACTGAATAGACCCAACCTGTGAAACCACAAGAACGTTGTGGAAATAATGGAATAAGGTTTGCAAGGCAAGGTCACAAAGGAAATTGTGGCTTCTGCCTTGTGCTCTCTCCATCACTCTTTCTGGGGGAAATTAGTTGCCATACCATATCATAGAATAAGGAAAGCTAGCCCTATGGAGAGGTGCATGCGGTGAAGAATCTAGATTCCTGCCAATAGCACCAGCTTGACATTCGTGTGAATAAGCCCTCCTGCAACAGCTCCTCCAGCCCCTGTCAAGTGACTGTAGCTATGGCCAACATCCTGACTTTAATTTCATGAAAGACTGAGTCACAACTACCCAAAAAAGCAACTCCCAAATTCCTGATCCACAGGAAGTTGCACGTCTGTAAGTGTTTGTTACAGGTTTAACCACTAAGGCTGGGAGTACTGAACTCATTATGAGGCAATGGATAACTGATATGAGTTAAACCTAACCAAGTCACGCTTTTTCTTCTTCCAACAGTTTAATTTTCACCTTTTCCCCAAATTGGGTAAGGGTGTTTTTCTTGTTGTTGTCATTGTTTGTTTTTTACTTGATCCCAGCTTAAAGTATTTCAAATACCAGTGAAAATGTGAGATACTCTGTAATGTATTTTGATCTAGTGTAAAAAGTGTGGGCTTTAGAGTTTTTGTACTACGACCTGGATGGCAATAGCCAACTTGCATAATATCTTAGCCTCAGCTGGCCCAGTTCTAATACTGGGGTGAGGAAGAGTTCCTGTAAAGTCACTGTGAGGATGTGATCAGGTATACAAAGCAAAACAAGCAGTGTCCTTCCCATTGATGATTTTCAGTATGTCACCTTATTCTTTCACACAGATATTTATGGAATACCTCCCACAGGGATGGGGCTGTTACAGGAATATGGGGGAGACCCTATGATAGTCACTCCCCTTAGGAAGTTCAGTTTCTAATGAGATGTTTAGTAAATTAAAAAAATACACTGTGTACGATAAAAGGAAAGCAGAGGGGGTGCCAAAGAAACCTGTGAAACAGGTGGCAGGGTGACAAGGAGGACCTGGGGAGAGGGCTGATTCCTGAGGTCGATCTTGAGTAGAAGTTTGCCAGACAGTGGTGGTGGTGGTGTGGGGGGACGATGCACAAAACGGAAGGAAGACCATGCTCAGGCACAGCGTATGACACAGGCCAGAGGTAAGGCCAGGCAAACAGGGCTCAGATCAGGAAGGGCTTGTCTGGCTGCTCAGGATTGTGGATTCTCTTGAAAACAAAAGGGAAACTTTGCAAGGCTTAAACAAGTGAATGATAGGATTAAGTTTGAGTTTTAGGAATATGACTGTCAGCAAAAGAGAGAATGGACTTCTTGAGGTTGGGTAAAGAGGTTGATAAATATATGACTTGGGTACAAGTACAATAAATAATCCCTGAGAAAGAAAAGGGGCCTGAATTGGGGAAGGAAGCCTGCAAAGGGGGAGCAGGAGAGATTATGTCAAATATTCAAGAAGTGAATTCCCAAAGACACCATCTGCCAGCGATGAAGGAAAGGCCAGGATGATGCCCACAGCAACTGAGTGGATGGTGAAGCTGTGCCCTGGGAGGTGGCCCCTGGGAGGCTGAATTCTGGGACACTGTCCAGGAGTCTGACTCGGTGCCATGCCAGGCCAAGGAGAGTCCCAGCCTACAGGGGTGGGAGAAGCTGCCTAGACCATGCATATAAGACAACTGTTTCTTCCTAAATCTGGGAGGGAGTTGCTGAAGAATGCAAGGGACCATGCCTTAGGTAGAAACGTGGTCATCTCCAAGCCCGAGTGGCCCACGAATGTCTCTCCCTGGCCATCCCAGGCCTCTACCCAAAGTAGATCGTGTTCTTTGAAGAGTTGTATTTGGTATTTAAACAGACAACATTTCTTGATTTTGTGCCTCAGATCCAGTATTTCCCAAACAACATCCTACTCACTAAAAACAAAAAGGTGGTGGTGGGGTGGAGCTCCCATTCTAGAACAGTCTCTCATTTGGAAACAGAAGTCATTCCCCATCTACTGAGTGACTTGTATTTATAAAATTTGAAGTAGGTAAAGCCACTGAAATTTCAAAATACATCAAGTCAAAATGAACAAAGAAGAAAACAAAGGAATCATTAAACCAAAGGAGAATTATTGGCATAATGGAGCAAATTAGAGAGACTGGCAGTGATTTAAATCAACACCTGAACATAAAAGCTCAATGGACTTAAATAACAATACTCATTAATGTGATAAATAGACTCCAACTCCTGTTTTAGTTCTCTTGGAAACAACCACCTCCTACTTTTCAATCACCTAAAATCCTTTCATACCGGACTGCCCAACAAACAGACTGAGTCTGGAGTCAAATTCTGATTAAAAAGACTTTCCTCCTGCAGGAGAGAGAGGCGGGCATGGCTGGTAGCCGGGCAGACTTCCTGAGTAGCAGATGATGGAGCAAAAGGAGACCTAGTGTTTGAGGCAGGTGCGCACCGAGGCTTCTGAGTACATCGTCCCATCTCTGCCTCCAGGGCAGGAGGTCTCTGCCCGCTTTGCAAGGAGTGAAATGGAGGTTCAGAGAAGTCAGACTTAGGACGAAGAGCAGAGGGGCCAGGCTATAAGCGGGGGCCGGGGGGCGGTTCTCTGGCTTCCCAGAGGAGAGGTTCCGAATAGGGCCAGCCTGCAGCATAGTGACATTGAGCTGGACAGTGACCTTGGGCAGGGCTGGGCTGGGGGCACAGCCCGCATGCATCCAGCCCTGCTACAGAAGGCAGGTTCCCAGCCGTGCTTAGGAAAAAAATTCCTTTTTTTTTTTTTTGCCTTTTGTTTTTAACGCAGAGATGGGGGCACGGGTACCACCATAGCTCCCTGTGCCACTCCAAGGGTCAGAAGTCCACCCTGGCCTCGGGCCGCCCTCCCTGATCCCCTCAGAGAGCAGGCGGGGGCACCAGGCATCCCCACACCCTCCACTCCAACAACAGAGACTGCCTATAAAAATTTCATGCCTCCAGGTGCTGCATGGATTATTCATGAAGACTTCTGAGCTGTCGCCATGGGAGCCGATTGGCTGTGGCATTTTTAGCATATTAATGACCTATCCTGATTTAGTGCAGGGCGGGGATGCCACCTGGATTGTCAGTCACTGGGCCTGGATCAGCTTTTCCATTTGCAGAACACGTTGTTTGTTATTTCTTTCCAGACGGGCCCAGGAGTAATATTTACCTAATTGACTAATCCAAACAAGCGGGAGGCCCTCCTGGAGCCTCAAAAGCCTCCAGCCACCCCCACCCCCACCCCCGCCCCCTGGTTGGCCTGGGGGGGGGGGTCGGCCTCGGGTCATGGCCTCCTCCCTTCCTCTTTCCCAGGCTGGGCTGCGAGGCCAGCAGGCGCCCTGAGCGCTGAGACATTACCTCAGAATGACTGAGCGAGCAAGTCCCACTTGGGAGTCCCGCCTGGCGGTGGGGGCAGCTCCTCTGCAGCTCAGGGCATGGCCCTAGAGGCTGCGGAGATGCCAGGGTGAGCCGCCCAGGAGCGCTCAGCAGGCTTCTGGCCGCACCCTCCAGGAGGTCCCGGAAACTGGTGCTAGGGTGCACCAGTGAGTGCTAAGAAATGCACCCGGAATTGCAGGGCCCAGCGCAGGGCGCTTTCAGTCTGGGGCGGGGCTCTGGGCGTCGCGCAGCTCGTCCCAGCCAGCCTGCCGCCCCGTGGGGTAGCACAGAGGAGGACAGCAGTCAGGGGGCTGAGACAGCACCTATGGAGGAAGCGGGGTTCACATGCTTCCAGAAAGCAGGAAACGGACGTTGTTAGCCCAGGGACGACCAAGACCGTCGATAGCAGAGGTAAACACACCCCTCTGTGTGGAGAGGGCCAGCAGGACAGTGGCAAGGGCCAGGGCTCAAAGTGGAGACAGGAGGGGTCACAGCCGGCTGGCAGGAGCAGATCTGAATCTCTCCAAAGGCTTTGAGTACCGTGCCACAGAGTTTCATGGTCCTTCAGCAGGCTGTAAGGAAGTATCTTTCCTTTTGAAGAAGAAGGTGATGTATGTAGATTTGCATTTCAGGAATATAAGCGATAGATAGTCGGATGCCCCTAAAGAGCCTGCTCCAGAGGGGTAGGTAGCAGGGGTCAGCATTCCAATGTAGCTCAACACCTGGACCCTCCCATGGGCTGGGAGGGGAGGGGAAGTTGGGTGGAGGCAGCTGGGCCCCTGCCCTCGTGCACCGCGCTGATGATGCGCAGGATGCTGGGTGACAGACCCAGCGATCCATCCCTGAAGTAGCTGGGTTCCTATGTCTCCGCACACCGTGTGAACAGAGACTGGGCAATATGATGAAGTGAAGCACTTCCCATCACTTGGAATGTACAAAACGAGCGCACGTTCCACCTGCCTATGCATGACAAGAGTGGCGTCCTGTGAGCAGGGCGGCAGGATCGCCGAAGGGGCTTCGGTCAGCGAGGACAAGGAGAGCCCCTTCTTCTCAGATGTCTGTGGACATCTCTGATAATGTTGTGAATCTAAAGGGACCGCTTGGTGGAGGAACAAGGGAGTGGAATGGCATGAACAATGCTTAGACCGGCCTGACGTTTTTTTTTTTTTTCAGGATTTATTTATTTGAGAGAGAGAAAGAGAGAGAACCCAAGAGGGGGCAGAGGCAGAGGAGAAGGGACAAGCAGACCCCTGCTGAGCGGGGACCCTGACTCGGGGCTCGATCCCAGGACCCTGAGATCATGACTTGAGCCGAAGGCAGTCGCTTAACTGATGGAGCCACCCAGGTGCCCCAGCCTGTCATTTTTAAATATTTGACACCAAATATATAGATTTACATAAATAAGCTAAGGTTTCTGCCATGCTTTTTTGATCCTGCTAAAAATAGAAGTCCTTTGGATGTTTTGTGTCACCCAGGAAACTACATGAAGAGGCCTAAATAATTTTAGGTCACCTGCCTACCCTCCAGCCTCTGAAACAGCCTTAGGCCAGTAGCCTTGGATCTTCATTAAGTCTCACAAGGTGATAGGTCAAACACATATCAGAAAGTAAGGAAAAAAGCAGAGCTAGACAATGTTTTCCACAACTGAAGTTTGGTCTGGAAGTAAAGCTTTTAAGCCAGTGGGGGGACAATCATGGAATGTCTAAAATTGTCCACCATTTTTCATTGTAGCCATGGCACCAGGCTTCTTTTGGAAAACCATGCCAAGGTCCTGCTCCCAATATCACCCACTCCTCCCTCCAAGCTTCACAGAAGTCATCTTTACTAGACTCAGTATGATACATCCACTTCAGGTAGAGTGAGCTTTTGCCACTATTTTAATAAAGCAATTTGGAACAGATATAGGCACAAAGACAATATCTATATGGTAAATATATACATATGTAATTAGATGGCTGCAAATTATATAGGATGGTGTTTAAAGAAGCAAAGAGTTCAAAATTGAAATGGAAGCCTGGTAAATAACCCATTATACCCAAAGAAATCCTGATTGCCTATTCACAGTCGAAATTTACATGAACCCTTGTTCATTAAAGAATGAATAGCTGCTAATTTGCAGCATTACCAAAGCAAAGTTCAGATGACAGAATAAAAAAAAAAAATCCTCTCAAATCAGAACTCTACCAGCTGTCCCACATAAACACAACTGCAACTTTCTTAATATACTGGAGACCCTATTTTTAAATTCTACTATCTAATTAAAATACCCGGGGGGAAAAATGATGCAGATTGCAGAAATCAAAATTTATTAATGAAAAAGAAAATGGGAGGAAGAAAATCAATCCATTTGTTAAAGCAATTTGTTAAATTGCTTCAGTATTTATTTATTTATTTATTTATTTATTTATTTATTTGCAGAAGAAGCTACCTGACTATTTTTGGGGGGAAACAGGCTAAGGTTCCCACTCAGATGTATATGTTAAGCATTAAAGCAAGGAGTGGGAGGGTGACAGGGGTATCAAGACATTGTTCTCCCCCTAACCCAGTGGCCCACAACTAAGTGAAATCATGTGATATTTGTCCTTCTCTGTGAGACTGATTTCACTTAGCATTAGCCTCTCTAGGTCCATCTATGTTGTTTAAAGACAAATACCACATGATTTCATTCATATGTGCAATTTCAGAACAGAACAAATGAACATACAAAGGAAAAAAGAGACAAACAAAAAACCAGGCTTGAATACAGAGAAGAAACTGGTGGTCACTAGAAGGGAGGTGGGGGATGGGTGACATAAGTGAAGGGGACCGAGAGTATGCTTATTGTGATGAGCTCTGAGTACAGTATAGAAATTTTGAATCCTTGTACTCTATACTGGAAACCAAGATAACACTGTATGTTAATTATACTTCCATAAAAAATAAATAAAAAATAAAGAGTTTGGTACTAACAACAAGAAACCAGTAGCCCCGCAGAAGAATCAGACACCGCAGGGAGGTTGGGCGTGGAGAGGGCTCAGTGAGCATGGGATGCCCAGCTCTGCATGGCTGTCATCCCACCTTCACCGCTGACAGGTAGTCAGGATGGTGGAGATGCACTCCTTCTTTCTCTGGATGAGAAACCGAGGGCAAGGACATGGTCAGTGTCTAAGCTGGGACCTGATCCACAGCGGATGATGCTGAGATGTTTGCATTTCACTTATAGATAATAAACTTCTCACAGTTTATCATTCAGAGGCTAAAAGGTGAAGAATGTACCTCCGGCCCTCCTTCATCAGCACCATATGTAGCTGGCGAAGGGTCGATGACTGCCATATGATGAGTTTCTCCACAAATCAACATGAGGGGTGTGAGTACCAGAAGAAAGCATGTATGGCTTTTTTGAGTGCCGAATAACGAACAATTGAAAATGGCTGGCAAATTATGAAAAATGTTTATTGCTCTCAAGAAAATGTAAATTCCAAATACAAGTTAAGGACCGTTTGCCGCTTGTGAATTTGGCAAAAGTTAAAAGTGAATAATAATCACCAATGTGGAGGAAACTGAGCAGAAAACAGATACTTTTCAATCTTGCTTGTGGGAAGGGAACTCTCATCTGCTTCTCTAAAGGTCAGTATGGGAATATATATGAAAAACGTGAAGGAATATTCATTTACTCAACCAATTCCATTTGGTATAAATTTACTGAAGAAAAGAGTAAGGCAACAAAACAGAGATGTGTGCGTAAAAATGTTTATGATGATGGAAACTGGAAACAACCTACTTGTCCAAAAATAAAAAATCAATTACTTAACTATAGAAATACACAGTTAATACACTCTAGATGGTTTTCTTATGATCCTGCATCTTATTGTGTCTCACAGGGGGAGCTCTGGAGTTTGATCAAACCCTGGCTCATGAGTTACTAGTTAGGTAGTCCTGGGTTAGTTACCATTTCTCTCCCCTGGTGTCCTCATGTGTAAAATGAGGAAAATATTATTACTGACTTCAGTGTTAAATGTGTCAACATTCCTCTGCTGTAAAATATTTAAATTACACTCTGCTATATCATATGTGTAGTAGTCAAGATTCTACAGAGAAACAGAACTGATAGGATAGATGATACATAGATAGGTAGGTAGATAGACAGACAGATAGGTGAATGGATGGATGGATAGATGGTTGGGGGATAGATGGATGGATAGATAAATGGATGGTGGATGGATGGATGGACGGATGGACAGATGGACGGATGGGTGGATGGATGGGTGGATGGATGGGTGGATGGGTGGGTGGATGGATGGATGAGTGGGTGGATGGGTGGGTGGATGGATGGATGGGTGGGTGGATGGGTGGGTGGATGGATGGGTGGATGGATGAATGGATGGATGGGTGGATGGATGGGTGGATGGATGGATGGATGGATGCGTGGATAGATGGATGGATGATAGATGATAGATGAATAGATAGATGGATGGGTGGATGATAGATGATAGATGGATAGATAGATAAATGGATGGTAGATGGTAGATGGATGGATGGGTGGATGGATAGATGGATGGATGGGTGGATTATAGATGATAGATGGATAGATAGATGATGGGTGGATAGACGGATGGATGGATAGACAGATAGATAGATAGGTAATACATTTATTATAGGAATATGCACACTTGGTTAGGGAGGCTGAGAAGTCCCAGGATCTGCCATCTGCCAGCTGGAGAACCAAGAAATCTAAAGGTGAGTCCAAAGGTCCAAGAACAAGGAGCACCAATAGCTGGGGGTAGGGAAAATTGGACTTTCCAACGCAAACAAAGAAAGCCAATTTGCCCTTCTTCTGCCTTATTATTCTGTCCATACCATCAGCTGATTGGATGATGCCCACCTTCATGGGGAGGATGGTCTTTACTCAGTCTGCTGATTCAAGTGCTGAACTCTTCCTGAAACACCCTCACAAGCACACACAGAAATAATGATTTACCAGCTCTCTGGGCATCCCTTCACCCAGCCAACCTGACACATAAAACTGGCTATCATGATGTGCTCAAAAATATTATTATTGTAACTATTTTTAATATTTTTTATGCAGTCTCAAGGAATGATACTGTCAGAGTATATTTTATTTTTAAGATGTTTTCAAGTTTAAACGCTTAAGGAAATAGGCCACTATATAAAAATATTTGTATATTTTTATACTTAACTATATTTTCTATCTGTATATTATCAATATGTACTATTTGTATAAATTGTAGTTTATTATTTATTATTCAATGATGTGCTCTTTCTTTCGATGGTTGATGGTAGTGGGAGGTTCGGCTTGGTCAACACTGACGTGACCATTCCTAAAGCAGTTCTTTTTGTCAATCTGGAAGATAAATATAATGGAACACACTTGGATATTAATTCAAAAACTGACACCATTGCTTAGGGATTTTTTTTCTTTTCTACCGCCTACTAAATCTGTATTTATCTTCCAATCTTTAAATAGAACATTTTTTTCCTGCCTTTGAAGTTTTACTATTTTAAGGCAGAATCCGTTCTGGCTCTTGCTGTCTGGACCTGGTCCCACCCACCTGGGGGAGACAGTTTCCTAGTTTCTTGGCTCTGTAGAATGCATCTTTCTTGAGAGAGATTCTTAGGGAATATTACATGAGTAGGGTGGGATCTTTCTCAGGCAAGTGTTGGCTAACAGCCGTTTAAAAGTCATACCTTTCTCCGTTTCCCCCTACACACACACACACACACACACACACACACACACGCACACACACGCACACACACACACACACACACACGCACACACGCACTTTCATCTCCACACCCCTTCCATGTGTTTTTTTAGTTCTGCCAGCCTACCTTTTGGCTGACCATCATAATGGGTTTGTTAAGAAGCAATGGCGAAACCTGTCTTCCCTGTGTCACTCCATATTTTGATAGAGAGGTTG
Organism: Callorhinus ursinus; assembly: GCF_003265705.2. Lineage (NCBI taxonomy): Eukaryota > Metazoa > Chordata > Mammalia > Carnivora > Otariidae > Callorhinus > Callorhinus ursinus. The sequence continues at coordinate 4,727,980 of NW_027397072.1, read as the reverse complement.
CCTTAATGGCTAATGTAGTATCTACTGTGCTAATGTAGAAGTGGTCTGAATATGATCTTTTAATGAATAGAGTACTTCTCTGAGAATGCATGCAGGACCAGAGGTTGTATATTGCTCATGCTTTGCTACTCCTCTCATGTGGTATTTAAGCTGACTTCAAAGAGATCTCATGTGCTTGTTTTGTGGGTTTCTAGGCTAGAATGTGGACAGTGGTGCTGAGTGACTCATTGCTTTGATTGTGATTGGTGTCTTGCATATAGAAAGAAAAATCAAGTGCTCCTAACAAAGGAAAACAGAAGAGCTTGGATTTAATGTAAGATGTCCTCCTTTCCACCCCAAAAATGTATGCTCTATCTTGAAAACATATAAACAACATTTCATTACATGACTCAAAAGATGGTTGAAAATGTCATTGTGATTCAAGAAAAGGCTTTGGACTTTTTTTTTTTTTCTGAATAAATGAGTTATGCTGAAGAAAGGTTAGAACAAGGAAATTATATTCTGAGTTGGGAAATGAGCTGCAATTCTTATAAATAAGCACTTATTCAGTAAATTGATACACTGGTCACTTGTACCTACTGTATAAATTTATAAGGATACCAAATAATGACAGTAGGTGCTGCTAAGATCTGGATCCCGAGAAAATGAGCTAAATGGAATGGGGATGGTAGCCCCTTTCGCAGGACGCTGCCATGGCCTTCTCTGATGCCTCCCCCCGCCATGTCAGTGCACAGCAGCCAAGCTCCAACCGCCACCCCTTTGGGAGGCTGTCATCCTTCCCTGGGAGCCCTAAGGAGGAGTCAGCACCAATTGGGAAAGTGGCGGGTGATCAGACAGAGGGGAGCCTGAAGCTGGTGTCCTGGCCCCGCTCCAATCAGCGTCTGCTTCAGACGGACAGGACAGAGTGCGGTGGATACAAATGCGAGTAGTGAGCAACATGGGAGAGAAACTGCTGGGAGCAGCTCTGGCTGTGAGGTCGGGGACCAAAGGGCAAGTGGAGGATGTCAGGTGCTCGGAAGAGTCCCCCGTGGAGCTAGGGTTCAGACTCTTGAGGAGTGGCCACTTCCCTGTCGTCTGTGCAGGTGTGTGAAAGTTCTGGAAACTGGAACCCAGTGCTATTGGAACAAACTGCCTCTTCAAGAAGGATGAGATTTCGTGGGGACAGCGTTGGCAGGAAGAACAAGAAGACAGGGGGAAGCAGTCTCCTGCCCCGTCTCTAATATCCCACGGAGGCAGGACCCAACGGGAAGCCCGCAGGAGGATGGAACCGTCCACAGTGTCCAGCCCCCATGGCACAGAATGGCACAGAGATGGGTGGCTTGAGAGCTGAAAGACCCTAACTCTTAAAATGGCTGATATGAGGACATCACTAACCCACAGGTAATTTGCCAGCACAAATTCGAAGTAGAGAAAAAATACAAATTATGAAAAGCCGATTCACATTCAACTTTTCAAGAATATTTCTGTTCTGTGTAATAAGTCATGTGCATCCGTCATATAATTCACCTGAAATTCCTTATGAAAAGCATTTAATTCACTGGGAAATTCATTTTAATTTTAATTTCAATTTAATATTTTAACTAGTTGCATCCACAGCAACCTCATATAAATATTATATTAATACATGATTATTTTTCCATGTGAAAGAGATGAGTTTCCTGCGTCTTTCCTTGTGTGAATTTTCATTTTTCCGTGGGTAAATTTTAAAGAGTAGCTTATTTTGCTTTTTTTTTTTCCTGGGTGAACCCTTGAGAATAGGGACTTTATTTTCTTCCTAATTGGTTGGAGTGGCATTATATGAGAATGAGTAGAATAATTAGTAAGTGAATAATAATTCTGGATTTCCATGTTTCTAACAATAATTTATTTCTCCCAATTATTTATTTGTATTTTAATTATTGTTTTCCATTTTCCAGTGGGTTGTAGTTCCAAACCAAGTTATAAATTCTTTAATTGTAGGATGCAAATTGTACATTGAATCATAAAATATTAGCAATAGAGGAAATTGAAAAACAAACAAACAAAATATCTTAAAAGGCCAGGCGGACAATGTAAATAAAATTAATCCGTTTTAAATAATAAAGTGTGGATTGCGATCAATCTGAAAGTTTTTCTCTCTCTCTTTTTATGTATTTGCTGCCCAAAGGAAACACTGGCCAGCTTAGGAAAAGTTCTTTTCCTCATGTTCTTTTCTCACTTCATCCAAATTCTTGGCTGTCAAGAAAAACCCCATGGGGCGCCTGAGTGGCTCAGTCGTTAAGCGTCTGCCTTTGGCTCAGGTCATGATCTCAGGGCCCTGGGATCGAGCCCCGCGTCGGGCTCCTGCTCCGTGGGGAGTCTGCTTCTCCCTCTCCCACTCCCCCTGCTTGTGTTCCTGCTCTCGCTGTGTCTCTCTCTGTCAAATAGATAACTAAAAAAATCTTAAAAAAAAACCCCATATATATGTCTATATATATGTGTGTGTATACATATAGATATGTACATATACAGATATTTATCTGTCTATCATCTATTTGTCTATCATCTATCTATCTATCATCATCTATCCATCTATTTATCTTCAGGGAAAACTAGAATAAAAGTTTGGGCTATTTTAAAATTCTTATTAAATAATGTTTCTAATAAGGTGGATTTTTACTATCCCTTTGTTCTCACTTCTATAAATTATTTGTAAATTGACTTACAATATTATTTTTAAAGCTGGAAAATAAAGAAGGTCCCATTGGATCGGAGGACTGTTTTCACTCGTATTTGACTGATAAAGGTCTACTAGGTGAAGAGTGTGGATACTGAGACTAAGATGCAATTGGAGGACCATTTTGTTGATCAGAGCCCGCAGAGTGGTGATGCCAGGCGCTAGTAGTGTTCTGAGCAGTGTGGCTGCCTGCGAGTCAGTGTGTTTGAAGTACCGGTGTGCACACCTGCGCTCTGAGAGCTGGTCCTCTTGTCCTGACCTCTGTTATTGATTTGCTTTCTTAATAGGAAATCACTTAATCTCCCTGGGCCCATTTCTTCAACTATAAAATGAGGATTTATACTAGAATCTGTGATTACCAACAAGCAGCCTGAAGGCTGAATTTTTAATAAGCATACTTTGTTCTTAAGATTAATGTATATAAGTAGATAGCACACTTACAAAAATGAAAACAAACTTCCCCCAGAAGCAAAATGACATTAAGAGTCACATATGTGTTTTAATCAATAACAAAGCTTCTGAGTAGGAGGTAGAAAAATTTGCCACTAATTCACTCTTACCTTCTTTGGTTTTCTTCCTTAGGATAGGACCTGACAGAAGGCAGATACAGATGGCAAGTAGAGGGTACTGGTTCTGAAGTCAGAAAAAAATATTCTACAAATTGGTCTTACCCGAGAGGAAATCCACCTAAAATCCTACAGAATACTCTAAGGGGAAGATAACACATAATTCCTTACTTGCGTGAGTTTCTATTGGAATACAACCAAAACTTTGCTTGTATTTGCTTTAGAACATAATTATTTATACCATATAGGATTCTACCATAATGAGATTTCCACCCATATAGAGAGGGTTATTTGGTCAAATGGTCTATAAAAAGTCTAGAAATTTCTTTAAAAGGCAAGCCTTAATACAAATTTTCAGGTATGCATTAAAGTATGTGGGCCTGGTTATGTTTAGAGATTTATTATTGAGGTAGATAATAGGCAGTCTCTTCCACTAGTGATACGCAAAGTTACTATTTTCATACAAGAAATTCCTTTCAATGTAGATCTGTGGTGGATAATGGAAATAAAAACACGTTTACTCTATCAGGCATCAAATACCTTTGTGGATGTTTTGTTGTATTTGTGAGTAAAAGATATTTTCAAGTCCTCTTGAAACAAAGCTGTTTGGATTATAATCCATTTAGATATATATATTTTTTATTGATATTGGAACTGTTTTCCTAAGCAAAGGTTTTAGCTATTTCTGCTTGTTAAATATGTTCCTTCTTATTGTTAAAGACAATATTATCTATCTATCTATGTCTGTCTGTCTATCATCTATCATCTATCTATCTATCTATCTATCTATCTATCTATCTATCTATCATCTATCTATTTATCATCTATCATTTTTTAAGTTTTCCTACATTCAAAAAATAATTTGGGGTAACTCATGTTAAAAGACACATGTGCTATAGTAAATTCAAAAATATAAATTTTACTTGGGAGAATTGCAGGTAAAAGATAATAGATAAAAAAAAAATATTAAGTAGCCCCACTACTTTGAAAATTCCATTAAATTGAGAGCAAAGACATTATTTTGGTTTTTAAAAATAATTTTATTCAATTTATTTAAGCTGAAAAAAGAGGGACATAATTTTAAAGACACAAGTCCATAAAGACAAAAAGTTTAAGAAAGAAGACAAGTAACAGAGGCCTGTGAAATGGCGTTAGCCCACTGGTACAAAATATAAAAGAGGTCCCTAGGAAACTCAAGTCATAATAAGAGAAAATTTAAAACTCAATAGAAAGGTTACAAGGTAAAGTTAAAGAACTGTCCCTGAATGAGAAGGACAAAGAGATGAAAAGCAAGGAAGGATACAAGAATGACAGGAGGCAGTCAGGAGGTGTAAGACCCAGATGACAGAGTTCTAGAAGAGAGAACAGAAAAAAGAGAGTGAGGAAACCATCACTAAATCCTCAGTGACAATAATAAATAATGAAACACAGTTCGCTAGAATGAAAAGTGTTTCTCGATTGAAGGGCCCATTGTAGGCATAATAAAATGAATGAAGATAAACTTAACTAATATCCTTGAGAAATTTGTTACCCTGAACCCAAAAAGAAAATCATATACATTGCTGAAGGGAAAGAAAGTCACACTTAGAGACCCAGATTGGATTTAACCATCTCTCCAGAAATTAGGAAAGCTGAAGATCAGAAGGAAATAGAGCAGGTTCTAAAAATTCTGAAGGAATTGTGACGATTTCTTTTAAAAAAGTAAAGAAAATATAGGATTGGGGATGATTCCTGACAGTAGGTGTAGACTTGAGAGTTTGACTTTGAATTTGTAGTGAGTGTGTAAAAAATTAAGCAAACAAAGAAGCAAAACAAGCATTACTAGGGAAACTAAAGGCAAATGAAAGCAGACAGAGGACACCACTTGGCTCCATGTGACAAGCACCCTCAGTGATCTGGGAGTGGGAGCATTGAATGCTGATGGGAAGGCATCAGGCGGTGTGATAGGGGTAGGATGGGAAAACCGAGGGTGTGCTCCAGCACGCCGGGCAGGAGATGAATAGCTTAGTGAGGGTTAAATCCTCATCTAAAAATTTTTTTTCAAATTTTTTTTAGAGAGAGCAATTGAGTAGTAGGGGAAGGGCAGAAGGAGAGGGAGAAAGAGAATCTCAAGCATTAATCTGCACTGAGCACAGAGCCCGCTGTGGGGCTCAATCCCATGACCTTGAGATTATGACCTAACACAAAATCAAGAGTCGGACCAATTGAGCCACCCAGGCACCCATGCTAACTCCTCATTTTAATTGCGGATACTAATTGATAGTGTCAAAAACTGAAAAATTAAGAAATAACAATAGAAGCATATATTATTTGGAGATACAGAAGTGAACACAAAAGAATCGGCAGAAAAATTTGAAAGCTTTGGGATTTGCTATTCTGCACAAGAATATGCTGGTTCAGTGCCTCAGAACTGTGCTAATTTTAGGGAATTTTGTGTATCAAATTATTTTACTGGTTACCCTTGATGTGACCCAGGTTTCACCATACATGAGCCAACGTTCTTTATAGTCCATGGTTAGCATGTTTGGATAAAAGCTGGATTTCCTTCTCACTGAAGATAGGTTTTTTTCCCTAATGTTTTTTTAACTTTTTGGTCAATTTCAATGGTCTGCAAACAGGAGAATGGAGTAGAAACATGGTAATCCCACCACCCCAAATGAGGATTTTTTTTTTTTTTTTTTTTAGTGGCTTTCTCTCTTCGTTCATGATAACGTGGAAGGCTGTCACCATCAATATGTAGGAATAGAGGAGTTCTTTCCTCTTCCACTTTTTTTCTGCTTCTCATTTTTTATAGGTTGGAAACCAATTAAAACCATCTAATATCAGTGAACAGGTTATGAGTAAGATCTGTGGGAATATCGTATATAAATGTTTGTGCTATGGAAAATGGATTTTGTGACATTTATTTTCACTGCTCTGGAACCATTGTGGTTTGATTATGTGCTTGCTCTTTTGATGTCACAGGAGGCTTTTGGATCAAGATGCTGCAGACAAATATGCTGGGCTTCCATGTGTTTTCATATGCTTCTATGTCTGTGAGTGGAGAATGAATACACCTTGCTCAGCATTTGCCTTCCTTATATGAACACCCAGGGCTCCTCCTCATCAAAGAGTCTTTCTAGTCAGTGAGCGAGCTGTTGCTATGACAATAATCTTTCAAATACAACCCAGTGGGATGAGAAGGGTATGAGACATTTGTTTTAATCTTGTAACCAAAATTAATGAGAGATGGTATGCAAGCTAAGATGAAATCTGAAACAGTTTGTAATATGAAACTTTTATTTGAATAATTGCTTACAAATTATAAATAATTTTAGGAAGATAATCCAAATATGATTTTGATTAAAAATGACAAACACATTTCAAAACTCTTTCTTGGTATTGCCTGACTCATAGCAGATACAGGAAACTTACTTTGAAACACTTATTGAGGGTATCCATGGCTTAGTATTCAACTGGTGATGTCTGCCATGTCACAGGATTGGTTTCTTCTTTGACAGTATATTGCCTTTACTTGGTTTTGTTTGTTTGTTTGTTTTGGTCCCATAACTTTTGTTGAGACATAACTTGTGTAGTCCAGTAGAGGTTGAGACAAGTAGTTTTTGTGCCTAGAGACTGGCATGCTATCTCTTTCCAGGACTTTAAGATGGAGTGGGGAGTCAGTCTCATCAAGACTTGAGGAGTTTTACTTGTAGTTATTGCTGTGGTTCTCTTGGGCTTCACAGACTTCTCCTCTAAGATTACCTTCTGTTTAGTTAGGAGCTGTTTTTTCCAGAGGTTTTTCTCAATGTCTGCTCTACCCTCAGCTTTAGGTCTTCCCTTCCCACCTGCCCTCAGAGGCAGCTCCTCAAGCTCCTGCCCTCTGCTAGCAGAAGCTTTGGCCGGCTGTGACATGCTGCTCCATCCTGCCTGGTGCCATTGGCGGGGCTCTTGTCTGCTTCTTGCTTCAGCTTCGGGCTTAGGCAGGAGCTGTGGACCCAGCTCAGGGGTCCTGCCTCACTCCTGCTATAGAGGCTTCTCATGGCTTCCATCTAGGACTTCTTCCTGCCCTCTTCCAGGGGGCGAGATGTTCTGTTTGTTATGATCATATATATATATTTCCAGAGTTTTTCTAGACATGATTTTGAACATCTTTTAAAAGCTTCCAAGTTGGCATGGAAGTAGAATAGGAAAAGTTTATAAATTAAATATGTTCAAATTGGATTTTGAGACCAAAAAGTGAAACAACACGCTCTATAGCGTTTCCAGTTGGGATTCTGTTCACAAACTTATTTAAAATTAATAACCACATGATGTAGGATATCACAAAACATTAATGAGCTATCAATGCACAATACATATTTCTCCTAAGAGTTGAACTTGCTAGCTAAGCACAGTAATACAGAGTAAAAATCCTTCCCAAGCCAAATGACCTTTATGAATTGCCTGCAAAATCCCCCAGTGTGTCTACTATACTTGAATACTTCATAAGAGGCGGCTTCTTTTTCAAGTGTATTTGATGCAATGTTATACATTATTTGATTCTGTGACTGAACACAGAACACTGACAAAATAATACTGTCCCCTAGACGTGAGCACCTGTTGAATGATACCTCACTGAGGAGGGGCACTTGATTATTTCTGTGATCAGCTTGTAGCAGTAATGCTATCTTGTCTTCTCTCATTCTGTGACTGTTGTGGAAATGACATTGAGAGAATGAAAATTATAATTTAGAATCCCATATATTGAAATTTAAACTACCCCAAATAGTTCAATCCATCTAAAATATTCAGTCTCTAACTGTGGTATTTGATAAAGCATTTTACTCTCAAACCACGGTCTTCTCCCTAAAGACCCACAACCAAACAATTCTTCAACATCCCAGGACCGTCACGTGCACCCGGGCTGCCAGAATCTCAGCCTCTCCCTTTCTCCTGTCTTATGTCCTGGTCACCCAGCTCTCGTGCTACAGTCCATTACCTCCTCTTCCTTATACCCCTTTTCTCTCAATCCAGCTTTCCCAGCAAAATCTAAATATTGGTTTAACCCCACCCTCTGAGTACCCTCAGCCTGCTCTGTGCAGCTGAGTGATTGAGAGAAGGAGAGAAGGGGGTCTCACTTTAATCATCCCTAATTTAAATGAGCTCATAGGGCCACCATGATCATTCCTACACCTCCTGACTCACTCCCTTTTCCACTCTCCTAGAGGTCTGGGACAAACCTTTCCCTTCTCAAACTTTTAACACTTTGTCCCCATGCTCAGCTGATAACTTGGTTTCCTATCTCACTGAGAAAATACCAGTCAAAAGGACAGAACTCCAATGGGCCCCTCCTCCAGGGCACCACTGGCGTACTGTGCCCATGTCCACACATTCCTTCCCACCTGTCACTGTGGACACCTGCTCCTAAAGCCAGTGCTTGGATCCCATATTTTCTCCCCTACATGTTATTGACACTGTAGTGACTCTCCCATCTTTCCCGTATCATCAACCTCTCTTGCTAAAGCATATACACATGCATTTGTAGGTCAAGTCTAAATAAAACAAAATAGGAAGAAAACAACAAAAGCAGCCTCTTCTGCACTCTTTTCTATGCTTTCCAGCAGATTCCATGATTGAATCATCTATGTTCAGTCTTCTGTCCTCTTCTCTCTTTTGCCTGAACAGATTCCAGAAAGGATTTCATCTCAACTGATCCATCAAGCCCTCCAATGACATCATGATATTAGATTAAAGAATAATTCTCAGTTCTCATCTCAAATGACTTCTGACATGGTTGAATACATCTTCCTTGAAATGCCTTCTCCCTATAGCTTCCAGGATGATTCTTTCTTTGTTTTTCTATTATTTAATTTTTTCCAGCATTATTAAGATTTTTTTTTTAAGATTTTATTTATTTATTTGACAGAGAGAGACACAGTGAGAGAGGGAACACAAGCAAGGGGAATGGGAGAGAGAGAAGCAGGCTTCCCGCTGAACAGGGAGCCGAATGAGGGGCTCGATCCCAGGACCCTGGGATCATGACCTGAGCTGAAGGCAGACGCTTAACGACTGAGCCACCCAGGCATCCCAGCATTATTAAGGTTTACTTGACAAAGAAAACCTGTCTTCATTTTTCTTTTAACTTCTTAGTTGTTCCTTCTTCATTTTTTTTTTTTGATGGAATGTCTCCTATCTCCAACTTCTGAGTGCTGGAATATTCTACTGCTTAGGTTTTAACTTTGTTTTTATATACACTGAGTCTCAAGGAGATCTCAGTCAGCCTCCTTGAATATCACCCATCAGCTGATGAAATGTACATTTGTATCTTCAGCCCAGACATCTCCCTGAATTCCAGATTCATACATCTGACTGCCTTCTTAACATTCTACCTGGACATCCAATATATATTGGAAATTTTAGAATTTAGTTTGTGGTACATCAGTTCCTTTTCTACTAACAAACAACAGCAACAACACCCTCTCCCAAAACAAAACAAAACAAAGCAAAAATACAAAAATAAACAAATAAAACCCCCTGTTTCTTCCACATCTTTGTAAGTAGCAACACTATCTTGCAGTTGCTTGGGCTAATGATGGAGTCACAGCGGGTCTCATTTATGTCTGTCATTCCCACATGCAGTCTACCAGAAAAAGCCTTCCTGCCCTCCATACACATAGCTTGCTTCCTTTAAGACGATGTTTAAGTATCACACTATTTGAGAGCCTTTCCTGACCTTCCTCTTTTAAAACAAGCCCTCCCTTCCAACCCAATATTCCCTTTCTGTGTTTTATAGATTCACCTGTTTCTTGTCCATCTTCCCTACAACATTGTTTAAGCTCTACAAAGTCAGGCCCTTGATCCATTTCATTCATGAGTTCCCTGTGTCTTGAAGAGAGTCTGGTACTTAGCAGGGATGCCACCGAGATAAACAAAGAAGTGGTTAGATTAGTGTGTGATTTCATTTCAAATTTAAATATACAGTCTGTGTTGTAATCTTCATAAACCTATGATGGAACAAACCTACCAAAATACATGTTGTAGAGGTGTTGAGCATATGTCCATTTTTGGAACTAGTAATTAAAACATCTTACAGAGGGATAATAATTTTCACATTTTAGTGTCCAAAATTACCTGATTAATCTTCAGAGACATAATAAAACAGTGTTGACTATCTCGAGTAGACTCAACTGAAATGCAAAAGCACTTCTTTCATGGTAGTATGCTGTGTTTATGAACTTGGTCAGTTGGTCTTAGAACAACACTTCTTAGCCATATTTCCAGAAATCACTTTTGAGGACATTCTCAAAATGCTGTTTTGTTGGCACTATTCTGAATGTGAGAGAAGTCACCAGCAATGATGTAAAATATCGCTTGCTTTAGGTCATTGTCTAAGAAAATAGGAAAACATGTAAATATGAATATTTATAACTCTTTGTGATACATAGAACAAGTGTGGGCTGAAGAAAATGCTGTTGAAGCATAGAGTTATCTTAGGAAATTAGAGAAGACTTCACAGCAGATGCTGCACAGAAACTGGGTTCACAGAGACAGGGCCTTTGCTGTCAGGGGGGTACATGGAAGGCCACCCAGAAAGTTGGACCACCATGTGCAAAGTGCATGGAGGGAGTAGTTTGCTGTGAATGCAGTCCAAGGTGACTGGGTCCAGGTGTAAAGCAGACTCGACTTGGAGACAACAGATGAGATAACTTTAGGGCTTTGGCTTTACTTTTTATCCCTTAGCATTTGGTATGTACATAACAAATAATGGCTAAGTGAAGAATAAGACAGTGGAGTTTTTTACCTCTATCCAAATACTTGCAGAGAGAAGGATGTTGGCACAAAAGTAGTATGATTGTAAAGAAAGGGTGTATGTGCTTTATGTATTCCCTGTGCCCTGTGAACCTCTATTCTGTTGTTGGCCTGGGCCATTTTGCTTTCCTGCCAAGCAGAAACATGGCTTTCTTCATCAGTCACCTGGGTGTGAAAGCTCTGGGTTATGACTTATTCCTCACTTCTGTTCCCCCCACCTATTTAGTTATTATGGTTTGTTTACACTTGCTGCAAATGTCTTTCTGATCTGTCATGCATTGCCCTCAATATTCCCCAACTGGATCTCTTCACTAGCTTCTCTTCTCCTTCTGCTCTGCTCCAACCATTTCTTAGGCTCCCAGTATGAACCTCCTAAAGCCCTACTCAGCTACACTTCCACTCAACATCTTTCTAACATGAACAGAATTAAATCCAGATTCTTCTAATAATCTTTGTAACAGGGCTAACATGTATTGGGCACTCATTGGACTGTAGGAACCTAAGGAAACTTGTGCAAGTTCATGCCCTCTGAATGTCAGAGCTGGGACCTTAACCTAGTGCCCTGGGCAACAAAACCTAAGTGATGGTTACCAAAGACACACAGTCATCTGAACTGGGATTCAATTATATTCTTCTCCTTTCCATGCTTCCATTTCTGTCAAAGGATCCACATTTTTAAAAGTTTATGTCAGGTGGCTACTTCTTCCATTTTCTTTTGTGTGAATCTTAGAACTGAAGTTGAGTGTTCCCTCACTGAGATTCACATAGAATTTTGCATTGCTGTATTAAAGTTCAGCATCTTCTGTAAAGCATTACAGTTATTTAAGTATATGCTTTATCCGTCTAAAAAACACATAAAATGATATCTTACAAGCATTGAGAGCGTTGTGTGTGATTGAGCACAGGTCCTAAAGCAGACTGCCTCACTTTGGATATTGTTCTGCCACTCACTATATAAATGACCTAAAATAAATTACTTAACCTCTCTGTTTCATTTTTCTCAGATGTAAAATCGAGATGATAATAAGACCTATCTCCTAGGTTGTGTGGATTCAATAAGTGGATACATACAAATTCAAAATTGTGCTTGAAATTCAGTTAACACTCAATAAATGGAACTATTATGTTCAAGTTCGCAACGTCTAGAAAGTAGCACTTAGCCTCTCGTGAGGATCATCCCAGTACATCACTGTCAGGTGACTGTGGGGGAAATTGGAAAATAAACTCTCATTGTCATTTCCACCAGGCAGATTCAAACAGGATTTGTGCTTAAATACTATATAGCAGGGATGCTTTTCTCTACATTTGGCTATACATTTATTCAGTGCGCATCATTTGCGTGTTAGATATTCAGGATTCTGAGTTGAAAGCTGCATCCTACCCTCCAGGAACTTACACAGTCTAGTGGAGGAGAGTATAGACCGTGCTTTCCACTAGGTACACTGAGGGCTAAGACAGCAAGGACGGCTGCAGGGCAGGGGAGGTGGGAGGTTAACCTTTTCAGTTCATGGGAGTCTGTTAGGTGAGGTAAGAGTGTAGACTACCTCCCAAGAATTCTGCTTTAGCAAAAAACTTAGAATTAAGGATGCCAAGGAAAGCTGATCTTCCCCTAAGACAGAAATCAGAAGTTTAACGTAAGATAACATTGTAAGCACCAAGAACCACTTTCTTGACAAAGACTGTATTATTATTTAGGCACAGAGTTTGCTGTGCCTAAATAATATTAAATGTTACTTATAATTAATATTTAGTAGGAATTATCTTACTCAAGACAGAGTAGAAGAACTGATAATATGGACATTTTGAATTACACCCTGCAGGATTTCATGGAATTCTTAGGCCCAGGAGAAGCACCGGGGCACTGTTTTCTATATCTGGGGAAAACAAGGCATTTTTTTTTACCAGTGTCAACTCAATATATCTATTAGAGATAATACTTAATAAATAATAATAGATTATTATGATTAATATAATATATTCTAATAAAACATATTTAGTAAAATGTGTTTAATATGATAATGTGTGATATAATACAATGCAATACATATCATAAACATTCACTTAATGGATCTGAATTAAAGATTTGAATTAATGCTTATAATCCCAGTATTATCAACTTATTATACTTCCTTCCATTTGCAGAGAGAGTAAGTGATTTGAGAGTTTTTTGTTCTTTTTAAAGATTTTATTTCTTATTTGTCAGAAAGAGAGAGAAAGGGAGAGAGCACAAGCAGGGGGAGCAGCAGAGAGAGGGAGAGTAGGCTCCCCTCTGAGCAGGGAGCCCAGTGCAGGACTCGATCCGAGGACCCTAGGACCATGACTTGAACTGACAGATGTGGAATGGACTGAGCCACCCAGGTGTCCCTTTTTGTGCTTTTTTAAAGGCTACTAAATGATCGAACTGCCTTTCAATCACCCAGTGATTTCACATCCTCTTCTCTGAGGAGGTATTCATAGCCTGTCTCTGAAGGGAGTTTATCTATGTGGAGACCTCTTGTCACAGGGAAGGCTGTGTATCCTCCAGGCCTGCAAGACACATGGGTGGGGAGAGCCTTTCCCCAGAGGTGACAAGGACCCAAGTCCAGAAGACCAGAAGAAAGGAGGACAGGGCCCAGGCAAAGGTATGAAGCATGCGCACGCAGGCTCTGGAAGGGTGTGTTGCTCGGGGCCACTGACTAGGCTTATTTTTGATAACAGGGGTACCAATCTCATTTTAAATTCGACAGTCAGAGAAGGGCCATAATCCGTAAAGGGAAAGGCCCTGACTTAGGTTTTCGAAGATGAGCTTCACATTCTTTGTGAAGGATGATTTAAATGTGCAAATTGGAGGCTTTTCCAGTATTATGGGTACATTCCTACTGATTCTTAGTTCTATAAACTGAAGTATTTCCACTTGAAAAGGTTGTTAACTTGGCTTCTTGGACTTGAAAACAAAATATATGAAAACCAAACACCCCCTGTCCTAGGGGGCCATCTTTTAAAAAAATTAATAAACATATTACTTGTAGTGAAGTTACCTAGGGCCGCCATAAAAGATTATCACAAACAGGGGGCTTAGAGAAACAGGAATTTATTCCCTCACAGCTCTGCAAGCTTCGGGTGTGGAGTCGACATGTCAGGAGGACGATATTCCCACAGAAGACTTGGGAAAGAACGCTTCCTTGGCTTTTTCTAGCTTCCGGTGGTTGTGAGCAATCTTGGCGTCCCTTGGTTTGCAGAGACACCAATCCATCCTCTCTGCTTCTGTCATCATCTTGGCTTTTTCCCTCCTAGTATGTTTGCATGGCTTTCTGAGAGGGACAGCAGTCAACTGGGTGTAAGGTCCTCCTTAATCCAGTGTGACTTCACCAAAACTAATTACATAAGCAAAGACCCTCTTTTCAAATAAGGTCACACTCTGAGGTTCTGGGACTGGGGCGTGAATTTTGGAGTGAACACTAACCCAGCTCAAACATTAACTCTCGTTGTTAAAAGTAAGGTGGAGGGAGGCGGAGCAAGATGGCGGAGGAGCAGGAGACCTGGATTTCGTCTGGTCCCAGGAATTCTCCTGGATGGGGATCCAACCGTTCTGAACACCTACGA
>NW_027397072.1:4668432-4712967 GCF_003265705.2 Callorhinus ursinus | reverse complement strand
TCTTTTTTTTTTTAATCTTCTTCTTTATTTTTTCAAACAACTTCTTATCTTGTCAATTCCTTTTATAAAATCTTATATAATTTTCGTCTTTACAGTCATCTTCCATCATTCATTATATCAACCCTTATTTAGTACATATATAAGTCTTTCTTCCTTTAAAATTTTAGCAGGAACTTTCTTCTAAGAGACCAAAATATGCCCAAAATCTAGTGTGTGGCACTGATCTATGCACTAGCCTGATCATATTTGATCATATTCTGGTTTTTTTGTTTTGTTCTGTTTTTGTTGGTTTTTATCTTTTTCCTTTTTTTTCCTCTTTCTTTTTTCTTTCTTTCCCTTTCTTTTCCCATGGTTTCAAGTCTTTTCTGATTTGTATAAAGTATATTTGCTGGGGACGTTGTTAACCTATTAGCATTCTGTTCGCTCATTCATCTATTCTCCTCTGGACAAAATGACAAGATGAAAAAAATCACCTCAGCAAAAAGAACAAGAGGTAGTACCATCTGCCAGGGACTAATCAATATTGACATTAGTATGATGTCGGACCTAGAGTTCAGAATCATGACTTTAAAGATGCTAGCTGGGCTTGAAAAAAGCGTGGAAGTTATTAGAGAAACCCTTTCTGGAGAAATAGAAGAACTAAAATCTAACCGGATCGAAATCAAAAAGGCTATTCATGAGGTGCAATAAAAAATGGGGGCACTAACTGCTAGGATAATGAGGCAGAAGAGAGAATCAGCCATATAGAAGACCAAATGATGGAAAACAGAGAGGCTGAGAAAAAGAGAGAGAAACAACTACTGGATCATGAGGGCAGAATTCGAGAGATAAGCGATACGATAAGACGAAACATTAGAATAATTGGGATCCCAGAAGAAGAAGAAAGAGAGAGAGGGGCAGAAGGTATATTGGAGCAAATAATAGCAGAGAACTTCCCTAATGTGGGGAAGGAAACAGGCATCAAAATCGAGGAGGCACAGAGAACCCCTCTCAAAATCAATAAAAATAGGTCAACACCCCGACACCTAATAGTAAAACTTACGAGTCTCAGAGACAAAGAGAAAATCCTGAAAGCAGCTCGGGAGAAGAGATATGTGACCTATAATGGTAGAAACATTAGATTGGCAACAGACCTATCCACAGAGACCTGGCAGGCCAGAAAGGACTGGCAAGATATCTTCAGAGCACTAAACGAGAAAAATATGCAGCCAAGAATACTATATCCAGCTAGGCTGTCATTGAAAATAGAAGGAGAGATTAAAAAGCTTCCAGGACAAACAAAAACTACAGGAATTTGCAAACACGAAACCAGCCCTACACGAAATAATGGAAGGGGTTCTCTAAGCAAAGAGAGAGCCTAAAAGCAGCATAGACCAGAAAGGAACAGAGACAATATACAGTCACAGTCACCTTACAGGCAATACAATGGCACTGAATTCATACCTTTCAATAGTTACCCTGAATGTAAATGGGCTAAATGCCCCAATCAAAAGACACAGGCTATCAGATTGGATTAAAAAACAAGACCCATCAATATGCTCTCGGCAAGAGACTCATTTTAGACCCAAAGACACTCCCAGATTGAAAGTGAGGGGGTGGAAAACCATTTACCATGGTAATGGACACCAAAAGAAAGCTGAGGTGGCAATCCTTATATCAGACAAATTAGATTTTAAACCAAGACTGTAGTAAGAGATGAGGAAGGACACTCTATCCTACTTAAAGGGTCTATCCAACGAGAAGGCCTAACAATTGTAAATATCTATGCCCCTAAGAGGAGAGCAGCCAATTATATAAGGCAATTAATGACAAAAGCAAAGGAACACATTGACAACAATACAATAATAGTGGGGGACTTTAACACCCCCCTGACTGAAATGGGCAGATCATCTAAGCAAAAGATCAACAAGGAAATAAAGACTTTAAATGACACACTGGACCAAATGGACTTCACAGACATATTTGGGACATTCCAACCCAAAGCAACACAATACACATTCTTCTCCAGTGCCCATGGAACATTCTCCAGAATAGGTCACATCCTAGGTCACAAATCAGGTCTCAACCGCTACCAAAAGATTGGAATTATTCCCTGCATATTTTCAGACCACAATGCTTTGAAATTAGACCTCAATCACAAGAGGAAAGTCGGAAAGAACTCAAATACATGGAGGCTAAAGAGCATCCTACTAAAGAATGAATGGGTCTACCAGGAAATTAGAGAAGAATTAAGAAAGTTCATGGAAACCAGTGAAAATGAAAACACAACTGTTCAAAATCTTTGGGATACAACAAAGGCAGTCCTAAGAGGAAAGTATATAGTCATAGAAGCTTTTCTCAAGAAACAAGAAAGGTCTCAAACACACAACCAAACCCTACACCTAAAGGAGCTAGAGAAAAAAGAGCAAATAAAACCTAAACTCAGCAGGAGAACAGAAATAATAAAGATCAGAGCAGAAATCAATGAAATAGAAACCAAAAAAACAGTAGAACAGATCAACAAAACTAGGAGCTGGTTCTTTGAAAGAATTAACAAGATTGATAAACCCCTGACCAGACTTATCAAAAAGAAAAGAGAGAAATGACCCAAATCAACACAATCATGAATGAAAGAGGAGAGATCACAACCAACACCAAAGAAATACAAACAATTATAAGAACATAGTATGAGCAACTCTATGCCAGCAAATTAGATACCCTGGAAGAAATGGGTGCATTCCTAGAGATGTATCAACTACCAAAATTGAACCCGGAAGAAATAGAAAACCTGAACACACCTATAACCACTAAGGAAATTGAAGCAGTCATCAAAAATCTCCCAAGAAACAAAAGCCCAGGGCCAGATGGCTTTCCAGGGGAATTCTACCAAACATTTAAAGAAGAATTAATACTTATTCTCCAGAAACTGTTCCAAAAAAGAGAAATGGAAGGAAAATTTCCAAACTCTTTTTATGAGGCCACCATTACCTTGATCCCAAAACTAGTCAAAGACCCATCAAAAAGGAGAATTGCAGCCCAATATCCTTGATGAACATGGATGCAAGAATTCTCACCAAAATACTAGGCAACAGGATCCAACAGTACATTAAAAGATTATTCACCATGACCAAGTTGGATCTATCCCTGGGCTGTAAGGTTGGTTCAACATACACCAATCAATCAACGTGATACAATACATTAACAAAAGAAAGGACAAGAATCATATGATCCTCTCAATAGATGCAGAAAAAGCATTTGACCAAGTAAAGCATCCTTTCTTGATCAAAACTCTTCTGAGTATAGGGATAGAGGGCACATACCTGAATATCATAAAATCCATCTATGAAAAACCTACAGCGAATATCATTCTCAATGGGGAAAAGCTGAGAGCTTTCCCCCTAAGGTCAAGAACACGGCAGGGTGTCCACTAACACCACTGCTATTCAACATAGTATTAGAAGCCCTAGCCACAGCAATCAGACAACAAAAAGAAATCAAAGGCATCCAAATTGGCAAAGAAGAAGTCAAAGTCTCACTGTTTGTAGATGATATGATACTGTATGTGGAAAACCCAAAAGACTCCACCCCAAAACTGCAGGACTCATACAGGAGTTCAGTAAAGTGGCAGGATATAAAATCAATGCACAGAAATCAGTGGCATTCTTGTACACCAACAACAAGACAGAAGAAAGAGAAATTAAGGAGTCAATCCCATTCACAATTGCACCCAAAACCATAAGATACCTAGGAATAAATCTAACCAAAGAGGCAAAGAATCTGTACTCAGAAAATTATAAAATACTCATGAAAGAAATTGAAGAAGACACAAAGAAATGGAAAAACATTCCATGCTCATGGATTGGAAGAAAAAACATTGTGAAGATATCAATGCTACCTAGAGCAATCTACACATTCAATGCAATCCCCTTCAAAATACCATCCACTTTTTTTCAAAGAAATGGAACAAATAATCCTAAGATTTGTATGGAACCAAAAAAGACCCCGAATAGCCAGAGGAATCTTGAGAAAGAAAAGCAAAGCTGGCGGCATCACAATTCCGGACTTCCAGCTCTATTACAAAGCTGTCATCATCAAGACAGTATGGTACTGGCACAAAAACAGACACATAGATCAAGGGAACAGAATAGAGAGCCCAGAAATGGACCCTTAACTCTATGGTCCACTAATCTTCAACAAAGCAGGAAAGAATGTCGAATGGCAAAAAAACGGTCTCTTCAACAAATGGTGTTGGGAAAATTGGACAGCCACATGCAGAAGAATGAAACTGGACCATTTCCTTACACCACACACAAAAATAGACTCCAAATGGTTGAAAGACCTAAACGTGAGACAGGAGTCCATCCAAATCCTAATGGAGAACACAGGCCGCAACCTCTTCGACCTCAGCCGCAGCAACTTCTTCCTAGACACATCGCCAAAGGAAAGGGAAGCAAGGGCAAAAATGAACTCTTGGGACTTCATCAAGATCAAAAGCTTTTGCACAGCCAAAGAAACAGTCCACAAAGCCAAAAGACAACTGACAGAATGGGAGAAGATATTTGCAAATGACATATCAGATCAAGGGCTAGTATCCAAAATCTATAAGGAACTTATTAAACTCAACACCCAAAGAACAGATGATCCAATCAAGGAATGGACAGAAGACATGAACAGACATTTTTCCAAAGAAGACATCCAAATGGCCAACAGACACATGAAAAATTGCTCCACATCCCTCGGCATCAGGGAAATCCAAATCAAAACCTCAATGAGATACCACTTCACACTAGTCAGATGGCTAAAATTAACAAGTCCGGAAATGACAGATGTTGGTGGGGATGTGGAGAAAGGGGAACCCTCCTACACTGTTGGTGGAAATGAAAGCTGGTGCAGCCACTCTGAAAAACAGTATGGAGGTTCCTCAAAAAGTTGAAAATAGAGCTACCACACGATCCAGCAATTGCACTACTGGGTATTTACCCCAAAGATACAAATGTAGGGATCCGAAGGGGCACCTGCACCCTGATGCTTATTCCAGCAATGTCCAGAATAGACAAACTTTGGAAAGAGCCAAGACATCAATCGACAAATGAATGGATAAAGAAGATGTGGTATAGCAGAATATTATGCAGCCATCAAAAGGAATGAGATCTTGCCATTTGCATTGACGTGGATGGAACTGGAGGGCATTATGCTGATCAAAATAAGTTAATCAGAGAAAGACATGTATTATATGACCTCACTGATATGAGGAATTCTTAACCTCAGGAAAGAAACTGAGGGTTGCTGGAGTGGTGGGGGCTGGGAGGGATGGGGTGCCTGGGTGACAGACATTGGGGAGGGTATGTGCTATGGTGAGCGCTGTGAATTGTGTAAGACTGTTGAATCACAGATCTGTACCTCTGAAACAAATAGTACATCATATGTTAAAATAAAAAAAAAGAATATAGCAGGAATGGAAGAATGAAGGGGGGAAATCGGAGGGGGAGATGGACCATGAGAGGCTATGGACTCTGTGAAACAGACTGAAGGTTCTAGAGGGGAGGAGCATGGGGGGATGGGTTAGCCTGGTGATGGGTCTTAAAGAGGGCCCGTTCTGCATGGAGCACTGCGTGTTATACACAAACAATGAATCATGGAACACTACATCAAAAACTAATGATGTATGATGATTAACATAACATAATAATAAAAAAAAAGCAAGATGGAAAAGTTAGTTCAAATAGACAAATATTTTAAGTGGACAGTGGAAAGCAAATAAATTGAACTGATAATATTCCTAAGAATTAGGACTCTTCATCCTCAGGGTACTTCACACCAAGTCCTGTGTGTGTGTTTGTGTGCGTGTCTGTGTGTGTGTGTGTGTGTGTGTGTGTGTGTTTTCTTTTCAACATCCAAGGATGTTTCTGATTCCAGTGTTGTAGTTTATGTCATAATCTGTCACTGTAATTCACAGAGTGGATATTCACAGCCAAATTTTCTCAGGTTTGCGAACACAATTTTTCACAGCTACATTTTCTGTCTTTTTCATCATAGTCTCGTAAAGTGCAGCTGCAATTGCCAAGTGTATTTTTATGGAAGACACATTTGACCATGTGGTATGTGTTCTCTCCTATATCATCTTGTCTGGAAAAATCAGGACAAATAGTTGTACAAAGAAATATGACCAACACAAGAGTCAAAAACCTGGCATTACATGCACCAGCCAAGAGGTGATGTGAACACGTGGGAAGCCGTTAAGTCTCAGTTTGGAAGTTGTTTCACCTGTAAGAGGCAACAGTGAAAAATTAATTAAACAAGAGCCCTCATGAGTGAAGCCGATTGATATGAAGACTTATTCACTAAATAGGCATCGAGTAACAATATGGGGAGGCTGGGGTGGGCTCTCAGCACTGTGGGAAAGGAGGTGTGCATTGAGTTCAAGGTGTGTGTTGAGTCTTTTATGTCTTTCTCTGCACCCTTCTTTAAAGAGTAGGTTACTTTTTCTCTTGCATCCCACATTCTTTAGTGTCTGGAAGAGATGGAAAAGCCCTGCTTGCTTCCCATTACGTCTTGCAGTCACTCTTCTTTCCTACTTCAGAAATCCTATCTTCTTTAAAGCCAGTGCTCCCATTGGGTGGCTGTTCACTGGCCTTTCTCACTGGAGACCCCACTGCCGAACCAGCAGTATGGCTTTCCACCCCAACTCTTGCCAGGTTTCTGGGAGGCTTCATAAGTTACCTGGATGATCCAGTCAATGCCCCAGTCTCCCCTCTTATCCAGCGTGCTCACTTTATTCATGCACACCTTTTAACACTCTGTGAATCTTGCCACCCCCAAACTAAACCACCATTAAATCCCGACCACTGGCTCTCATCCTCTCAGATCATTTTCCTTAACATGCTTAATTGGACACCACACAAAGAACTTTGTCACAGACTTATTTACCATAGTGAAATATTTGAAATGGTTCCATAAATCATGATCTCTCCATTTGGAAGATTAAAATCTATGACATGAAATTTTTACTGATGCAGAGGTGCAAATAATAATGAGGGGTTAAATTTCAAGAAGTGAAAAATCAGAACTGTTTGCTGATGATGAAGGATGAGCTTGCAGAAGGAAATGATTGAAAGCAAAATATTAACAGTGTTTGTATCTAGCTTGGAGTTAGGACCTCATTTTATGTGAATTTAAATAAGTAAATGTAATTATATAGTAAAATAAATGAAAATATTTGAATTCGACAAGCATTTATTTGGGAACTTTTATCTCTAAGCTCTCTGCTATCACTGGGGGCACAGAGATAAATACATCACTTCCCTACGAAGTTCTCAAAGAGATAAAAATATAAGTAGACATCATTTTATATCATAAAAGAAATCCAACTTATCATTTTTTTTGAAAGGGGGGAATAGGCAGGGAGGGGCAGAGGGAGAGAGAATCCCAAACAGGTTCCACACCCAGCATGGAGCCCAACCGCATGACCCTGAGATCATGACCTGAGCTGAAATCAAGAGCCAGATGCTTAGCTGACTGACCGACCCAGGTGCCCCATAACTTATCACTGTTTTTAAGCACTAGCTTGGTTTAAGAAAGAGTGAGGTTCAGAATCTGAAATAGCCACATATCTAGGTATGCATGTCTGGATTATATATATACACACACGTGTAGCATTCTCCAGAGTCAAAACTTGATTACTTCATGAATAAAGTGTAATGGATTTAACTCTTTCAAAGAGTGTGTAAGAAGAGTGGATTTGGGCCTGTGCATTGAAGTCGAGACTGGCCACCTGATCTGGTCTGAATTTGTTCTTGAAGAGCATTCATTGTAAATGGCTCCATTAACACAGAAAGTAGCCCGCAGGTGTTTCCTGTGTATGTGATGCTCCCTGACTACCTCGTGTCCAGCTCCAACAAGCACTGGACTCAGATTCTTCCCATACCCAGTAGGATAGGTGTTCTCCCCTCTCTAGGGAATTTGAGGAGACCTCTCAGAATGTCTTAACTACTTCCCTTCTGTAGGAAGAAAGGAAACACAATGTTCTTTAAAAATATTTTACCATTTTTATTGCAAGTTTATATTAAAACTTGAGTGAAGATAAAACTTTTGAAGGAGGTTTACAATTACTTTTGAGTACTCATGCCAATAAATAGCGTGAATATCTCTATGAAGATAGTGATTTGGGATCTAATGAGTAAAATGATAAGCAGTAAGTAAAGACATGATAAAAAGGGATGGAAATGAGAAACTGTGAGAAAAAGGTGAAACAAAGATAAGCCCGAAATTTGTCCTTATCTAACCAGAAATTCCCATTGCCCAGTTTTTGCTAATCCAGTATTTATTGTAAATCCTAAATATGTCCTGTTGTAGGTGTGTGTCCTTCATTCATCCGTTGATTCCACAAATGTACTGAGCACCTTCCCCGTAGCATTCACAGTTGAGCTCCTAGAGAATCACAGGTTAAGGCCAAGACCTGGCTTCTGGGGAAGTTAAGAGTCTCCTATAGAGTGTATAAATCTGCATGCCCCATGGCCTTTGAGCATAGTGAAAGACAGCAACACACACACACACACACACACACACACAAAGTAAAATAAAATTAAATTAAAAGGAAAAGAAAAAGTGGTGGTTGTGCTGTGGGGATACGTCTTAGTCCCTCTGCTGTGAGCTTCAGATTTACTAAACTGTCTATAGACTAGAGTCCACCTAGGAAGAATAATGGTTAGAATCAGAGTTCCCTCCTTCCACTAGTGCTGCAAGCATTAGCTGAGTTTGTGCATCTGAAATATTTAGGTGGCACTTCCTGGGTCTCACTTACCATTATTGGGGGGGGGATGTTGAGGGATGTAGCTTCCAGGGGTGGAGAATGAGAGCAGATTCCTGAAGGATCTTGAATGCCATCCTGAAGGCTTTGAACATTTTCCTTTAAGGAATGGGGACTGTTGAAGTATGTTAAGAAGTGAAATATGAACAATTTTGTGTTTTTAAAAGATCAGTCCTACTGGATCATATTACCTAGAATTGATATAACTTTGATCAGGTATGTTTCCTTTGATTTTCAGCTAACAGTATATATTATAAAGTGCTGATGACATATTTATTGCTACCACTTGGTTTGTGATCAGGGAGGAGTCAGCTCTCCTGGCATCATGCTAGATGGCCTCGGAGTTCTCTGAATTAAAAAAAAAAATTCTACCAGCAGAAATAATATAGTTGGGAGAACAGGATAGCAGTGGGAAATTTCCTCATTGAAACTTTCCTCTGTGTCATAAATTTTCTTGGTGCTTTACGTTTGATCTTTTTTATTCTGGTAGGTGGTAGGTATTAGCTACCTCATTTTATGAAATCGGCTTCAGGGCAGTGTAATATTTAAACACCTGGACTCTACCAGCCAGTACCCGATGGTTGGCGGGCAAGTTCCCAAGTCTCCTGGTTCCCACTGTCTCCCTCTGTGACATGAGGGTCATAATCTTGCCTGTCTGTATGTGGGTTTGAGGGTCATGGGAGTTAATGTGCAGGTTGCATGGGCATCTTGCTCTGAGCACTGTGTAAGCATCAGCCCCTGATCACTGCTGCTGTGTCGTAACCACGAGCCGGGAGGTTAAGTACGTGTTGAAATTCCCTCAGCTCGGGTGTGTCAGGACTTGAACCCCAACCTCATCCAAAGCCTGTGCTCTCTCTCGTGCTCTGGCTCAGATATGCGGGAAGATATGATGGAAAAGAAGGAAGCCACCTGCTTTCTGCTCCCTAAGGACTGGATGAAAGAAAGAGAACGGAAGAAGGGACAAGGGGAGAATTTGGTCAAGTGTGGCGATGAGCTTTCTGAGAAGCGATGACTATTTACTGCAACAGGATGCTACGAATCACTGGGCTCTTCTCAGGTGGTTTGAAGAGTGGGAGGGGATCGTTCAGGATGAGAGAGAAGGGAACACCTGGTCTCCTGCATGGGGGAGGGGGCTGTGGTATAGGACACACAGTCTGGCATGTTTTATAGTGGGGGCAACTGCTCTCGAGCATAACAGCAGGATGCTGAAGTAGGCTAGATATAACATTTCAGAAAGACCTTGAATAAAGGGCTGGAAAAGAATAATATTTTCTATTGATGTGGGGGAAAATATTTTGAAAAATTTCCCCTAGGTATAATAAGAGATTATTTTTTTTTCTGATAATAAAGATCAAAATGGTCAAAAGAAAACCTGGAATATCAAAGTACAAAATAAGCTACTTTTACTCGGTTTAGTTTTCCTTCGCCCACTTCCTCCGCCTCAACACATGCACAGGCACACACATGAACATGCATGTGTGTGAGCAAACCTCACATGCACACGAATGACAAAGAACTCTTAGACTCAAGCAAATAATTATCACCAGTAGGCTAATTGTTTTTTCTAATGAAAGGCTTGGAGGGCCAAATGGCACAAATGTGCTGGGAAAAGGAAATGCTCATCAGTGCTTTTAATGTCAAAAGCCCGGGATCTGGCTAAATGAACGTGTGCCTTTGTAAGACAGAGGCAAATAAAGCCACGCATTTGCCATGAAGTGAGCGTCTTCATTTTGAAAGCTTCAAAGGGGAATATTAGGTGCTTTAAAAACTTCTTTGTTCTCTTCTAAGAAAATAATTATGGCACAATTTATCCTAATTCAGATTTTAAGCCTTGATTAGAGATGTGCAATCTTACCTCCGAATAAAATATATAATTTTCTGCAGTGCGTGCGTTCATTCACTCATTCTTCCTTCTAAATTACAGCAAATTGCTACAATTTTAGTGCCTTGTAGTGTGCATTTAGGCCACTCAGAAGCCTGTCTGCCCCTCCACCTACGGGTGCTGTACAGTCACTAATAGAGAATGCCATTTTAATCAAGAGGAGTGAATTCTGTCATTTAGGACGACCATTTAACACAAGAATGCATTGCCATGGGAGGAGGTGGGAGGGTCTCACGGAGTCTTCTTGGGTGGCGGTTCTAGATCATTAGGATTTGCTGGTGGCTTTCTAGAGATCATCCTTGTTTTACTCTGCTTTGTAACAGCTTTTTATCCAATAACACTTTATTTAATTTGATTTCAAGTCCACAAGTGTTGAATGTCTCTGAAAAACAGGGTACTGTTTTTGGTGGTCGGAGAGGAGGCAGGTTGGCGGGGGCAGCAGGAGAGGCAGGTGAGATGCTACCTGTGTTCATTGTGTGATACTGAGGGGAGAGATGGCATAGGAAGAAGAAATATGTTCCTGGTCCTGGGTTGAGGGTGTGACGTCATTAGCTCATCTGTTTATGGTAACAAGCTCATGGGACAGGTACTGTTCTTACCGTGTTCACCTTCCTGATGAGGAAGCAGGCTTGGCTGATAGCTAAGTGGCAGATGTAGATTTGAACTTGGAACTCTGAACTCAGAACCCATGGAAATAACCACCAAGCCCCACTGAAGGAAGGCTACAGAATTTGTGAAAAATTGAATACTGATTAGTAGTGGGGCTTTTCTGATTTAAAACTGTACATGTTTCCTGTTGTGTTGTGTCTTTCCTGTGAAAGACTTGGATTTATACTTGGAAGGTGTTAATTCTTCCGTATTGTTATCGATATAGATGGAAGAACTCACTAATTTTAGGGATGAAAACCTTGATTAGTTTTATAAGCATCATTGTCCAGTGCATCCTTTTCAACGTTATAATACTAATTAATTCATAAATTAATTCATTTATTTATAGAATGAGTAACAGGTTTACATGGTTTAAAATTCCAAAAGTACAAAATTGCCAGTAATAAAAATCCTCCCTTTCTGCTCCTTATTCTTTTGCAGTCCCCCAGAATCTGTCCCTACAAAGGATCTACTTCACCCAAGCCCTGTGTGTACCCTACCCTCTGATATGCATATGTGGACAAACACATATATATTTTGCCCAGTTTTATGCAAAAAGTAAAATAATAGACACATTGTTTGGGGCTATTCTTATTTCCCTTAGCGATAGAACTGGGAGTTCATTTGGTATTAGGACATAAATATTTTCCTTGGTCCTTTTTGTTTTTAAAGGTTTTATTTATTTATCTGACAGAGAGAGACACAGCGAGAGAGGGAACACAAGCAGGGGGAGGGGCAGAGGGAGAAGCAGGCTCCCCGCTGAGCAGGGAGCCCCATGCGGGGCTCGATCCCAGGACCCTGGGATCATGACCTGAGCCGAAGGCTGACGCCCAGCGACTAAGCCACCCAGGCGCCCCTCCTTGGTCCTTCTTTTATGGCTTCATAGCCTCGTATTTTCTAGATTTACCGTGATACATGGTGATGCTATTTAACTGGTTTACTCTCTCTTGCTATCAGGAAAATGATATAACAAATAACCTCCCACATGTCACATTTCATATACATGCAAATATATCCTTAGAATATATTTCCAATAATGGAATTGTTGGAGTAGGTTGTATTTTAACATTGATAAAATCATTAAATTTCTATCTGTAAAGGTTATGCCAACTATCTCCCCATTCACCAAGCATGAGATTGTGGTGTCTCTCCCCTACCTGAGGAATGTATTGCATTAAACCCTAAGTTGTTTGCCAGTCTAAGATATAAACTTGACTTTTGAGTAGTGTTGATTTAATTTATTTCATTATGGGTGTTGAAACATCTCTTTATATGTTAAAAGTCACTTGTTTTTCTTTTCTTCGAATTATCTAGTTGTATTGTTTGACCAAATTTCTATTGGTTTGTTGAGATTTTTCTTATTAGTTTGTACAAGTTCTGTGCACATTATGTGCATTCACCTTTGTTTTGCTATTCTTTACATTTCCCCTTCATTTGTTATTTTTCTTTTGACTTTGATTTCTTTTTTTAATTTAGAAAGTTTAATTTTTATACAATTAGCAGTCTTTCATGATTTCTGGGGTTTGTGACATATATAGAAGGAGTCGTTCCACTAAACTTTCATAAAAGAATTCTGAAATGATTTCTTCTACATAGATTCATGGTTTGAATTTTTGTGTTTAAATCTTGGATCCATTTGGAATTTATTCTGTTATAAGCTGTAGGGTAGGAATTTTTTTTCCTTAGATTGTTATCTTACTGACTTAAAATCGGTTTTATTCTTTCTTAAATTATATATCTTAAAAATAGAATACTTAAAATTATATTTTTCCCCAATAATTTGATATGAAACCTTCATCATATACTAAATTCCTTTATTTATTTGGATCTATTTCTGAAATTTCTACTCTTTACATTGACTTTACCAACTCAAGTGCCACTAAAATAATATCTTATTTATCATAACTTGATGATATTTTTTGATATCTGATAGGACTATTATCTTGGACTTCTTTTTTTTCTTTTTTTTTTAGTAGACTCCACATCCAACCTGTTTTTTCTTTTATTTTTTTTTTAAGTAGACTCCACATCCAACCTGGGGGTTGAACTCAGGACCCTGAGATCAAGAGTCACATGCTCTATCAACTGAGCCAGCCAGGCACCCCAGGACTGGGACTACTATAACCAAATGCCACAGATTGTGGGGCTCAAACAACAGATGTTTATTTCTTACAGTTCTAGAGGCTGGAAGTCCAGGATCGAGATGCTGGTGGATTTTATTTCCGGTGAGGGTTCTCTTCCTGGTTTGTAGATGGCAGTCTTCCGACTGTGTCCTCACGTGGTGGGGGGAGATAGAGAACTCCAGTCTCTTCCTCTTCCTACAAGGACACTGATCCCATCATGAGGGCTCCACCCTCATGACCTCATCTAAACTTAATCTCCACGAAGGTCTTTCTCAAATACCATCCTATGGGGCATCAGAGCTTCAGCATATGAATTTGGAGGAGACACAGACATTCAGTCCATGACACCTTAGTTTCAATATATTTTAATAGGTTTACTATTTTCCATTTTTCTTTACTTATCATTACTTTTGTCTTTATTACTCTATCTCTTGCATTCCTTGTTTTATGAGAGGAGATGTTCTTGAATTGGAAATGTAATTAATTAATTTAGATTTCCTATAATTTTTATGAATGTTTGCCTTAAGACTACATATTTTCTACTGGACATTGCTTTATCTGTAGCTCAGAGATATTAAAATACATGGTGTTTAATATTGTTATACTCCAGATATTTTACAAACTCAATTGGATTTTCTTTCTGACATAGGATTATTTCCCCACACCAGGAGTTAAGCACATTGTTGGCTTTTGGCTCTGTATTCAATTACTGGTTTTATTGCATTGTATTCAGAATAGTAGAGACTGAAATATATTTCTACTCCTTTGAATGTATGAGTGAGTGAGTGTGTGTGTATGTGTGCATGTGTGGCTATATTTGAGTCAATTTTTGTGAATGGTCTATGTTACTTGAAATAAACATTTTCTCTTTTTACACTATAGGTTTTGATGTATCTGTTAGATTTATCTTTTATTTAGATCTTTCATATTGATTATATTTCTTATTTGACAATATAAATAAAAGTCCCAGTCTTGCAGTGTCCTTCTATTTCTCTTTTTAATCACCTATATTTTTACAGAATGAATAATAATGGTAATTTTTTGATGTGCAAATACCCATAGTGCCATAACTTTATGTTGAAC
This sequence comes from Callorhinus ursinus, assembly GCF_003265705.2. Taxonomy (NCBI): domain Eukaryota; kingdom Metazoa; phylum Chordata; class Mammalia; order Carnivora; family Otariidae; genus Callorhinus; species Callorhinus ursinus. Next base: position 4,698,446 of record NW_027397072.1, on the reverse strand, counting down.
AGTAACCTTCACCTAATTTAGAAAATATGTATTCTTATAGAAGAATTTATATGGTATATGACTTTGCTCTGTATTCAGTTGTGTGATATCAACACTACAATCTATTTATTTATTTTTAAAATTTTATTTATTTTTGCGAGAGAGAGAGAGAGACAGAGAGAGCGCCAGTATGGGGGGTGCAGAGGGAGAAGCAGACTTCCCGCTGAGCGGGTAGCCCAACATGGGGCTTGATCCCAGGGTCCTGAGATCATGACCTGAGCCGAAGGTAGACGCTTAACTCACTGAGCTACCCAGGTGCCCCATGACAATCTATTTTTATTTGAATTTTTCCTTATATACTTTTCTTATTTTTATATTTTTAAATATTCATAATTACTTGCTTTACTAGTATTTAATAGAGACTAAAGTTGAGTTTTACTTAGTGATCCAATTTGAAGTCAGTTTTTCTGTTTATTAAAATGTGAGCTGGGGCGCCTGGGTGGCTCAGTCGTTGGGAGTCTGCCTTCGGCTCAGGTCATGGTCCCAGAGTCCTGGGATCGAGCCCTGCATCGGGCTCTCTGCTCTGCGCGGAAGCCTGCTTCTCCCTCTCCCACTCCCCCTGCTTGTGTTCCCTCTCTCGCTGTGTCTCTCTCTGTCAAATAAATAAATAAAATCTTTAAAAAAAAATAAAATGTGAGTTTAGCTTCTTAATGCTTATTACACTTACTGCTGCAGCTGACACAAATGGTTTTAATTCTGCCATAATTTTATATTTTCTGTCTTTAAAGATTTGATTAATATCTTCTCATCTTTAACATTGTTGAGGAATATAAAAATGTTCTCTCTGTTATGAAGCCATAATTTCTACAACTTGTTCTATTCTTATTTCCACAGTTACATGCTCAGTACCCAGAGCTAGTTTTTTTTTTCCTAATTAACTTGTTATTAATTGAATTTGTTTTCTATTGTTGGGAATGGTATCTCTGAGTTCTTACATGCTTAAAATAGATTGCTGCCTTTTTTTATTTTACTTTATTTTATTTTATTATGTCATGTTAATCACCATACATTTCATCATTAGTTTTTGATGTAGTGTTCCATGATTCATTGTTTGTGCATAACACCCAGTGCTCCATGCAGAATGTGCCCTCTTTAATATCCATCACCAGGCTAACCCATCCCCCACCCTCCTCCCCTCTAGAACCCCCAGTTTGTTTCTCAGAGTCCATAGACTTTCATGGTTCATCTCCCCCTCCGATTTCCCCCCCTTCATTCTTCCCCTCCTGCTATCTTCTTCTTTTTTTTTTTTAACATATAATGTATTATTTGTTTCAGAGGTACAGGTCTGTGATTCAACAGTCTTGCACAATTCACAGCGCTCACCATAGCACATACCCTCCCCAATGTCTGTCACCCAGCCACCCCATCCCTCCCACCCCCACCATCTCCTCTGATGTTGGAAGCTAAGCAGGGTTGGGCCTGGTTAGTACTTGGGTGGGAGATTGCTGCCTTTTAATTGAATGAGACTGTAATAAGTAAAATTGCTTGGACCACACATTATTTTCTTGTGTAATATTTTTCTGCTCCTACACTGTCTTCCAACATTGGTCACAGCAGAGAGGATAGTCTGATGTCAGTATTCCTTTATAAGTAATTTGCTATTTTTCCAGAATGCTTAATTAAAGCCATCTTGATTTTGGTTTCTAGCAATTTTATTAGCTTACACCTCACTGTAGACTGTTCTATTGTTGTTGTTGTTCTGTTTTGTTTTGTTTTTTTTCAATGTTCTTGAAGGTACAGTGTGTCTTTGCAATACACAGCATTGACTGCTACTTTTTTTTTTTTAATTTCAAGGAAGTTGCTTCACTAGCTCTTCTCTACTTCAGAGATTTCAACTGTGCATATCTTGTCTTCTAAAACTTCCATTTTCTCTCAGATCCTGTAGTGCCCGAATACAGTAGCAACTAGACATGGATAGCTACTTAAATTAAATCTTAAGTTAACTGAAATTAAGAATTTAGTTCTATTGAATGATACTCTTGTTGACAGGATGCTCCGGTGGGCCGTGGAGTTACAGAACATCTTCATCATCAGCAAGTTCTCTTGGATAACAGTGAAAACCCTTAAGAGTTGTGCTTCTCACCTCCGCTTCTCCATTATTATGTTTCCACAGAGTGAATTGGATCCTTGAAAATTTGAAATTAAGAACCAAATACTGTGGGGTGTGTTGTTGTTGTTGTTGTTTGTTTTTTTGAGAATGAGAATGCAAAGTTCAAAGTAGTTGCAGAGAAAATACCTTCCTTAAGGGTGTGTTGGAGAAAAAAGGATGTGAGCTCCGACACCTTGCTTTTACCGTTAGGATTCCTGTCTTCTCCGGACTGCTGTGCCCAGTGTTGTCTCTGAGGAAACTGGGAAGTGATGTCTATCTGTCTCTGCAGTCCTCGGCTCTTTTCTGCCTATTTTTCTTTACATTATGCATGGTTTTTGTGCCTCTCTGGACCTTTCACCCCTCTCTTATTTCCTTTTAATATCAGGTTAGGATTTTCCCTCAGTCATCTACATCTTAGTGTGAGGGAGCATGGAGCATTTTAATTCTAAATCTCTTCTATGCCCTCTATGATAGTTAATTTTACGTATCAACCTGACTGGATCATGAGGATGCCCAGAAACCTGATTAAGCATCATTTTTTGCATGTGTCTGCGAAGGTGTTTCCAGAAAAGATTAGCATTTGAATTGGCAGACAGAATAAAGCAGATGCCCTCCCCAATGTGTGTGTGGGGGGTGGGGGTGGGGGCTCATCCAATCCCTTGAGGGTCTGAACAGAGCAAAAAAGCTGAGAAAGGCTGAATTCTTTCTTCTGACTGCTTAATCTGAGACCTATTCCCCTGCCCTTGGTGTTCCTGTTTCTAAGGTCTGCGGACAGGGATTGAAATCCGTACCATCGGCCTCCTGCCCTTAGGTTGTCCAACTATATCACCGCCACCCCTGGGCCTCCCCTGCAGGTGGCTGGTCCAGGCCTACCCAGTCCCCATAACTGTGTGTGAGCCAATCCTCCCCCTTCTCTCTCTCTCTATATATATATATATATATAGAGAGAGAGAGAGAGAGAGAGAGAGAACCATCCTAACGGTTCTGTTTCTCTGGAAAGCCCTGGCTCATACACATGGGAAAAGAAATTACTTCTACTACTACTATTACTACTATAGGATAAATATTACTCATAAAGGGCAATATACTGGCTCACTATTTATGTAAACCAAACATGTTAAAACCTCAATAATAAAACAGAACACTTAGAGGAAGAATTGTAGTAATACCATACAATCCGAGTTTTCATTCAACAGTTGCAAAAAAAAAAATTCATCAAAGTAAGCTTTATTCCGCGTATACTTATTATGTATCCCTATGGGTCAAGCACTGGGTAGAGGTAAAAAAGATGAATGAGGTCCTCTCTGTGCTTGAAGAATTCATGGTCCTTTAGAGGAAAACAACAAGTCCTCCAGGAATTGATTCCTTAAGGTTCTTCTTACATGCAAAAAAAAAAAAAAAAAAAGGGCTCCCAGCCATCAGTGACTGCAAAGTTTGATCTTTGGAAGTTTAGAAAGTACAGACTTCTTTTTATTTTCCTTTTCTTTTGGCACAGATGTTCTGTAAACCTTTCCTAACTTGTTATAACCTACCTCCAATATTTAAAAGAACGTAACATCTTCTCTCTTTTATGTGGTACAGTTTATGTATCAAACAAGTTATTCATAAGAACCTCTTGTTTCCTTAAAAATTTGGGGCTTAATTTCAAGGAGTTACCAAGATTTCCTGGAAAGAGCATGCTGCCTCATGTTTCTAGGAAATAATCAGAGTATTTGAACCACCCTTGAGGAGAAATAATAATCTCAGTGCAGGTTTTTATAACCCAGACTATTCTCCAGCGTAGCAGGGAGATGGATAATGTTCAGAATATGGAGCTGAATTACGTGTTTCTCCTTGAGTGGCTAACTGTCGTGCACATTGTATTAATGATGGCTGCCATTTGTAAAGAACCCATTATAGATAGTGTAACTCATTCTATGTATATTTCCTACTCTCCTGTGACATAGGGTAATACAGATTTTCTAACTATATTTAATAGATGAAGAAGCCAAAGCTGAGGGAGTGAAGTGACTCACCCAAGGTCACACAGTTGGTACTTACACCAGTCCTCTCTGATCGAACCCTAGTCCTTGTACTCCTACTCTGGACCCCTCTGAGTTGCAGCGCATACTTTCAGGTCACCAGCTTTTCCTTTCCATATTGTCTCTTCAAAAAGGGAACACATTGGGAGAGCAAAAATGTCTCCCTATTCCCCTTCAATCACCTTCTCCATGGTCAAAAGAAGTGTTTGCGGCTATACCAGTGATCGGCTATACCAACATGAATAAAACTCCCACACCTGTAGAATGATCAGACACAATAAGGACATTTACATTAGGTACCTAGTGCTTCCTCAGACTTTTTCTTTCCTGAAAAAAAAAAATAGGCGTGCATTTACTTGTTCTCTTAGCTTTCAGGGTAGTTGTTAATAAGTCATGAAAAATTTCTTTGTAAAGGATAAAAGACAAATGATTTTTAAGATGGTAAAAATGATTAAAAAGTTTTAAAAGATATAATATGTAAAAATGATAAAAGCAAGGATGTGAGATTTTTGTTCTATGATGCCGACAATAATAAAACAGCAGACCATGTTCTGACACCATTGCTTGTTGCACAATGTGGTCTGGGGGAAGGAGACTAGAACAGACACTGAAACTACAATTTCAGGCCCAACTGCCCACTAGGCTGTGGGACCTTGGTTAACGGACATTAGCCACGTGTTGATATGCAGCATTGGAACCTCCTCCTCATGTCTGGGGGATTCCCTTTGGCATGGCTCTCAACAAGAGGAAGAGTCTCTTCCTATTATTAAAGGGTTTCACAGATTCTGCCCTGTCCAGCCTGCCCTGAGACCCCTGTGCTGTGTCCCTGGGCTCCCCTGGTCACAAACGTGCACCCTGGCTGTACCTGCAGGAGGATTTCCCAGAGCACATGTGCAGGAGATTGTGCCAGTAGCCAGCGCATGAAGGTCACTGTCCTGACAGATGCACCAGGCACGTGAACTGGAGGTCTGCTCTGTGCACCCCTCCCTCTACATACCTTCTCTGGGGCTGCTTTGGAGTACAATTCTTACTCGCATAGCTTTTCGTCTGCTGCTTCAGGTCACCTGGCAATCCCATGACCGATATCTTTTGAATAAACATGTTTTCTGCTCCGAACATTCACAGTCAGCTTCTATTGCAGGAAAACTAAAACCAAAATAGCAGCGACAAACCCTGGACAGACACCCTTGTATAAATCCTCATCTTCTCTGAGCCACATGTTGTACAGTGGGATCAAACTACTAGCATCTTCGTTGTAGGGATCAGAAGAAGTCATTTTATGAAAGGAGCTATGTTGCAATGTTAGTGGAAGGGAGGGTCTTTGGTTTCATTTCATTTAGCTTCTTTGTCTTTTGGAATTTTGTTGGTATCTGATTTTGGAGAACTCCTGCTTTTCCTTCATCTGGCCACCACTTTCCGTCAGGCTCTGACTCGTGGCTGACGTAGTGTGTTCGACTGAAGCGGGGTCCTCATAAAAGAGGACTCTTCTCAAAGCAGCTGCACCAAGTCGCTGAAGTTTCCCAGGAGAAAATTCTGTGTTTGGCTGTTTTTCCAAATCTCATCTCAGTGCTCTAAGCTGGGAAAGAAATTACGAACTGTTGCTGTGAGGTTCCCATGGAGGTCACGTGGCGGACAAAGGACCTGGAGGGCATGAACAGGAGAGGAGAGAAGGACTGCCGGAGGTGGTGACATTTCCTGGGCTCTCCCTGTGTTCCAGGCACCATGCGGGGGGCCTCACACACACGATTTTATTTAATGGGCCGTGGAACTCTAAAGTCCACACTAGAAGGGCCTTGGCTACTCTGCCCACTGTCTAAATATTAGCAGGGATCCAGATGCTTATCAGAGAATTGTCACTCACCTATTTGCATGAATAAATGATTGAATAAATAAGTAAGCAGCATTTCGTGGTCAGGATTCCAATCCCCAAGCTTCAGAGACTTGAAAGACAAAGTAATTCTTCCAAGATCACAAGCTAGAAAGTACAAAGCAGGCTTGGAGATGAGGCTTGCCTAATGAGAAAATGCTGAAATCCCACAATATCAATCCAGAGACGTGTAAGTGGAAGAGCTCAGTGTGAAAGGCAAGGAGGTAATGAAGAAATGTCAACTTCTTTATACTCAAAATAAATGCACAGATTGAAGGGCACGCTTGCAGTCGCGGCTCTCCTGCAGGCCTGATGTGTTAAGTTGGAGGCCGGACATCCGACCTGCTCGCTCCCTGACACACTTCCCTCCCATCAGGGCCCAGCGCCAACTCATTTGACTTTTATATCTCTCCCATGCCTTGTTGGGAGGTCATTTCATGCATTCATGCTTCTCTGCCTGAAAAATTTCTTCCAGGGCTTGGGGTGTGAGCATATTTTTCTCCCGTCTCAACAATTCCTGCTTTATTCTTTTATCTCATCTGGACAGAGATAAGATGATTAAGTAGATATTCACAGCACTTAAAAGTTTATGTAGCTGAATAGATCCCTTCTTGAACTGCTTTAAATTGTGTTTATTTTTATTGTAACTTAGCGGACGTATTCTGCAAGAATTTACTTTCAGTCTTTGTCTCAGATCGAGTCCCATGGCTACCATCATCCAGCCGAACTAACCTCAGATCCCAAAAAGGCCTCCGGAATAGGGGTCTCCCAGATCTAGAGACTGTGAGAACTACTTCACAGACATTTCAGGGGTGGAAACAGAATTTGCAAAGGCAGAACATTGTGAAAATTCACTGCTGTTCAGAAAAGATGAGGAATCCCATTTGGTTTATGTATATGACGGAAGAGAAGGTGCGGAATATTGGTTGATGAGATGGAGAACCAAGAAAACCCATGATTCTGGAGAGGTAGCTTGAGGTCGCCTCGTGATGTATCTTAAACGCAAAATCAAATATGTTTGTAGGCAAAATAATTTTTTTCTAGAAGTGTAAGGAATGATGGAGAAAATGGAACATGGAAAATACTAAACAGAATGTTACTGAAGTCTCTCTTAGCCAATCAGATGTTAGGAAATAAATCATGGCCTCACTAAAAATTAGCATACACCTTTGTTACCATTGTTATTATTATTATTATTATTATTAATTGTTACCCCACCTTCCTTCCGTCCACAGCCCATTGGCCAGTTGCAGACATGAGCACTGGCCACCTTCATGGGCGTGGGCACGCAGGCGGCACATGGGGAACAGGGAAGAACCCAGCAGTGGGAGTTGTGCTTGCCTCCTAACAGATCTAAAAACTGAAATTCACACAGGCCAATAATGCATTTTTTCAAGAAAGACATTTAGAGAATTCTTAAAGATGTTAATTGCATTATGATTATATATGAGATTGTTTCATAGGACAGTTTTATTTTTAAAATTTGTGCCAGTTGCAAGATACTGTGATGTATCCAAAGGGCATTAAGCTAGTATGCAGTCTCCTGCTGGACGGAAGATTTGGTCCAAATCAGCACTCGTGTTTTTTATCTAGCCATTAATAATGTCTAATATTTTATGAGTCTAAGAAAAGCCCTGTGAATATCAAACTTATCTGTCTAATTTATAGAGACATCTTTAGCCATGATAATTCTAGGCTAACATTTCAGTGGAAAAATTATAGAAATCTTATACTATACTTATGCATTTGCAATATTGTCAGAAATAAATATAGGTTTAAAATATATGGTATTAAGCATAGAATTTTCAACACTCAAAAAGTGAGGTCACATAGGAATGGCCATGCAAAGAGGGCACGTTCTGCGTGGAGCACTGGGTGTTATAAAAAAAAAATAAAGAAAAAAAAAGGAAATGTGAGAACACACACACACACACACACACACACACACAGGAATGGCCATGCAGATAACGGCCTTCTTGTTTTCATAAGGCATCATGGTGTTGTGGAATTAGCATGGGATCTGGAGTTCAAGAATACTGGGTTTACATCCTCACTTTTCCCTTCTGATAATGGGAAATTTCACCGATCTCTTTGAAATTGTTTATTCACTTATGCATTGAAGTAACATTATCTACTTTATCCTTTAGAACAGGGATTAAATATTAGGACCTCATAAAGAGCTGATCAGGACGATAACTGACCCTTCCCAGTCCCCCGTTATGGGGATTTGTCATGATAGGCACTTCTCACATGGTCCCTCGGACGATGCTCAGAACATCCCTGTGTGTATCACCTGCTGTTGCAGGAGTTTGAAGGTCACATTGCTTCCAGCTGCGTTGTATCACTCCTCATATAAGCCCACAGCACAGGGCTTTGTCTCTTCCACCATAATGCAGGGTCCATATTTAGGAAAGCTAATGAGCCTAGTATTACTTAAATATTTCATTTTTAAATTGATAACATCCTAGGAATAATAGAAAGGCCCGATGCTTTTCTTTTTCAAAATTCTACTCAAACCTTGACGCAAATATTAGCTGTCTGGAGTGAATCCAAAAGCCTTAAGAGCGTCTTTTCTCTTTCTCTCTCTCTCTCTCTGTGAAGCTTTTACTTCTTCCCCGTAATTAGTCCGTGGTGAGAGACGCTCCACTTTCCTACCTGAGCCCCGGGATGAAAGCCCCGGCAGGTGGGCAGGTGCTGTCGTGGCCGTCGGCCCCCCTCCACTCTCCAGAGCCCTTTGGGGAAACGTTACCAGTCGGCTGAAGGAAAGTCATACCCTTCGCTGAGAGTCCCCGCAGACAGACGGCACGCCGTGGAGACCCGGACAGGCAGAGCCGTGAGCGGTTGCTGTTCTAAGCCTGGCTTGTCTCCACTTCGCGGCGGCGCGAAGCTCCAGGACCATGCTGGGGGCATATGCCTGCCCGCTCGGCACGTACCGCCTGCCGCTCGGCTCCCGTATTCTAATGGTAATTCCGCAATCTGTTCTTCGGCAGCTCGGGGCCAGATGATGTGCCTGCCGCTGACAGGGACATCTTTTCCTGAAACGTCGACTTCTGGGCACCTGAATATTGGAAAATCAGAGAGAGCCCACGCTTCACGACGTAGCGTCAGACTGAGACCTTGGTGCACCGAGCACATCGCCCGTCCGCACCCGGTCCACCTGAGGCCCAGCACGGCGATGTGAATGGCGTTTTCCTGCAGGGGCGAAGCTTTCTGAATTCAACACCGAGGGCTTTCGGGGATCGTTTTCCTCTTCCTTGTTGGTCGTCCTGGAGGAAATCGCTCTGGGAACCCTCTGTCCGTGGAAAAAAGCTCCTGTTGTCCTTTTACGAGTTGGCTCTACGTCCAATACTGGGGGTGAGCGTGGAAGTGGACGGGGGCGGGAGGGGCAGAAACATTGGTTTCCATGAAATGTGAGAAAACACATGAGAAACTTTCCATGAGAAACTTTCAACGCCCCCTACTCTGTGGATGTGCCCTTTCTTTCTGGTTCCTGAATTCTCTGTTCTGTCACTAGCTATTCAATTGTACCATTGAAGACGAATGACTTACCTATAGAAGTGTGTGTGTCGGGGGGGCGCCTGGGTGGCTCGGTCGTTAAACGTCTGCCTTCGGCTCGGGTCATGGTCCCAGGGCCCTGGGATCGAGCCCCGCATCGGGCTCCCTGCTCCGCGGGAAGCCTGCCTCTCCCTCTCCCACTCCCCCTGCTTGTGTTCCCTCTCTCGCAGTGTCTCTCTGTCAAATAAATAAATAAATAAATAAAATCTTTTTAAAAAAAGTGTGTGTGTGTATAAAATACGTACCAGAAGTAAATATGTACGTAGATACGCACATATACACATATGTAATTTTTCTCCAATAATGCTTATCCTCAGTATATGCGTCCATATTTTGATTCTCATTTTTAAAAATCTGCAAAGTAGGCGTCCTCACCACCATTTTACAAAGGCGGAAATGGAGGCTCAGAGGAGAAAATAAGGCCAATAAGTCGAGGCAGTAGAAAGTGAACAGCCCCTGCTATCAATTCCTCGAAATCCCAGATAGAATGAACATTCTTCAAAATGCATCATTAGCTTGTAGGAAAGACACCCTTCCATGTGTCAGAAATGAGTGAAGCTCAGAAAGCAGAGGTCTGAGAACACAGAAGGTGGGCAGGGGAGGGCTGTAGAGTGAAAACCTACAGTGTGGGCTGCAGGTCAGCTGGACTGAACACCTCCGCCAGTGGGACGTGTAGAAGGGGAAATGAGAGCCGGGAAAAAGCCAGACCTTCTGAAGGACTTTACTCATAGGAAAGGATGGCCTAGAAAAACATCCACTCCTAAGCCCAGTAGGATCACAAGAAAGTTAACCTATTGCTTTCTGGGCACTGGGGGAAAACAAAAGAAAACAAAAAAGGAAAAAAAATATTTTCCCTGAGAAATCAAAACCCCCACTTTCATTGCACTGAGCTTTGGGTTAGAATTCATAATGTCCATATAGCCCTGAATCCTGAAGCTGATACATTCACATAACAGGTGTTCTCACGCTGCTCTGACCTGTGGTTACTGGCAGAAGCACGTGTAAAACTGTCCCGAAGAGATGCTCCTGCCTGCTCCCTAGGGTGTGAGAAGCTTCCAGATGAAGACACACATGCCTTGGATGAGCAAGATCTGGGGCCTGAATGCTGCACCTACAGCTGGGACCAGCTGGACACACATCCAGTGCCTCTCGGACAGGAACACAGTCTGTTCTCTCTAGCCTGCGCTACATCTTCAAGGATTTCCCGCCACACTTCACTGGCGCGGCATGCAGACCCTGCACCAGGGGCCCTCTCAGGTCTCAGGCCAGTCGTGTTGCTCTGCTCCATTGTGGACCACACGGAGCTCAGGATGAGGAGAGGCAGAGCCCCCTGGCGTGGGTCTCCCAGCCCACACTCCTAACTCTTCCTTCCCGACCTTCCCTGGTGTCTCCTTGGTGTCTGTGACACGAACTCAGGTTCTCCCCCTTATCTTGGGTCTTCTTGACATGCTCTTAGGCCCTGGATGCATAGGATATCCCCACCATCTGGACTGAGCACACCATTTGGGAGGACCTGCCATCAGGGCCTCACCTCTTATGATCAGTTCCTGTTGCAGAAGCCACTAGAGTCTTGGAAATACAATCGTGAGGCCTCACATGAGCTATGTTCCCCTTCTCAGAAGTGAGGTACACCAAGTGATGCCTCTCTTCCTTTGTCTGGCCTTGATGCAGGACTGAGTTGGCCCGGTAGACCACCAGGGCCTTCTGCGTTGGCGGAGGAGCCCTGGGCACGTCAGCTTTGCAGCCCAGGCTTTATATTTAAAGCCAGGTGTCGACATGAATGCGTGCTGTCCGGAGGAAAGTGGCTCGGAAGGACCAGAATGCTACTGTGAATTAGCTTCTGTTTGCAGAGATTAGCAAAATATTGTAATACAGGTGACTTTAGGTAAGAATCAGCTGTTATGTTCCTCGTTGTCTCCTGGGGCCATCATCAGTGTGCAAGAGAGAGAGGCTGGGAGAACAGGTTAGGGAATCCTGCCTCCTTGGGGACCGGTTAGTTTGAACACGGACAGGTGGAACTAGCTAGAGTAGGGAGACAGGAAGCCTCCCTGTTTCTGAGGAAGCTGTGGCCACCCAGGAGCTCTGTAAGGATGGGAACCTTTTCCACTGGGGCATCCCAATGCCTTGAGCAGCTAATTATGTAATACTGTTTATCCTGTTATGAACACGTATATTTTTATCTACTTGTCGATGTATGTTCTTGCTTTTAAAATACTCACTTAAAAAAAAGGAACATTCTTCAATTGTAAAGCCTGATCATATTATTTTTCATATTTATAAGTCTTTGGTCTGTGTAGCTCTAATTGAATGAACACAAAAGGTCATTTTAGGATCTAGTTCTTGTCTACGTGTTCGGCCTTACCTTACTCCTCTCTACATAATGTCCTATACTTTACCATAAAGAGCCACTTAATAATGATACCGTACTTGGGTGGGAGGAGGCCTCTGTGTGCCAGGATTGTGCTTAGGGCTTTATGGGCTTCATCAGATAGCATACCTAATAATTACAGAATGTTCCTTGCCCTTTCCCATCTCCATGTGCTTCACACGCTATTCCTTCCGCCAGGGGAGTGCAGTTACTTCTTTCTATATATGTGTCTCCTGCTGTTCGGTTAAAACTTGTGGAGGGCAGAGACTCTTTTCATTTCCTCACAGAGTAGAGCAGCGCTTGCCTTGTGGTATGTATCTAATAAATATTCATCGCATGAACAGAGAGAAGAGGTCACGTTACATGAAAGTCTGGGCCAAGCAGAGATTAGAACGTCGAATGTTTAAGAAGTGGCTCCGTCATTCAGGTTGTGGGGGGGTCACAGAGCCTGATCCCCGAGGTCTTGGAGAGATCACTTATTTTTTCTAATGCCCAGATAGTGGACAACCTGTTTAGCTTCACTGAGCCTAAACTTCTTCCTCCCCAAAGTAGATACAATAAATGAGTTCCAACTTTGTGCCAAATCTATTCTAAGAACCAGAGATGCAGCGGTGAACAAAACACAAATAAACACAAATAGTGCCCATCCTAATGGAGCTTGCCTTTCTGTTGGGGAGGGGGTAAGCAGGGAGATGAAACAAATACATGTACATGAGTATGCTAGACCGTGATGAAGGCCGTGAAGGGAATTACGTGAAGCAGGTGGGCAAGCAGTAGCCTGGAGCAGTGGGGGAGAGTGGGGATGTTCGCCACACTGCCTGGTGGGGAAGGCCTTCAGGTGTGGACACCAGCGTGGCATTGAAGCAGAGACCCGAGGAGCATGAACGCATGAGCCTGAGGGGTCCACCTTGGAAGAGCGTTTCGAGGGAGCCAGAGCAGGTGCAAAGATGAGAGAATGCACGTAAACTCCTAGACTGCCTGGAACAGAAGCTAATATAAGCTCACACCGGAAGGCACTCTTTCTCTTCTTTCTTTCTTTCTTTTTTTTTGTATGAAAACGTTGTTTTCCGAGAATTCTGTGAATTTAATGTGCAAAGTGCCCGGGATATAATTAGGCAATCAAACCTCGCTGCTTATCCTTACTTATAAGGGATGTTCAAAGGGCGCCTGGGTGGCTCAGTCGTTAAGCGTCTGCCTTCGGCTCAGGTCATGATCCCAGGGTCCTGGGATCGAGTCCCACGTCGGGCTCCCTGCTCCGCGGGAAGTCTGCTTCTCCCTCTCCCACTCCCCCTGCTTGTGTTCCTGCCCTCACTATCTCTCTCTCTCTCTCTCTGTCAAATAAATAAATAAAATCTTTAAAAAAAAATAAGGGATGTTCAAAGAATATGTGTGCCGGACCTTCCACCATAAAGGTATGTCTTGTCATGTGTGTTCTGGTCATGGGCAGTCAATGCAAGTGGACAGGAATGTGTGGTGATGGTACAGTTCAGATTCCAGATGCATCATCTGGTTCTTCCCTCTCTAACTTCACATTCATAATATATTTCTAGGGACTATCCTCAAAATAGCTCACATGGCATTTTAAAGAATTTCAGCAGTTCACTTCCATCACCACTGGAAACAAAGACACTTTCAATGTGCAGATAATTTGCATGGCTAAAGCCCATTGCTTAAGTATTTGAGTGTGTCCAGGAGATATAAATATCACTAGGCAGCACTCAATGCGTGCTGGGAAGTAAGAGCCTGATATATGGGGCAGCTGCTACTAATAAGCCACATCCCCGCCTCCCCTTCTGCCCGTGGCCTCAGGAGAAAGGAGAGATGGGTCTGTGGCCTTCCTTCCCTCGGGGAGAGGGCCCCTCAGCTGTTGGCTTGCAGAACAACAGCAGAGGGAAGGTTGACCAGCTGGCTGGGGACAGATTTTTTTTTTTTTTTTTCACATTAGTGCCCTCCCTCCTGGGAGGTGGGCTCAAATAGGAGTACAGAGGAGAGAGTCCGGTCTCTACAGATGCAGTGAGTGGTGCGCAGAGCTGGGAAAGGACAGCATCATGCCCCAGCAGGATAGCCTGGGGCCTGGTGAGCGACATGAGCTCTGGCATCGGTTATGGGACCCGAGCAAGTCACTTTCTCTCTCCTTCTGCTTTTCTTACCAAGAAACTAAAAATCACTGACCAATCTTTTTATAATCCCCTCCAGCTTTGAAAAATTTGTCTCCCTGCCTTTTGCTTTTTTTTAATAAAATGAGGTAATGGGCATGATGGTGTGAAAGAGGAGTGTCACGTGACTATGTGGCACCCTTACTGTCTCCCTCCATGGCCCCTGCCATGAGCAGTATCCACACTGACACACTGTCCTTCACCCAGAGTTCACTGAAGTTCCAAATGAAATAACCACCATACTATGATAGAAATAATAATAATACTGATAGAAAAGGAATACACAAGGGATTTTCTAAAAAGGAAATTACCAACCACATGCATTCCAACATAATGTTGGAGTCTGCTCAAAAATAAAAAAGAGCTCTGAGTGAACCTAGATGAACCCAGATCTGGAGATACTTGAGTCTGGCATTCACCTCCACTCAACATCTAATGATGGGACCTTTGCTAGTTTCTTAAGCTGTTTGATTTTTTTCCTTATCTACAAAATTATAATGCATTGTATTGATGGAGATAAATTATCGGTAGTAGCTGGGCACATAGTGTGTCTCACTGATGGGATTCCCTCTTCCCTCTTCTTACTGGAATTGGGGTGTGTATAATTTGTAATGACTGCTTTTTTCTTCTCACTAGAACACTACTGGATAGCGTATATTTAGCTGCTTTTTTGTGTTTGAATCTCAAAGTCATTTCCAGGAGAAAATGCTATTGAAGATGCCTCCCTGAGCATCTTCCTGTGAGTGGGTTTTTGGTTTTGTTGCCATGCTAGCAAATGTCAAGGCCACCGCAGGGGACAGGTGTGACAGTTCCAGCACAACTTCTCAGCCCTAGACACACCTGTTCTACAACGACCCAACACGCCAACAGGCATAAAATATAACATGCCTTTCTTTTGCTTTTCATTTCTATTTTACTTCCTTACTATTTAGGCTAAACCGGTTTTTGACATGAGCTTGTTTCTTATGTGTATGAAAGCAGAATTGGAGAATTCTGTGTGGCACGGGCAGGGAGAAAAAGAAAGGGTGTGTGGAGTATCTTCTGTTTTCTCAGCCAACAAATTAGTCCCCAGGAAAGGGACAAGCTTAGTCCCCCCTTGTTTGCAGGGAATCCACGGTGCTGTGGGAGCGGCAGAGATGGGCCTCTTGATGGCAGACAGCCGTAGGAAGGGATTTCCAAGGATTGAAAATCAAATTCATGCTTCCTGGGGATTAATGACAGAGATAAGGTGTTTCAGCGGCTTTTTAGAAAACTCCTTTTGTATTGAGATTTTTTTAAAAAGGAAAATAATGCTGCACTATTTTAAATAATCAATAGTTCTTTTGACAAAATAATAATCATATGTAGAGAGGTTCAGGATGAAAGGATCTCACAGTAAATATATGACAACTCTCAGCGCCAGGATACCCATTAACACCCCCATCTAATTCTGAGGGAGCAAAGTATCGGTTAAAAGCCGTAATTTTTTTTGCCCTGAATACATTCAACACTTGTAAGGATATCATGTCTTCTCCCACAAATCTCAAAAAAATGCCCTGCTATTTTGCCTCAAAGAACCTGACCAGAACTTTGGCATCTAATTGTGGGTGTGCTGGGCCACACTGTGTCTGTGCTTGGGAGGACAACGGTACCCTCTTCTGACTCCTGGGGATTTATATTTATTAGTTATTGCTGTTCTTTCTTTACTTTTTTTAAAAATTTTTTTTATTAGCGGCCAGCCTCCAGCCCTTGCCAAGGAAGTGGGATGGCCAAGGGATCCCAGGTCCGAACCCACCCGTCAGAGAAGGAACTGGAAGTTGAGGTGTACCCGGGCGGGGGAGGAACAGGGTGAAGACCCAGCCCTCAGACTGGGAAGAAGCACACACACACAGCAGAATGGTTCCCACAGCTCTGGGGAAAGAGCCCAGTCATGTGCATTCTCCCTGAAACAACTCAGGCTTCTTCCCTGCACCGTCTTGGTGTTGCACAAGCCTGGCTAACCCCCACACTTGGAAGAACCCCACCTTCTTCTCTGCGCACACACGGGCTCACTGCTGCACGGCATTCCTTAATCCTGCTACCATCATCACTAAAATATCATCATCATGGAGATCAGAATGTTTGCATCAGCACATCTGCTCCGCGTGGGTTCTTCCACTGGGGAAGCCAGATTATAATTAGGAGAAAGGGGAGTTTGTGGAATGCCCCAAATGTTTTATAGCTCAGTAGATACTCTCCAAGGTAGAGTCACTCTTGTCTCAGCAACTAGAGCTCTAGGGTCTATGGACCTAGTGAGTGAGGCTCAGCTGATATTCCACTCTATTTTCCAGGCTTCTCATTAAACCTGACCCCATACAGCGACACATTATTTCTTTAGATATGCAAATACTTCAGTCTGGTTGTGACCAAGTTTTGACCTCTGTCTCTGGGTGACTTTGTGTGGCCCTGCGTGGTCCATTATATGTTGATTTACAGTTGCTGTCCCAGCGGACAGGCTTACAGGTCTGAGTTACTTGCCGCTGTGCCTGCTTGTCACCCCCGGTACTGCCTGCAAGAGCTTCAGAGCATCAACCGATATATCATTATCTGAAAAGGGGAGCTTGCATTCTGTCAGCATACCAGCCTCTGGGGAGGGTGAGCACCCAGACCTGCCACGCCCTCCATCTCCCAGCTGCACCACCAGGCAATGCTTGGGTCAGGTGGCAGATTTTCTGGGAAGTTCTGTCCATGAACCTTCTGTGACCTACCTTCTGTCACTGTGCGTGCTCTGGGGGGGGGGGTCTCACCCCTGACCAGAATTTATACTTAAAGTCAATCCTGCTGCCTCACGCTGTCTTGGGTGAAGGAGAAGAGGTGAAGAAGGTGGATAAAGGGTCAGAAGTCATCCCCACAACTCAGCCACCCTGTCCACGCACAACAGAGACAGGTGTGGCCAAAGGGTTGTGGTCTCTCCGGAGGTCACGGAAGTGTGCAGGAGAGTGACAGACGTCACGGTCAGTAACTCCATAATGTGAATCTCTGTGAGTCATGTTTCCTTGGAGACTTAGCGATTCGGCTAGCTGTTGGGTAAAAATATCTTTGGCCAGGAAGCACCTTTCTATGAAGGGGCTTGGCCCCTCGAAAATGCTGGGAGATTGACAGGTCTCTTACCATGACACTTGATTGGCACAAGACCTATTATCCTCAGATAAATCATGATGGAAAGAGGAGCTTTCTGGTGAACTCCTTTGTACCCAGAATTATGTGGAACAGTTTATAAAATTCTTTTAATTTTGTCTTTTCAATGTCCGTGGTCAGGAGTTATTTTGTGGCATTTCACACAGATGTTAAAAAGCAGATCAGGGGTTTGAACTGGTGCTGGTATTCCAAAAATCCTGTTCTGTCCTCAGCTGGTTGCTTAGTGAGCCTTCACCTCCCGGAGGATGGGGAGGTAGGAAGGAGGGATGGAAGGAGGACAACATCTGGGCCCGGAGGCAGATCAGCAATGGACCTCTGGCCCCCGGATCTCTAACTATGCCCCTTGCGGGCACCCTCAGGTGTGCTGGTCTCCAGGAGCCCCGAGCTCCGCTGCTTACACCCACTGTGTGGCAAGTGACCTAAATTCCAGCCCGCATGCGCCATGACTTGCCCCAAGAACACCCTCCCAGGCTGACCGCGCCGTGCCATCTGTCCTAAGGGAGAAGAACGCCTCCTTCCTCTCCTTCGTCATGCTTGTTGAACCAGGCATGCCGAGGATACCCGTTTCCACCACGTCCTCATTCACTGTGGCCCTAAGCTGAGCCTTGCATCACACACCGGAGATGGTAGGGACACGTCCCAGATACTCGACTTTGGCCGTAACACAGAGTCTCACCCTCAGGGACTGAGGTCTTATTAGTTGCTGGGCTTTAAAAACATTTCCTCATGTCTCTGAGCTTCCTGTGTAAAAATGTACATAATAATTGCTGTCTGGCCGTTCTGCCCTGAAGAAAAAAAAGATGATGCGTGAAATATGTCTGATATTGTACATAATGGGTCCCCATATAAAGGTAGCGGCTCTTATTTTTATTAATACCGATTATTTATCTTGGTAAAAAAAGCCCACATATGTGAAAGAATAGTACAAAACATTGCTCAGTGTGTAAATTGGGAACTATGACCAGAATGCTCACACCAGAAACCACCGTCTCCTGTTTCCTCTCTGCAGGAGAGCCTTCCCTGGCCCTGTCATTTCCACCCAGAGGGTCTTTGCATCGGCCCCCACTCTCCTCCTCCGACCCCTGAGGAGCCCCGGTCCCTCTACCAGCCCAGGATCCAGGCTCCCTTATGCCTTGATTTCTCCCATCTGCCTGCCCCAGCACCAGGATTTTGTACCCTAGAGCCAACGTCTTCCCCTCCACCCTCCCTTCCTTCTTAGATGTGTGTGTAGATGTACAGGACGAGAGAATCTCAGGAGTTGTTTTAAACTTTGCTGATACATGATAGACACTTTGCGGAGCCATGAGCTCTGGGATCAGAAACTCATTCTTTCATTCCCGGGAGTTACCAAACAACATCGTGAGTCCTTCCGGACTGGGCTTGGCTTGTCCTCACTCATCTCTGGTCTGTAGCTTCCATGTATTTCTGGAACTTTCATAGTGCGTTTCGTCAGTAGTTCCTAGGATGGTGTCCGGTTATGAGGTGAATTTGACCCCCTTGAACTTGATGAGAATAAGGCACAAGCATCCTTATCTGGGAGTTGCCAGAACCTTCTCCAGCCCGGAATTCATGACCGGGAAAACAGCCTCTCCTTGCAGAATGGGAACACTGAGGTCATTCAGGGTTGGCTGCTAGACGAGGTTTGTTTGTTTGTCTTACAACTGCTACTGATGTTCAGTCCTCTGCCCTGAGAGCGTGCAGCAGCCCTGTGGCTCCAAGTCAGGGCTGTGGAGCCCGGGTGCCTGGTTTATGAACTGGTTCTGTTGGGTGCTCATTGCAACGAGCTTGGGCAAGTTACTTCACTTCTCTGGGCTCCAGTTTTCTCCTCTGGGAGCAGGGAGCTTGAGTTGTATATTTGCCGCAAGGATTAAATAAGTCAGTACCTGTAGGTCATATAGAAAGCGGCTGGCCCCGGGACGGGCTCCGTGACTACCAGTTGTTATTACTGTTGTGAGAGTTTTTATGGGAAGTGCCCGGCTACGTTCGAAGACAGAGCATTGGGTACGTAGAGTCACGCTGAGCTTCCTAGGCAACAGCTAGAGGGCTGTGTAGTGGGAGCTTATTAGTCAGAGTACTTTATACTAACTGCTGAAGCAATCAAAACCTCCATGAGAAGAGATAGGGTTTATTTTCTCGAGCGTCATAGATCATTTACTTAGCAGACAGCATCGTGGTGATTCAAGGATTCCGGCTCCTCCCACTTTGTGGTAGCAGAATCTGCTAGATCCTCCTCAGGATGTTTCAAGGGATTCTCTCCCTTCAGAGAGTCAAGGACAAGAGAGACAGAGAGAGAGAAAGAGAGAGGGATCACGTGGGACGTTTTGTCTCCAAGCCTTGAAGTTGTTTACGTGGCATTTACCTTCTTTCCATGAAACTCAGTTCCCTGGCTCCCATCTGATTGCGACGGAAGCTGTAAAATGTCCCCTCCTTCCGGGCCCTGGCTAGGGGACACGGAAACTCTGAGGGCACTCATAACCACCAGATCCTGGGGTCAAGTTGAAAAGGCTGAACCACCTATGAAGTTGAAACTGGAGGCAAAAAGCCAGCTTTGTGTGCTCCAAGACCGGATGCCCGCAGAGGTCAGACAGAGCCATTCACACCAGGGTGGGTAGGGCAGAGACAGCCCAGCAGACTGGCCCCCTGCTGTGCAAACCAGCGAAGAATCATACTGAGTTCACCGGACTGGAACAGTAGGTACTTTTGCCTGATGTCCTCCCATCGAGGCTATGAGGAAAAGCAAGAAGTTAGAGCGAGGCACCAAAATAATAATAGTAATAATAATTACTACTATTACTATTAAGTAGATAGAGAATAAAGTACATATAAATTATATCTCGTCTTTATATTGAGAAAACTTCAGGGTTTCTTCAACATGGAGATTACATAAGCCGTTGCAGACGAGATGCCCAAGCACCATCCCCCGGCGCACAGCGGGCTAAGAGTTCCATGGAGGCACTTAGCTCTGTGATGTCCAGGAGAGAGAGCATGGTGTCCAGGAGGACCTGAAGCTTTCCTGCCTTGCACAGCTGAGTGACCCAGAGATCAACAAAGCAGGACAAAACTCACACGGGAAGTCCGAGTGGTCGCCTTTCTTGAGCTGCTCTGGTAACACGCAAGGGTAGATGTGAGGGAGCTTGGTGGAGAGCTCTGTGCCCACTGACTGCAGGCTCAGGCAAGGAAGAGGATGCCCTGGGTGCAGGATGGGAAGAGAAGTCTCAGTCCTACCCGTGTGGAACACCCATGTCGGAGGTGAGGCTCCCCTGGAGGAGGAAGCAAGGGGTCCTGGTCTCCAAGGGCAGGATTCAGAGCCTCTGCGTTTCAAGAGAGTGGTCTCCACCAACTGCTTACCCTTGTTGAATCTTGCTTTCCTAAAGCACAAAACAGGGATTCGAATTATCTCAATCCACCCTACAAGGCTCTTATCAAACAAATGAGACTGTGTAGACAGAAGTGCTTTTGGGTCTGCATGCGTGCAAGTCCATATGTATTTGCCACCAGCTCTGGGTTCCTCAAGCTCAGGGGCATTCTCTCACAAACTTGGTACTTCATAAAATTTGCCTACTTGGTGAATGAATGAACGAATGAATGAAGTGTGCTCATGAAGTCTTCTTTCAAAATGTTTTATCCATGTACAGAAAGCATGTTAATACTTTGCAGATATTCCAACACATGCAAGGAAAAAAAATAGCTTTTGTTAACAGACGGCATGTCTACAAACTCATCTTCCAATAGTTTATCTGTTTTCCATTTCAAGTAGTTCAAACGATCCTGTTTTCAGTAGAAAAGGAAACCCTCCAGTACTGGTTTATAACTGAAGTTAACAATTCACAAATATATTTCTACTTAGTTAAGAAGTTAATTTCTCTAAAGGGAAATTGCATGATTTGAAACACTAATTCCAATCAGCCAAACTTTCAAGCTCTATGCTTCCTTTTTTGTTCACAAATTTTTTCTGATTTATTTTACGCTTGTAATTCAGCGACTTTCATCTTCATCGATTGATCATCTATTTATCTAGTTTTTAAACTTTTGATCCATCTTGTTTATCTAATTGGATGATAAAACCCAAAAGAGAGATATCATAAAAGTCTTCTGCATAATCTCCCCCAGTTCTTGAGCTTCCCAGCATCCTTCTTAAAGAGATGTTTGTTGAATGAACGAGTAGATAAATGTCAAAGTAAGAGAGAGCTTGTGTTAATTTATGCTCTTTTTATTTTTCAGAGTCACTGTAGGCAATAAAACTAATATGATTTATGACAGTGTTTATAGATCAACAGTGGGTTTTTTTATCATTATTCCAGATAGAATGAAGATACATTGAAAGAAATTATCCATGAAAGTGAATAACTATTACTTTCTGCTTATTCCCCCCTTTTCTTTAGGAATAAAACACAAAACACTCAAGAATTCATGTTAATATATTGCCCCTGGGCTGTATCTGAAGCACGCTCTTTTTCTCTACCATAGTTCCACCTCTTTCTGACATGTGAGGATCAAGATTTAAGGCCTTTTTAATTTCTCAGACTTAGGATAGGGTCTAGTAAACATAACACCATCTGATGACACAGATTCTTTCAAAGGGTCCCTGTTTTCATCAGGGAGACAAGCATACGCCACAGTTGAGCACTCTGCCTGTCCCAAGTCTCTACGTCTGCTCTCCACCAGTTGGAACTGCCTTCCCGTAGCTCAGGAAAAACATTATATGCTTTTTCACTTCTCTCCAATTTGTAAAACACAAACCCTGGAAAGTCATTAATTTTCAAAAGAATGTGTTATTTCATTTACTCTACTTTTTTTGAAGGTTTTTTTTTTTAAGATTTTTTTATTTAGAGAAAGAGAGAGCACACGAGCAGGGGAAGGGGAGGGGGAAAGGGAGAGAATCTCAAGTGGACTCCCCATTGAGTTCGGGGGCCTGAAGCGGGGCCCAATCTCATGACCCTGAGATCATGACCTGAGCCAAAATCAAGAGTCGGATGTTCAACCAACAGAGCCACTGAGACACCCTTTTTTTTGAAGTTGTATATCCTTAAATAGGTTTTGTTTCACTCCGGGTCATCCTGATGTGGCTTGTGAAAATCCAGCGACATTTTTTAGGTTGATGGTAATTATTAGCCCTCTGACGTGCCTTTTCCAGCCTGAAGAGAGGGCGATCCTTCATTGTAACAAACTAATCTTGTGTTGTATCATATTTTAAACTTTTCAAAATGTTTCACAAAACTTGCTTATTTGGTGTGGCAGGAACAGATATCAGTTGTCCCATATCATAAACAGGGAAATGATGCTCAGAGAGGTTAGGTGACTTTCCTGAAGTCACACAGCTATTGGCGGGGGAACGGTGACTAGAACATGGGTCTTCCCTGCACCATTCTTACAGTTGCTCCTCTGGCCTGCTTGAACAGCCTCCCACAGCCCGGGCCAGAGAGAGGAAGAACAAAGGCCCTTCTGTCCCAGGGCTAAGCCACATGAGGCTGGGCCACGCGGAACGTCTTTAAAGTTCAGACACTGCTCACTCCCTATAATACATTTTCTGCAATTAAAGTTAATTCTAGAGCATTTCTGCCTCTTGCAAGTTTATGATTTTTATCATAAGCATTGTGCGGAAAGGGAATACAATGAAAAACAGCCCAGTTTTCCCGTTAGTAACACCCCTTCTCATGAAACTGCGCGAGGCAGATGCGTTAGGTAATTGATATTCCTCCACTAAGAGCAAATACACGTGGAAGGAAAGCTACATGCTGGCCCCGGTTCTAGGAGGGGCAAGTAAGACAGACAAGCTTCCTGCCAACGCGTTTGAGTGGAAAGAGGTGAAACGGAGGGAATAGCATGAATATTATTTGTTCTTACTGGGTTCTCCTATAAGAAAGTCACTTTTCATGATTCGCTCCTTCGTAGAGTACACTTATCACTAGATTATGAATGCCTTTGGATATCTTGGTTCCAATTTCTCTCTTCAGTTAACTCTCTGTTGGATATTCAGCAAGATATTTCACCCCCCTGGCTCCCAGTCACCACGAGTCTAAAGTGAGAGGTGTGAGGTCACTCCACGGCCCCTTCTGTTTGGACACACCCCGCTGTTCTGTGGGTGCAGACGCGGGGGCTCTGAGAGTGGGGTGCCTCTGGTGTGCTGAGGCATCAGGGTGCTGCTGGTGGCAGCGCGGGGGGCTGGAGAGAGAGATTTCCAGCAAGAAACAGCCCTGTGACCATCCTTTACTCTATGCTCATGCTTTCCTTTGCCTTTCTGCACAGGGTCATAGGTGAGATCTGCCCCAGAAGCGCGTTCTCGTTTCTCTCACACAGAACTCAAACAAGAGTCACAAAAATGATAAAAGGGGTGGGGAAATAGGACCCCAGGGGGACTTCTGGGAAATGGATTATTTAGCCTGGAGAGAGAAACACTGAGGGGTGTCTTCATGGAAGTCCTTGAGTTACAGCAGGTTAAAGGGAAAGTTCCTGAACTGTAAGAGCTGAGTTATGGGCTAGAGGCACAGTCTGCGGGCTCTCAGGGGCGGGCTGGGAACTCTCTGAGAGGCAGGCCATGGCTGGCCGGGCTGGAGCATAAAGCCTGGAGCGCGAAGCCTGCAGCCGATGGCACAACCCAGGGACCTGCAGCTCGGCCGGGGCTCCTGCTCTGCGCCCCACGGGGAGGCTCAGCCCTGCTGCAAGAAGCTCTGCAGGTATCAGACACCCAGACGGTCTGTCTTCTGTTTGTCCTCTCTCCCCACCAGCAGGGTCTCAAATCACCAAACATTCACCGAATCCTTTTCTATCTTTCCTGTCAACCTTTATTTTCTTCAATCTCTGGATTTTCTGGACTTTTTTCTCTTAATCTGTAAAATGAAGATGCTGTCTCACTGCCTTGCAGAATGATTGTATGAAAGGAAAAGATAATCTGCATGATTTCAGAACAGATCACACAGTTTATTGTTATGTTAGAGGGACAGATGAGGTGTGCTTCAGCTGGTTTGCAGCGGCTCCTAAAAGCCGAAGTCAAATCTTTAGGACTTTTGCTAGCCAGGTACTGAAAGCCCTGGGAGCTTGAAATTGGCCACGGTGGGAGTATTTACAACGCAGAAATCGGCAAATGCTACCAGTCAGGGTTTCCTCTGTTCCCACGGACAGCCAGTTTACTAAAACTTCTCCGGGTAGAAGTACATTAAATGAGGTTTATATTTATTTATATGTGTTTGGGAAAAGAGAAAAAAATTCCAATGACAATATATCAGAGTATTTTAGATTCTAGAATATTATATATATTACATGAATATATATGACATGTGTATTTGAAAATTAAAATAACATGTGCAATTTTTTAAACAGCCCATGAAATGTGGCAAAAATGCTTCCACCAGGTCAAAGCTAGTGTGTGTGTATGCCCGTGGCATAAACGTGGTGGTGTTTGATGGTCGTACTCATCACTCTTGGCCAGAACGCCATGCTCCCGGGACTCCCCAGTTTCAGTCCCTGCCCCTGTGCCTCCCCTGCAGGTGGGACCTTCCATCACTTCACAGCCATGTGCTTGTTTGCTGAGACCCCCTTCCTTGGTTCTCTCTGGTGCCAAACTTGGGTCTTGGAGACTCTCTGGCCCCCAGTCTGAGGGCCATGTCCCCTTTGTTGCCGGCTTTGCCTGAAGCCGGGAACCACCGGCACCCATGACAAGCGTGCCCACCGAGGTTTACGCAACCCTTCGTGTCATTGTGGATGCAGTTTGTATTGCTAGTCCCTGCATCTGTCTTGTTACTGTTCTTAGAGAGCTGCCGTGCCCTAGTCACCATTTTGAAAGGGAAGTTTGGGCTTCAGGAAACTATTTTATTGAAAAAATAGAAATGGTTCTTCTGGTATCTATTTGTATATGGTGATGGTATTTGCAGAGGCTTGGTGGTTGCTGATAAAGGAACTGTCTAGTAACCATCCTGCACCTGGGTGACTCGGTTAACCATCTTCCTCTTGAACAAAACTCTCCTGATTATATGATTTGGAAGGCAGTTGGTGTGGTGGGAAGAACGTGGATTTTGAAGTCACTCAGGCTTTTGCTAAAGTCCTGCCAATGTATTAGGATGAATAAGCTGTTTATTGTTTTTGACACAGTTTCATTTAAAATGGAGATCATAGCTATATTGTAAAACTCTAACATGAATGTAGATCAGAAACTGTATTTAAAGTATATGCATGGAAATTATTTTAAATATAAGCTACATATAAAGTATTAGCCCATTACCTATCCATCACATGGGACACTTAAGTAAATTTGATCTCCCACCCCCTCCCTGGGAATCCAGGAACCTATCCCAGGGAGGGCTGTGTGTTTCCTCAGGGGAAGGACATCGCTGGATTTTGGACCCAGGGAGGGTGGAGCTGTGGGTGCCATCCTATTACAAATATCTGGGAGGAGGCTGATACAAGAAGAAGCACGCTCATGAAACCTGTTGGTATGTTTTATTTTAATGATTTGTTCGCCTTAGGAGGAATGGATGTGCTGAACAAAGTTCTGTTGGTCAGGATCATGGGTTCAATGTCAGTGAATTTATGATAGTTGAATGGGTGTATGGGGTAGAAAGCAAATACACAGAAGTCAGAAATGTGAAGCTTTGTGTGCACATGGAAGAAGTGACCCGACTAAGCATCCTGCTCTGTCCCGATTACCTTGACCAAACCACTCGGCATAATTAGCTGATGAGACTTTCCGCAGTGGCACTGTAAATTTGTTAGAGAATCTCACCAATAACTGTTTCTGTGTCTCAGTGTGAGGGTTGGTGGATCTGGCTGTATTTCTATGGTTACCTACTAGCCTTGCTATTGATTTATTTCTCAATGGGGGATGATGATTTATTCGACGACCATTCACTAATTTTGCACCTTGTGCCAGGCACTGTGTTAAGCTCCAAGAACGTAAATGTAAATACACCACAGCCCTGCCTTTCTGTCTGGTGAGGGCCAGAGACACACAGTCATGGACATGTGCCGAGTGACCCAGTGACAATGTGTGCAGGGAGCTCTAGAACTGGGGGGAGGCAGGAAAGCCTGTAAGGGAGCTGGAAACAGAAATTAGAGCTGAGACTCGAAGTCCCTCAGTGGAACCAGGCCCTTGAGGGCTGATGTTGCCTCACCTTCCGCTTGACCAACCCTCAAATCGTCAGTGTCCTCCCAGGAGGTCAGGGAAGCATGGTTGAGGAAGTCAATCAGATATCACGCCTTTCATGCTGGACGCATTTCCGGGAGGTCGTCATGCCCCCATCTGACTTTTGGACGGTAATAAAATTAGAGCTTCATTTATGGTGACAACAGCACTGAGCTGTTGCCCAGCTGATGACACATGAGAGCAGCCCATCTCTTGAGGAGGGCTTTCCTGAGGTATGTCTTGAAAGATGTAAGAAATGTTTCAGGAGCTGGTTAAATCAATTAAGGAGGGAATGTCAGAGAACAGAGAGCCTTCAAGATGAAGATACAGATTAAGAAGACTTTGTTGTTTTGCTTTTTTCTTTTTACCTGTGGACTGTTCCTAAACCATTCAAAACTCAACTTGATGCCTCTGACTTCTTAGGGAAGCAACTTACCTGCCATTTTCATAAAACAGTTAAGATGACCACTGTTGATTATTTTCTGATAGTTAGCCTACAGAAGACACTTTTAAATGATTAAATTAAAGTTATGTCACTCACCCTAAGAATGCTAATGAGGCAGATAGTATATTAGGAACATGAACTTGCAAGAGAGGCAGATCTAGATTTTGGCTCTGCCACTGTGTGACTCTGAAAATACATTATTTACCTTCTCTGACCTTCAGTTTTCTCTTATGTATGGGGGGATAGCAGTCTTGATGGCACCAAGTTGTTATCAAGTTTAAGTGAGATGAAATCATGTGAAGGGGTAGCACAGGGTGTGCATGCAATGAATAGTCAATAATCAGCAGCTTTTATTTGACTGTATTGCAGAAAAAATAATATTCCCCAATAGAAACTGAGACTACTTATGTAGACATTTCTTTCAAGGTTTTCAGGTATCTGTTGTGATCAGTTGATTCTCTCCATCTATTAAAAAATCAAATAAATACCATGATCCATAACCGAATGGTTATGGGTTTACTTCCAGGTAAAAACAAACAAATAAACAACAAAAAAACACATCAGTAAGAATTTATAACATCTAAGAACTGGGGGTTTATTCCACCTTCAGAAATGATTATCAGTAAAAATGTGGAGTTTTATTGAACTGGGGAGGGGCTGGGGTCAAGAGGTCCTGAGGCTTCTTAGCTCTGTGACTTTGGGCAAGGCATCTGCCGCCTGACTGCCCCAAACCTTGCTTTCTGTAGCTAGAAAATAAGAATGGTAGCAGTTCCTTCCTTTTAGTATTTTAGTGATTCATTACAGTACCATTAACATTTCTGATCAGCAAAGTTCTAAAATGAATACTTTTCATGTTTGAGGCACATGAGATTAGGGGTCACTGAGGAAAGGGCACAAATCAGACCAGGCAAAGCAGGATGATTCTGGTAAAGGACATTCCAGTGGAAAAAAAAAAAAAAAGACTAAAAGTCAGGGACCCAAAAGAGGTCTATGCCCCAGAAAGAGAAGGAACTTGGTGACTCTCAGAGAGTTGCCAGGAAGATGTCAGAGGGCAGAGATTATGGAGAAACCAGAGTCAGAGCACGAGCTAGCCCAGGGCTGGCTGTACTCACTGCCTCACTCATTCAGCAGTTATGGGATCCCAGTCTGTGGACTGGATGCTCAATGGCCTACAAGTGTCATCAGAACCCCAGTCCCCCTTGACACCCAGCATTTATCCTGTTTGGCCTGTTGATCCCAAAGAGACTGATTTCATCTGTAAAGAGACAATACCAAGCACCATTGGAAAGCTGGCTTCCACATTTCAAGAAAATCGGGGCTGGGTCTTCTCCCCGATTGGGTGCCCAAACAAGAACCAAGCTTGAACACGCAAAGTGTTTATTGAGCGAAAAATTCCCCAACATCATGGGGAATCCAAGTGCAGCCACAACAGAGTGATCTGTCTTTTTTCCCATGCTACTCCCTCCATGAGAGGGGCTAGGATTACCCAACTCTGCTCCAGCTGCAGCACTGAGGTTCTTCTTTCTACCTACTGTCCTGTGATATTGTGAAAGGGATCGTTTCTACTCAACACTTGAAACCCGTGTTCCCCGTCACATCTGATGATAGGATTTCCCTCGCCTGTATTAGGTTTACATTATTCAGAAACTGCATAAAAGAGCCATTGTTTTTACTGAGTCCAAAAAATAAATTAAGTCTCTGAGCGGTGGATGACTTTGATAAGCAACTCTATTTGTGGACACGTAGGGCGTTGGTATTCTCGATGTCTCTGGGACTGAACTTACCTCTCCCAGGACAGTTCCAGCTTGCTGAGATTTCAGATGGCTGTGCCGGAGCCACTGGCTCTGCAGCACAGAGCAGGTTTTCTGCTCTGTTTATTAAACGGGGTTGTTGGTTTGCAGTGCACCGATTTAAAGCATGAGCTCTCCCTAGGCAATATCCCTCATATGTGCAGTGAAGATTTTGGCTTGGATTCCTGTGACAGTTGAAAATCAAACCTTTCTTTTGTGGAAAATAGATTGCTAGTACTTAGGGAGGATTCTAATGAGAGAACCCAATCCAAGATTACTCAAGAGTAAGATGTCACTGCAGACTGAAATTTGTCGGTTGAGTTGTTTGTCATGGCAATGAGTTGACCTCAATTAAGGAACTAGAGACAACAAAGAAAGAATTAAAACTAGAGGGGAAAAAAAAAAAAACCCTGAAATTAGCATTTATCGAAAGTCTACTTCAAATTAGTTTCCATGCTAAGGATTGCACATGGATATTTATGCTAACCTCTCAGTAAGCCCTCTTTTATAGGTGAGGAAATTGAGCTCTGATAGATCAGGTTACACACCCAGTGTCATATTCCCAGAAAATAATAGCGTTGACTCCAAAGTCATGCTCCACTATCATTTTATAAAATAGCACATGATAATATTTAACCCTGCACCATGGTGTTTCTTCACTATTTAGGCTGGTAAGTGAATCAGTCAGACAAGCTAAGGGTTCCTTTAAAAAAATTAATATGCGAGGGGCGGAGCAAGATGGCAGAGGAGCAGGAGACCTGGATTTGGTCTGGTCTCAGGAATTCAGCTGGATAGGGATCAAACCATTCTGAACACCTACGAACTCAACAGGAGACCGAAGAGGAGAGTAGCAACAACTCTCTGAACAGAGAAGCGACCACTTACTGGAAGGTAGGGCGTGCGGAGAAGTGAATCCGAGGCGATCTTCGGGAGGATAGACGGCGGGGGAGGGGGCCTCCGTCGGCCGCTTCTGGCAAGTGCTAGAGCCGCGGAGCACAAAATCGGACCTTTTAGAAGTCGGCTCCGTGGAGGGACGTCGCTGCAGTGGCTAAGCGGGGGGTGGAACCCTCGCGGGACAGTGTGGTCTCAGGACCCTCGGGGTCACAGAAAGACCGGGGGTGCCTGAGTGCGGCAGAGCTCCCGGGTATCGGAGCGGGGAAGCCGGCTGCAGAGATGGAGCCGAGGAGTGGGCTCTCAGCTCGGGGTGGCCATAAACTGTGATTGGTGACAGTTGGTCCACTGCTCCTCCAGCAGGGACCCAACAAGCGGCAGAGCCGGGGAGACTCCCCTTCCTCCCCCGGGAGGAGCGGTGCGGGAACGCACTACAGGGATCTGCTGGGTTTGGAGACTCCACACGGGGTCGGGTGCCAGAGATAGAAACGCTCGGTCACAGGCCGGGTGAGCACGGAGTGC
>NW_027397072.1:4630949-4658432 GCF_003265705.2 Callorhinus ursinus | reverse complement strand
AAGAAGTGGTATATGTATACAATGGAATATTATGCAGCCATCAAAAAGGAATGAGATCTTGCCATTTGCAACGACGTGGATGGAAGTGGAGGGTGTTATGCTGAGTTAAATAAGTCAATCAGAGAAAGACATGTATCATATGACCTCACTGATATGAGGAATTTTTAATCTCAGGAAACAAACTGAGTGTTGCTGGAGTGGTGGGGGGTGGGAGGGATGGGGTGGCCAGGTGATAGACATTGGGGAGGGTATGTGCTATGGTGAGTGCTGTGAATTGTGCAAGACTGTTGAATCACAGATCTGTACTTCTGAAACAAATAATGTAACATATGTTAAGAAAAAAGAAAAAGAAGAAGATAGCAGGAGGGGAAGAATGAAGGGGAGTAAGTCAGAGGGGGAGACGAACCATGAGAGACGATGGACTCTGAAAAACAAACTGAGGGTTCTAGAGGGGAGGGGGGTGGGGGGATGGGTTAGCCCGGTGATGGGTATTAAAGAGGGCACAGTCTGCATGGAGCAGTCGGTATTATGCAGAAACAATGAGTCATGGAACACTACATCAAGAACTAATGATGTCATGTACGGTGATTAACATAACAATAAAAAATTAAAAAAATTAATATGCACACTAAAAAAGAAGACAAAGATATTTCTGTATGTCTACGTTAGGTACTTATATAAATAAAACTTTATTATTCTTTTTTAAAGGTTTTATGTATTTATTTGAGGGAGGAACTACATGAGTGGGGGAGGGGCAGAGGGAGAGGGAGGAGCAGACTCCCTGCTGAGCAGGGAGCCCTACATGGTTTTCCATCCCAGGATGCTGGGATCATGACCTAAGCCAAAGGCAGACGCTTAAGTGACCTAGTCACCAGGCGCCCAAACATTATTATTATTCTTTAAAAATTAATAAA
This sequence comes from Callorhinus ursinus, assembly GCF_003265705.2. NCBI lineage: Eukaryota > Metazoa > Chordata > Mammalia > Carnivora > Otariidae > Callorhinus > Callorhinus ursinus. The sequence goes on along the minus strand of NW_027397072.1, from coordinate 4,657,518 downwards.
CACAACTATGGAAATGAGTGGAATCTGTAAGATTAAGCCAAAAGAAATTGTCTGTAAGTACTCTATTTGATAAAGTTGTTTCTCATGAGGGTACAGAAAAAACTCTGTTACCAACATGTACGTTCACTGAGGTTGAACAATTAAGTAAATGGATGGCAGTGAATTATCAGGGTCCAGATAAGTAAGGAGAGAGGGATAGAATCATTCAAGTGCTAATGGGTTAGAGTTAAAAACAGCAAATACTCACACAAGGTTGCACACAGGGTTACACATAGAAATATTTATACATATGTGCATACACACAGCTTAGCATACACACATAAACACATACATGTTTTTCTTTGCTCTGTTAGCTGACAGGGCCCAGAAACAATGAAACCGCAGTAGCATTTAATGCCCAGAACTTGGATTCTAGTATCATTCTCCAATAAGAGGAACCAGGGTTCCTTGGAGAGATAGCTTGTTTTAAGACTAGGGCAGAAACTTTACAAGATGATCCTGGAGTATTTTGCTTCTCCCCACCCCCAAAATAAAATAATGTTAAACAAAAACAAAAACAAAAACCCACCACAATGATGGGACACAGGAGTCAACTGGGAGAGTCTGATGGTCAAAACTAGAAAAACTAAACTAGCAAAATGAACAAAGTAGTATCAGATTATAACTTAAATTGGGAAATAGATACACACAAGTCTAAACTGGTACAGTCGCCCCCCTTTGTTTGCCAGGGATCCACTCCAAGACCCCCAGCAGATGCCCAAAACCACAGAAAGTGCTAAACCCTATACATATTGTGTGTCTTCCTGTACCTGCATACTTTGACAAAGTTTAATTTATAAAGTAGTAGGCACAGTAGCAGGTGAAGAACAATGATAATAACACTAAGCTATTATAAAAGTTAGGCAAACATGGTCTCATTGTGTCTCAAAATCCCTCATGGTCCTGTAGTCACCCTTCTTCATGTAACAATGTGACATGATAAAATGACCACGTGATGAAATGAAGCGAGGTCAATGACGTGTGCATGTGGCGTAGTGTAGCTGCTATTGACCTTCTGGCATGTTTGAGAAGGAAGACCATCCACTTCCAGACCAAGGTTGATGGTGGGTAACTGAGACCCTGGAAAGCAAAGCTGGATTGGGGGGGGGGGGGTTGCGACTGTGTATATAAATGCTTAAATAAAGAAATAAATGGAGGAGAATAGATAATATGCCATGCAGAAACATTCCAAATAATATATGTAGATACTATGCCCTTAGGAAGATGGAGTATAATTCAAATCCCCTCCATGTGGGCTGCAATGATTTGCTCCCAAGGAGTCAAGTATGGGAAGGAGAAAAAAGAGTCACTTCACTGAAGAGAAACCTGACAGTCCCAACCTCAGCCAGGTGATCAGGGTCAACATGAACAGTGCTGTCATGTTCACAGTAGGCGTCCCTCATATGGTGTGATGAGAACAGGTGCCTTACCTCTGGTCTTCTTCCCTCCAAACTGAGAAAAGCATCAGACGATCCAAACTGAGGGACTTCTTGCAAAATATCTGACCTCAAATTTGTTGAGGTCATCAAAACCGAGGGGAGTTTGAGAAACTGTCCCAGACAAGAGGAGTCCCAAACGGCATGGCAACTGAATATAGTGTGGTGTCCTGTAACCGAAAAAGGACATCTGGTAAAAACTAAAGAAATCTGAATAACCTGAAGCCTTCCTCACACAGCACACTGATACAGGTCCAACGTTCCATACTAATGTATGCTGTTATAATAGGGAAACTCCGTGTCAGGGATATGGGAACTCTATACTATCTTCGTATTTTTTTTCAAAAACCTAAAACTGTTCTAAAGTAAAAACTTTATTTTAAAAATCAATGAACAACGAAGGAGGGGGGGAATCGGAGGTGGAGATGAACCATGAGAGACTATGGACTCTGAGAAACAAACTGAGGGTTCTAGAGGGGAGGGGGGTGGGGGGATGGGTTAGCCTGGTGATGGGTATTAAGGAGGGCACGTTCTGCGTGGAGCACTGGGTGTTATGCACAAACAATGAATCATGGAACACTACATCAAAAACTAATGATGCAATGTATGGTGATTAACATAACATAATAAAAAAAATAAAATAATTAAAAAAATAAAAATCAGTGAACACTTTGAAACTCCCAACAGATTGCATGATTGAATACCTTTTTAGCTGAGGATCACTGCACTTTTTTAAGGGTACAATCTGACTTACACAGAGGACAAGGGAGAGGCCACACTGGAGGGCCACTTTTGAATGCCTGCGGGGCCTCACACCCTGGTCACTCTCTTGGTCAGTAACCAGTGTCCTGTCTGGACTCACTAGCTGGCCAAAGCTGTTAGGCTTCCTCTCCCACCTCTCTGCCTGGGCTCTGAGAAAGCAGAAGCTATGCCCTGGAGCCCCCTTCATGACTGAGCACCTGGGCACTGGAGTAGAGAGGGCAATATGGTATCTGGTGTGACATCTCCTGTGTGGGATGATCCAGGGCCCATGGCACCTGTCCCAGGTCACCCAGGTGGGATTTTAGGCAGGTGTTCTGTGTTGTGTGTTTTTGTCATGCCTAATTATTCTACAGCCATTTTTGCTGTCTTGTTTCACTCTTCACTGAATTCTAGTTCATGAGGAGAATCAAGACTGACTGACACAATATTTACATAATTGATCTCCATGTATTTATATCTTACTTTGTTCTTAGAAGTTTTCTTTGTTTTACAAAGTTATATTCAATGATATTAAGACAAGTAAGAGGAATTGGAGTCCAAAAATTCAATGAAGGACAAAGGTTATTAGGAAAGATATGAAGGAAACCCCTGTAGTTGGAAATTACTACATAAAAATCTGCTCTGAGGCTCTGGCATTTACCAACATTCAACCCAAAATATGGTTCTGGATTTTCTAGCAACCAAGAAATGAAAGGAAATATGATTAGGTGCATAAATCTAATTCTATAATTCTCTCTTCACAGTGAGATAAACATGGATCAGTTGGAATGAATACAAAGAAGGCTTTCAGGGTTTGGAAATATTCTGTTTCTTGGTCTGGGTACTGGTCACACAGGTTTGCTGCTTGTGAAAATTCACCAAGCTACCTAACGCTGTTACATGACATTTTGTCCATGCATATTCTACCTCAGTAAGTTTTCAAGTCAGTGGAAAGGATTCACATTGAGTAGAGGTTGGCAAAAAGCAAAGGGGGTATTTGATGAAGTGCATGTTTTCACATATCAGGAGGGAAAAAACGTTGGTTGCTTCAGTAACTTTTCCCAAGGAATTATTTTAAGGAGGACACTACATGATATGGTGAATAAGGCCTAACATAGTCACGCCTGTCCCTGCTTATTTAAAATAAATGCAACAATGTATTTCATAGGAATGTTTCTTTGTTTCTCAGTGAAAACCAAGGGTGTCACCGCAGTCTCATTTGTTAAAATTCAAAGAAAATGGACTTCCAAAATGCTGTTTTATACACCTCCAGATATGCAAGGTGTCTTGTTCCTGTCTGTAGCCACAGCCTGCTATCTGTCTCACTGCCCATCTCTTCTACCAACACAGCTATTTTCCCCAGAGCAGACAAATTGTGAGTCCTAACCCTCCCCCGGAGCCTGTCACACCCTTCGCTATCCATCCCTGCCACCTTGCTAGCATCTTTTCCTGATACTGACCCCTCTGTCACCATGCTTTGGTCACACTGACCCAACGATAGGCTCATTGATGTCCCTCTGCAACATTTGCTGTGTCCTCTGCTGGCAATCCTCTGTCTTCAGATCTTTACTTGTCTGCTTCCCTCCCCACATTCAGGTCTCGGCATAAAGACCATCTTTCCAAAACCCTTCCCAGATAATGGCTCCTTCGCTGCCAATTTCTCCACTGTATCTTCATGCCTATTTAATTTTCTTCATAATAGCATTATTGATATTTGAAATCATTACATTGTTTTACCTATTCAATGTTTATCTTTCCCAGTGAGAACATATAGTTCCTAAAGATAGAAATGTAGCTTATCTTTTACTGCCGGGTCCCAAAATTTTAGAATGGTGTTTTGCGTATTGCATGGATGAAATAAATGCTTGTCAGGTAAAGAAGAGTCGAACGAATGAACGTTGAACAGAGTATGTAGACTAATGGATCAGATGTATATCTTTTTTGTAATTCTCCATAGTGTTACTCTCAAATACACTTTTCATGAAAATGAAATAGAGCTTTGATTTCAAGATTATTCTCTTTGATAAGCGTCTGGGGGGTTGGCATTCTCGGTTGCTGATGCATATAATGCCCTACATTTCTTCAGTGTGCTAGCTGCTAATTCCTTGGTATCATCTTAAACCACTCTTAAGTAAATAAAAGCTCGCTACAAGTAACCCTGGAGCATTTCTAGAGTCTCCCTGTGAAAACCAGCTTGACTGAAAATCCTCTGTATACTTGAGAACCTGCCTTCTTGATGTCTGTTTTAGAGATTATGTTGAAACCCACACTTGTGTTTTTTACCCAGAGCATCTGACTCAGCAGTCCAGAAGACATCTCAGTGGATTTCATGTTTAGCCACGCTGGAGAATGGCTCCTTATCTCCATCATATGTCTTTCCACCTCCATCTAGGGCTTCCTCCAAATGACGTTTTTCTAAGATGTGGTGGTAACAAGACACAGCCATCAATCAAATTGCTCTGAAAACTACTGAAATCATACTGTTGGTTAACAAGTGCATGTGTGGAGCCCAGAACTCCTAGAGCTCCTGATCTTCTTCTATAAAGTGGTGACTTTATATTTCACTGCCACTCTGCAAGTGCTGGAAGCTGGCTCCTGGAGTTCGTGGTGGGACTGCACGGGCAGGGGGCATTGGATGTCCTCATAAGGAGAAGCAAAGCAGGATGTGATGTGTGCTGTGTTGTGATGTGCTGTGATCATCCAATGTGTGTGGGGAAGCAGTGCCCAACGTTAGGTAATCTTAGGGTAGGAAAAAAGCCAAAGCTGAAAATGAAAACATAACAGGGCAAAACTCAAGGTGATCAGAGCAGGTCAGAATGAGGCTGGGCTGTGTCCTGGGGTTCATAACAGAGGAGAAATTGGAAGACTGTCATCCATTTTGCATGGGGGCAGATTTGAGGAACCAAATAGGGCCTGATAAATCACTGGTATGGACAGAATGTGTCACCCCAAATCCGTATGTCAGAGCCTTAACTCCAATGTGATAGCATTACGAGACAGAACATTTGGGAGGTGATTAGGTTTAGATGAGGTCATGAGGGTGGACCTCTCATGATGAGATTGATGCCCTTATAAAAATGGGAAGAGACAGCAAAGGGCACTCTCTCTCTATGTGTGGACACAAAGAGGGCAAGTGAGGGTGCAACCAGATGACACCTGTCTACAAGCCAGGCGGAGGACCCTCACCAAGAGCTAAGTCTGCTGACACTTTGATCTTGGACTTCCAGCCTCCAGAACAGTGAGAAATAAATGTCTGTTGTTTAAGTTCCCAGTCTGTGGTGTTCGGTTACGGTGGCCCAAGCTGAGTAGGACAGTCACGCTGAGGACACTGGGTGTGGGGCTGCAGCAGGGTATGTGGGAAGATGGTGAGAGGCCATTACTGGGAGTCAATGAAGTGACCAGAATCCATTAACAAGAGTGATCTAAGAGGGAAAATATGGCCATGCCATTTGTGAGCATACATGACATACTTCCAATACACTTTTGAATAAGAACTAAGGAATTTGGGATGTATCAGAGTTTTTTGTTGAGGGCTAGTCATAGATTGAATTTTTGCAACTGCTGGTATTACAGAAGCCATATTTTTTCCCTAAGTGATGTAATCCTGAAATAGGGGGTTAAAAAAAGACACACGTAACTGTTTCGTTTCTGTGAGTAGTCCCAAGCACCTTGAGGAAAATATTTTTTCCATCTGTATGTCTCCCAGCACTCAGGTGGTCCTGGTCCTTCCTGGCGATGAGGTGGAAAGTTCAGGAATGGTCATCACCTGGGAGTAGGTCCCCCTATGGTGACAGTCTTAGGGGCAAGGGAGCCCCGTGACAGGAGCTAAGGGGGTTCTGCCCTGGGAGTTGTACACCCAATCTGAAGGTAAGGCAACCAGTTATTTGGAATCCTTTTCAGAAGTCTCTAAGTGGAAGCAGGAGTATTTAATCCGAGTGCTTTTGCTACAAGTAGCTGAAACCTTGACTCTTCTGATATTAAAGAAAAGGAAGACTTTTATTGTCTCAATTAACAGGCCACCCTGAAGTAGGGTGACTTAGGGTAAAATACTTGTCAGTATTTTGGAGCTTCTGTCTTTCTGCTCAGCTCTCCCCAGGTTAGCTCTCTTTGTGGTTGTGGGATGGCTGTATACAGGCACACCCAGGTCCAGCAGGAGAAGAGACAGCCTCTTCTTGTGAGTTTGCTTTATTTTAATTAAGGGGAAACCATTTCTTAGAAACCCTCAGTTGACCTGTCCTTCCTTCTACTGGTCAGAACTACATCACAGAACCAGTAACATAAATCAAGCACTGGTAGGAAGAATGGAATTATCATGATTTGTTTAGACAAGTTGGAGATTTATCTAGGGACATTTTTTTCCCCCTAAAATGTGGTTATACACAGGAGTCGTTAATACAAAACAAATAAGTAATGTATGTTGTGTAGGACATTAACAAGAGCAAATATGGAGGGTAGGCCAGACAGAGGAGCACAGAGGATGATCACTTCCTAATGCTCAAGGCCAAATTAGCCACATAGGTGGGGGTCTGGGGCAGGAGTCTCAGGGGAAGAAACACAAGCTGAAATAAGAGTGGGCAGGTTGAACACTGAATTGGCTGCAAAGACAGGGACTTGTAATGGCAGATGGATATAGCAGCCTAATTGCCAGAAGATCAGAAGTGGGGGGTGGGGGTGGGGAGGGACACAAATGCAAGCCTGCCAGTGTTCCAGGCTCCCTTCAATCCTGTCTTACTTGTAATCCAGCAGACACACCATGCTTACCTCTTACCTTCGATTTTCATACTCTCACACTTTGCTGTGTACAAGGAAGCCTCGGCTCCTCATTCCTTTCTCGTGCCCTGGGTCCTGTGAAGTGGCCCACTCTTCACTCCACACTAGCTCACCCCCTTCCAGGACCACACCTGTCACCTCCATCGGAGTCATGGATTTCTTCTTCAGAGCCCTCACTAGCTCTGACTCCTTGAAAACAGGACAAGTATTTATTTCATCTCTGGAAACTTTTCCACAGCCTGGGTCATAATATTCATTACATCCTTGCTGAAGGAAGACCCAGATTATCTCCCAAAACCTTGAGTCCAATTAGTCCAAGAACTAGAATGTTGACAAATTTTCAACTTAGGGATAAAATGATTCTGCTCAAGGGGAAAGTCAGCTATAAAAAATTTGGGTAGGTAAACAGGAATAAATTCTTCTGTTTTAAAAATAGATTTATTGATTTATTTATTGAGAATGAGAGAGAGAGAGAAAGAGAGAGAGCAGGGGGTGGAGAGGTAGAGGGAGAAAGAGAGAATCTTAGGCAGACTCTGCACTGAGCACGGAGCCCTGCTCGGGCTAGATCTCATGACCCAGAGATCATGACCTGAGCCAAAATCAAGAGTCAGACGGTTAACTGATGGAGCCACCAGGTGCCCCTAAACAGGACCAAATTCTTATAGATATATGACACTCATTGCACTATAAAGTTATAATCACTTATTTTATACAGCTCTGGAAAACCCAATTTGGTTGATACTCTAAACTTTGGAGTTACAGTATCTTAAATCAGTACATAAAAGACAGTTGTTAACATTCAACTTTGTTTTGTGAATCCATGAAATTGCCTTTGTGTTACTTTATTGCTTGAATACATTTGAAAATAATTCAATATCCATTTAAGGAAGATTGAACAGAGGCGTTATTTTAGTCTGAATACATGAGTGACTAGCTCTTTAAAATAAATATCCATTAAATAATAGTAATCTGTATATGAATCTTATCAAAATGCTCTAAGGCAACCACGGTTAATGAGATGATCATTATTACTCTTGAAAAAAAAAAAAAGCCTATCTGGGAAAAGAACAGTTCCTCTGAGTGAAGCTATTACAGTCTGACTATGCACTCAGGAACTGTGTACAGTTACCTTATAAGTCTTGATTTTAAAAATTATACATTCAATAGCCACGTTTTTGGACATTTGTGGTTATGTGACCTCTCTGAACTTCTGAGACCATTTCTAAACTGATGTTAATGCCTTGTCTGTGTCTTCTCTCAGATGAACACTGTTAGGCTCATGAGTGCTTTACATAAGTTATAAAGTGCTGCCAAAGCTTTGGTGTCATCATTTCTCCTGCTGTTGCCATATTGAAGAACTCAGAACAACTTTGATAATGCCCTCAGCCTACAGCCCAACCGAGGACATATGAGCCACTTCTGAAACAATTGTAGGGATTAGGAATACCATTCTTGGCAATTCTTCCCCAGAGGATTGAGGAGTCAGCAGAGTATGTGGGGAGGTGATTATTATTCCCACTAATGCACATCTGTCTGGTTTTACCTATAGAAGAAATAGCCACGCCTCCTTCCTTTGAGATACAGACAAGATACCTGAGCATTTCCCCCATTAGCCACAGGAACTCACTGGTTGTAAGCTTATTTCTCAAGTTTTAGTTGATTACCACTTCTCTTTCACACACAGCAAGTTCCAAGGACTGCAGAGTGGACTAGAAGCCATTTGACTGGACACAGAATTTTCTCAGAGCCAGAGTTCGGTCTGTAGCAGTCTCTGCCCCTAACCTAACCTTTCTCCTCTGCCTCCACCCTACCCCTACACATACTGCACACATCTTTGTATACTCTTACAGTGTAGCTCGAGGACCTCAGTTATGGCAGTTAGCACACCTAAGATGGACTGAACACTTATTTAGTTGTTGAAGACAAAAGTACATGGCTATATATAATGCTCTATGTTCTCATAAGAAGACTATAACAGTGGAAGATTTGAGAGGCCTTGGCTATTGGAGATGGCCCCAGCGTTTGAGCCCATCTGGAGAATTGTTCAACATTGAGTAAAATCTTAGCATCCTTTATCAACCTCTCTTCATGACACAAAAGGAAGTAGGAATGGGCAATGTTTTTCTTTTTCTTTTTTTTTTGCACACTAGCAAATATTGATGGACCTTTCATTAAGAAAACCTAATGTTTTAATAAAAAAAAAAATGCTCAGGGCACCTGGGAGGCTGAGTTTGTTAAGCATCTGCCTTCGGCTCAGGTCATGATCCTGGAGTCCCAGGATCAAGTCCTGCATCGGGCTCCTTGCTCATTGGGGAGTCTGCTTGTCCCTTTGCCCTTCACACTGCTCTCTCTCTCTCTATCTCAAATAAATCAATAAAATCTTAAAAATAAATAAACAAATAAAAAATGCTTAACATCACTAACCATCAGGGAAATACAAATCAAAATCACAATGAAATACTACCTTACACCAGTTACAATGGCAATAATTAACAAAACAGGAAACAACAAATGTTGGTGAGGATGTGGAGAAAGGGGACCCTCCTACACTGTTGGTGGGAGTGCAAGCTGGTGCAGCCCCTCTGGAAAACAGTATGGAGGTTCCTCAAGACGTTAAAAATAGAGCTAACCTATGACCCAGCAATTGCACTACTAGGTATTTACACTAAAGACACAGATGTAGTGAAAAGAAGGGCCACACGCACCCCAGTGTTCATAGCAGCAACGTCCACAATTGCCAGACTGTGGAAGGAGCTGTATATACAATGGAGTATCACTCAGCCGTCAGAAGGGATGAATACCTATGATGCACATTGACATGGATGGAACTGGAGGGGGTTATGCTAAGTGAAATAAGTCAAGCAGAGAAAGACAATTATCATATGGTTTCACTCATATATGGAACACAAGGAATAGTGTGGAGGATCACAGGGGCAGGGAGGGAAAACTGGATCGGAAGAAATCAGAGAGGGAGACAAACCAGGAGAGACTATGGACACCGGGAAACAAACTGAGGGTTTCAGAGGGGAGGGGGGTAGCCTGGTGATGGGTATTAAGGAGGGCACATGTTGTGATGAGCACTGGGTGTTATATGCAACTAATGAGTCATTGAACACTACATCAAAAGCTAACGGTATACTATACAGTGGCTAACTGAACATAATAAAAATAATTCCTCTTTATTCCCCTTAAAAATCTACTTTCCTTTGAACACAAATCATTCATCTCACCCTTGTCTTGCTGTCATCTACCAAACTACTCCCCCAGTCCTGATCATCCATTAGCTTTTGCTTCCCATCCCCTCCCCACCATTTCTCCTGGCATCTTTCCAAGTGACTTGAATATTAACATAGAGGATGCATTCCATTCTCTAGAGTCTCAGCTCTTTACGACCTCATCTCTATCAACCAGTTTTTCGTACCCAGCTCAGCTACCTGCTGTCATGGTCATACCTGGACTTTGCCAAAGGGATTTCCAGTATGGTGGCTTTCTCTTATGTACTCTCTGATGCCCCTATTCATTATCTTATCACACACCGCAATTGGTTTAGCCTCCACTGTTCTGCACCATGTATCCTCTCGTACAAACACCCTCACCTTGTGCCCCGGCCCCGCCCCTTGTCCTTCTCACGGGGAAAACACTAAGCCTGCAGAGTCAGCTCTCAGCCAAGCCCATGGCACCCTGCTGTTACATGTTGCAGGATACATTCATGCAACTGTGACGTCTAATATCACTTCCAGTTTAGGTCCAAAGCACTGACAGACACTCATGTTATATTCCCCAAGGACATATAACATGCCATTCTCAGAGTTGACGAGTTCACACCTTCTGTCTCTCTATGCTTCTAGCCCTCTCATGCCTCAATTCCCAGCTGATGGTCTTCCCTCATACCCAACAAAAAGATGCACTAATCTCTGAATTTTTGTCCATGTGGTATAATTTTCTTCCCATTTCAGAGACAAGTATCCTGGCTTCTACCAATACTCAGTTTTCTTTGCCCTGCATACCATCCTCCCCCTCGGACTCCACTTGCTCTGGGCATCACATATCTCTACTTTACCATCAGTGCCTCCGTCTTCGAGAGGTAATTTCCACCAGCTTTGCCGGTCTTATGCATGTTTGATACAATCTTTCTAAAACACGAGACCTCTTTTGGCCCCACATCTCTCTCAAACAGAGCCTTCATTTCTAACCATGACCCTTCACAATGCAGGGTCTATTGGCACTTCCTCAGATGTGTGTTTTTTGTTGTTGTTGTTGTTAAGATTTTATTTATTTATTTATTTATTTTAAAGATTTTATTTATTTATTTGACAGAGAGATAGAGGGCACAAGTAGGCAGAGCGGCAGGCAGAGGGAGAGGGAGAAGCAGACTCCCCACTGAGCAGGGAGCCCGACGTGGGGCTCGATCCCAGGACCCTGGGATCATGACCTGAGCTGAAGGCAGATGCTTTACCGACTGAGCCACCCAGGCACTCCTCACATATGTTTTTCTTAACCGATTTCATTTGGGTCTTTGTTGCCACAGTTTGAATGAAATATGCCTTATCAAGGTCAGCAATGACCTTTATCTTGTCAAGCTTTACCAACTAGTCATCTGTTCCTTGTCTCACCCAACAATTCAATAGTCCTTGACACAGTGGCCAGTCACCCTCAGGCACTGACTTTTCTAGATGCCATGGTCTCAACCCCACTTCAGGTCTTTCGTCTCATGGTTTCTTGTGTCTGCCAGAACTCCAAATATGCAAGTGGCCTATATTTCCCTCCTTCTCCTCCTTCTTTTTTCATGACTATCTTCCTAGGTAATCTTTTCTATTCCCATTTAATATTCTGTTGTCTCCTAAATTTATCTTTCCAGTTATGGACACTCCCACCAGCCCCAGCCTCAGATATCTGCCACCTGGTCATTAGTTCAAAGTTCTTGTTCCTAGATGTCTCATGGACCTGACCTGATCTCTACACAAAATCCACAGTATTAATTTAAAAGTATAAAGTGCCATTTGATTCTCCTGCTTAAAACCTGCCAATAGTTCACCATTAGAATTACAATAGAATCTAAACTCTCACATGTTTCCAAGCTCTTATGAATTGGCCACTATCAATGTTCCTTGCTCTTATTCACCACAATCTAGCCATATGAGATGTCGTCATTTCAGGTTCAAAACATCTAACCATCTTCTCATCTCTGCTTTTTGTTCATTTGTTTGTTTCACTTTTTGTAAACTCTGCCCTGAATACACTTTCCTTGGATATTTACAGGACTGACTCCTCCTCAATATTCAGGTGTCAACTCAATCATTACTTTCTCAAAGACACCAACCCTGATGTCAGCCACTGTCCTCTGTTCAGCTGACTCTCAAACCCATTGCCTATTGTATTTTCTCCATGGCATTTGGCGCTTAAATTATTTCTTTATTCAGGTAAGTGCATGTTGTCACTCTTTCTTCCACTGGAAGTCCTAAGGGGGCAAGCATGTTTTCATATTCAGCACTAAAACCCTAGCATGTAGTATAGCCAAGCCCATAGAAGGTATTCAATAAACGTTTACTGAATACATAGATGAGAATACGGCTTGGCCTAGGAATCAAATTCCATATATAAATATTTCTTGGATATGGTAGGGATCCAGGCCTGTCTTTGGAGCTGGGGATCCACATGAAAATGCAAGGAGCCAGTCTAGACAAGAGCACTGTGGGCCCCTGTTATGGGCCCCTCTTCCCCGGAGGATCAGAGACCGGATTAGACTAGGAGGTGGAGGAGGGGTGAAAGTTCCTCTGCCTGAGGAGAAGGAGGCCCTTGTCTGGAGTGTAGACAGGGAAGCAAGCTGTGTGCACGGGTCCTCCCTGTGCTCCTACGGCCCGGGTGTGCAGCGTGGGTCTGAAGTTTTAGAAAGAGATGCCACAGTGTTAGACGAGTGAGTGACTTCTCATTTCCAAAAACTTTTCTTCCAGTTTACATCCTGTTCTAATTATTTGTTTTGATTTAAATACATATTATTATATATACTATATGTAAATTCATATATATTATATATTTAAATAAAAACTCATATATAAATATATACATATATGTATAACTTTATGTAATATATATATAATTTTAAGATAGAGTGCTTCTATAATCTATTGCATATTTGATTGTTTTTTGAAATCTATTTTAAACTTGGCTTCCTAGGAATTCACTGCAGATGAAAATTAGGCGCAAAATTATTTCTGAGACTTTTCCCACTTCAAACCCCTGCACTGTTGGGAGCACCCAAAGCTCGGATAATGTTCTATCCCCCACCCCCTCCACCACCGTCGTTCCTAGTCCTGCGTTGCAGCCAGAGGTTGCCCGAGACCCAAAAGTAAGCTGGCCAGAGTTCATCAAAGTTATTCTCAAGGGAAAGTTTAAAAGTTCAGTGACAAGGACAAGATGAATGGAAAAGCACTCACCTTTTAACAGAAACTCCACCCTGAGCCACGTATGTCCGCGCTAGGCACTGAAGCCGAGAATGATCTGCAGCCACAAACCTGGGAACTGAGCCCGGGCCCTACCTCTCAAGCACACAAGCACAAAGAATCCCTGTTCTGTGGTTGACGCTGCGGCAAGGTCACCTTCCGTCTGACCATTTGGCTCTTCCAGCCCTCTCTCTGTAACCAGAGCTGACTCAATTATGCCCCATCACAAAGAACAGATAGCAGGAAGGTCAAGTTCAGGGAGGGGGCTATAATTTTAGAAGCACTTCCTGTTCTGTGTCTGACTTTTGATCTCCTGTGATCACTCAGGCCCGTGCCTTGAAGCACATGGTATGCATGACTCACCCTGGTGGGATCCTGCCTGGAGCACGGTCAGACATCTGAGGGACCATCCCTGTGCAGATCTAGGAATACTTCCCCAGGACAGTGTCCTCTCTGGCATGTCATGTGGGCAGAACTCGCCAGCAATGCCTATGTTGTTGAAGCGAAGATAATCGGGTCCTGGAACAGCTTTTCATTTAATCAGAACAGAATTGACTCAGGTGCTACTGACCTGAGATGCCATTTCCTTCTCACTTTTTATTTAGAACATGAGACATTCTCCTAAATGGATGACTAGTCAGCGGCAGACCTGAGCCTGGAGCCCGGGCTGCGTGCTCCTCACAATGAGCGCGCTGAGTGCGCATCAGCTGGCTCAGACTTTCCCCTTGCCTGCGATGGGCATCACTCAGGCTGCATATGATGTGATTCCCGAGACAATGATATGGGGAGACACTGGGAGGATTTCTGTAAGAGAGTTGCTGTGTGAGATATGGGGGGCAATGATCCAGGTTCTTCGTTACAGTGCATTTTCCTTGTCTGTAAAACGCAAGGTGGAGGCATAGATGGTGCTTCCCAAACAATGTCATCTCTCTCTGGACGGCCAGAGGATGTTTTCAGATCCAGATTTCCTAGATCTTTCGAATAACAACTTGGGGAATGATGCCAGGGATTTCTCTCCTCGGGTCCTGTGCTGTTCAAATGGATGGTAGACTAGCAAACCACCCTGTGAGGTCACCCCGGAGTCTCCCCGGGCTTCAGTGCTCTATGATGGTACATCTGTGTTTCCCAAAGTTTGCTCCCATGAGAGATGAGTTTATAAACAAGGCTGAGAAGCAGAATGAAAGATCGGGAATAGTACTTCTCTTGGAAGGCTGACATCACATGCTTGTACCTTTGAGACTTTAAGAAGTCTTTGATTAATTGCAATTTGTTTCATTCACATTTCCTGAATGTAACAGCTGCTACCATTGCAGAGACTAGTGATCTACAGAATATTCTTTTAAAAAAAATCTGAATTATGAAGACAATTATTTGTGTATGTGCAAATACAGCCATCTTGTAGGTTTTAAAAAAAAAAATATTCTCATGTCCTAAAAACGGGGGTTAAACAAAACAGGCCTACCAGCGTATTTGTTTAATGGTCTAAAGGCAAATTTTCTCCTAAGATGATATTGGGTGTGATATTAACAACTGATTGCTTACGATGCACAGTGGCTTTCCCAAGGGCTGGGCTCTGTAAGGTCAGTTTGCAGCAGCCCCTACGTCTACCCTGAGGGGTGCTTCGTTCAGCCATGTTTTCTGAAGAATACTTTTTTCAGATAGCTTTACAAATGAGCAGTCTCTCTGGGCACACCTTCCTTTGGAACTTTGCTTCCTTTCTGCAGTTTACTTCACTAGGTTTTAAATGTTTCCTCTGACTCAGAGGAAAAATTAGCCTGAAATGAATACCCCAAGATGGCCACAAAGCCCTTCTGTGCAGAGTTCCAGCGCTGCCGGCCGATTTTGAATCAGACTCAGACATGA
The DNA here is from genome assembly GCF_003265705.2 of Callorhinus ursinus. Classification (NCBI taxonomy): domain Eukaryota; kingdom Metazoa; phylum Chordata; class Mammalia; order Carnivora; family Otariidae; genus Callorhinus; species Callorhinus ursinus. The sequence goes on along the minus strand of NW_027397072.1, from coordinate 4,642,229 downwards.
GTGAGAGGCATTTGGGGTCAGGCACAGAATGACCCACCTCCTCTGGTTTCACTTAAGCTCAAATTTTCTCCATGGAGATGACACACACTTCTCAGATTTGGTTACTTGCTCCATGAAGGGGTCTCATTTGTCCTAATGTAATTTTTAACCTTTGAAAATGTTTTAAACTTAACTTTCCCCCCTTTATTTTTAAGAGCGTGCATTTCTTAAAAGAGGCCTTTTACGAGGGAAGTTAGTCTACTGGAGTCTGGTAAAAAGGACCAGTGCTAAATAATCAGATTCCTAAAGATTGGATCAAAAGAACTGTTCTTTTTAAAAACAAAGCCGAGGACCGGAATTCTGCTTTTGCCATCACATCCACATGGGCCTGTGAGGCCTCGAGACATCTTGCAGCTTCTCCTTTGCTGCCCCTGGACCCATGGCTCTGATATCAGCCTCCTGCCTCCTCATGCTTGTCTCTTTAGTTAATGCTGCTAAAGTTCCCTATGGCAAAGACCCCCCAAATTTGAGGCTCTTTTTCTCTCCCTTTCTTTCCTTCCTTCCTTCTTTTCATCCTTCTTTGCTTTTTTTCAATGATCCTTCCACCAATTCTTACTGCACCCCCAAAATGTGTCAGATGCAGCCCTGGGAGTCCCGGCGCAGAAGGGAAAGCACAGGAGCTATTGCCCTGAAAAAGCTGGCAACTCTGTGTTACTGAGTCAGGAAAACCACCGTCCAGTACAAAATTCTGAATGTGGAGGAACTGGAAGGGAGCACGGGACACCAGCTCAGAAGCTGAGGTGCATGAGGGGAGTCTCCCTGAGCCCTGAAACATAAGGGAAACCCATGGAAGGTAAAAATGGGGAAAATCATTCCAGGCAGAGGAAACCCCATGTGGGACAGCACAGAGATACAGAACAGGTAGAAGAGAGCTGAAGTCAGTCCATGTTGCCAAAGAGTGGAGGGCTGTGGGTGTGGGGACGAGCCGTCCACCAGTGGACCGGGGGCGTGGCTGGGGGGTTGGACTTCATCTGTCAGACGTTAGGAATCATGCATCTTTAACATGGTAACACAGTGTGGATGGCCGTTCTATCATAAAAAGTGATGCCCAAATATATAAAAATGTGTGTTATGAAGGCATCATTAAATTACTGTAGAATATATACACGTGCATGATCATGACCACCAGAAAAGTGCACACAGTTACATGTAGCATTTATCCACATACAGATACTTACTTACAGATACGGATACAGGAGGTGTTCTACTCAAAGCAAGTTTAAGCACAACTCACTCACACTGATTAATGCAGGGCTCAGAGAAACCTAGACAACATTCCTTGTGATGTTCTATTGGTCTTCCTTTCTTACCTGTTTGTTGTACATTCAACCTGATAAAGGCTGTTTCGAAGCTTGGTGACTTCCGCAACGCCCTGTTTCCCTAAGTTGAAAGAAAATATTTTCTTTAGAATAAGTTCTTTAGAAACTTTCCTTTTTCATTCACTTAGCTTCCTTTATAGCATTTAGACTGATTTTTTTGAGGAATTGTTTGTTTTTGTTTCTAATTAAGTGAATTTTCTGGTTCAGGGCTTTTGACAATTCCAAAAAAATGTAATTAAAATCACACTGGTCACAAGTGGAGGCTTTTGGCAAAAGCATATTTTTATTCCCTTCCTGAAAAAAAAAAATTCAGGACCTTGGCCAACCTGATTTTTATCTAAGTGCCTAAAGGCCCAGGAGCTGTAAACTGTCCACCCAACTTGTCTGCCTGCCAACCCTCCGGAATTCAGAGGCCTCTTCTCAAAAGTTCAAAGACCAACTTCACATGGTCTGCAAAGCTTATTTTGAATCTGCCCGAGGGAAGCACTTTGAGGTTAATCCCATGGCCTAAATCCAAATGAGAGGCAAATGGAAGTCTTTTCCAAAGTCTCACCACAAATCTGATCTTGGGGAGCTCCCGTGAGCCGCCCTCGCCACGGGGGTCGTGGCTGCCCAAGCAGCTTGGGAGGAGGGGTTGGGATGAGTGTTGCAGGGGGTGGTGGCCACGGTGGCCCAGTGAGGAGGGACAGAGGAAAGGAAGAGACGGACCGCTGGCTCTGGTTTCCTTGCAGAGACCGTGCCGTGGAGGATGCTGCTGTCATATTCTGTTTGTTTTGCTTAATGATGCAATGACGAAAGCATCACCCTTGGCAAATGCCTATCTTAATGCCTCACAGAGCACCTGGAAACTTCGCTGCAATAACCAGAAGAAGCTGACTGGGAAGTCTGTTTGGTTTCCCTTTCAAAGAATTGCTATGAACATAAGTAAAGGTAGATTGATCCTCATGACAATATATGCAAGGATGTGAGCAGAGCTTCCTGCAAAGTCCCCATAAAGTGGGTCTAAAGAGAGGTTCATGACATAATTAGCCCATGGAAAGGAAGAAGGGAGGGAAGGAAGGAAGCGGAGGGGCGGAGGGGGGAAGGGGGGGGAGGGGGGGGGGGGGGGGGGGCGAGGGAGAAAATATGAAAGTTTAGGAGGGGCGCCATCCTAGGGCAAAAAGTTCTTCACTGCCCATTTTGATCTTGCTCTTACTTCTTGGTGAACTTGAAATAATGATTTTCTCTCTCTGGATCTCAATTTATCAGTACAAAAAGAAGAATTGGAGTAGACAAAATTTCCCCAGTTTTATTGAGATATAAGTGACATGTAGGGTAGTATACGACACAGTGGTTTGAGATACAGATATCTATCTATCTTTCTCTCAAAATGACTACCAGAGTAAGGTTAGTTAATGTGTCTGTCACCTCACATGATTATCTTTTTTTTTATTTTTAGAGAGAGGGAGAGAGAGAGAGAGAATCTCAAGCCGACTCTGCACCAACCATGGAGCCCAATGTGTGGCTCAATCTCATGACCCTGAGATCATGACCTAAGCCAAAGCCAAGAGTTGGTTGGATGCTCAACCAACTGAGCCACCCAGGAGCCCCATCATTTTTGTGTGTATGAACAGGACTCAAGATCTACTCATTTAGCAACTCCCGAGTATAAAATGTAGTATGTTTAACTATAGTTACCATGCTGCATGTTACATCGCCAGGTTGTATTCATCTAGCAGATACGTTTTAATGTCTCTTTTCTCTCTAAAATGTTGGTAAGTATGTTTGTGTATGTTGTGAATCACCCTTAAAATCCAGCAGAATTTTTTTTTTCCTGTAAGAGACAAGACTGCCAGGTCTTTGTCCCACAAAACAAAGAAAACAAGTAGCCAAATACTAACATCTTACTCAATTTTTATCTTTGCATTTGCAATTTTGCCTTTAGAACTTTATATGTAAATCTTCACTATTTCTTAAGGGGTCCTGATTCCTTTGAAAGAATAAAATATTGATCAAGAAGCAGAGATAGGTCCTTTATTCAAAGCCACATTTCCTGAAACTCCTTCCTGTTTCTTGGAATCACTTGGAATTTCCACAGAGATGCCATTGGTTAACTGACTTAAACTCCTGCTAAATAAAGATCTTACTACTTTTAGAAGTTCTAGTGCATGCTTTTAAATGGTGATGTTATAGCTGATTTTCTTCCTTCTGCACGTAAGTGGAGTTAATGTAGATAAATGGTCACAGAGAAGAGAGAAATGAGCAGATTCATTGATTAGAGGGCTGATGTATTTATTGGCTTAAGTCTCTATGCCTGTATCACCAGGCAATTATGTACAAATGGAGACCGGCCATGATTCTTCGATGAAAATGTTTGCTAAGAGGTTTGGATAAGGAGGAAACTCTGACCATGTTGTTCTTCCACTTAGGGTCCCTCCTTACGTCCTTAGCATAGTCTTTCACCATGTAGCTCCAGCCTACCTGTCCACCTTCCCCCCCACCACTCTCTTTCATGCCCTCCCCCTTAACACACACACTCACACATTCCTTCACATGCTGTCACACACATACCCTCACACACGTCACATACACACACACTCACACACACATAGACTCACATACATTCTCATATAGTCACACACAGATGTACACAACTCTCTCTCACACACATTTTCTCACACAGCCTCTCTCACACTCATGCACACTCTCACACACTTACTCTTGCACACACACACACACTCATACACACACACTCTCCCACTGTATGTGATGTTCACCTTGACTGTGTGCTCTATCCCACCTTAGTAACTGGTTCATCCTTGTTTCCCACAGTGTTCCCTGTCTGGGGTCCCACATCCTGCACCCTGAGTGGTAGATACCTGATAAGCATTTGCGGTTTGGATCTCTACGAAGCCCTTTTAGATTAAAGAACAGTAGTAGGGAATGCACAGAATTTAGGTTCTACAATCCAGAGAACCAATAAGCTGCACCTTCATTAAAGTAATGCTGCGTGGGCTGGCAATGTGTCCTGAATCTGAGGGAGAAGGTGGCTCTGGAAATGACACTGGGAGACAGGGTAATGGAAAACTGTGTGCACACAACCCTTCCCTTCATGAGGTCCCGTGTGAGACAACTCCTGAAATCTGCAGTGCCTGGAAGGGTTAACAGAGCCTTCCTTCCTAGCATATGGGCTTACTCCCGGGGAGTAACTTACACACAGGCCATAAAGACAGGCTGAAAGCTTGGGTCACAGTGTAAGGCTGTGTTAAGTAAGGAGGAATTAGGATTGAACATAAATTAACGAGGTTATGACCCAGTAAAAGCTTTCCCACGGTTAAAGCTCTTTGTGATTGCATTTTGCCTTACTACGTATTTTTGAAAATCAATAAAAATTAATACTAATGCTCTGGAATGAATAAGGGGAAGAGAAGGCTACATTTTAATTTCTAGACATTGTGCTGAGCAAGCAGCTTGACAGTGAGAGGAATGACCACAGTGCTTGTGCGCGCGGGAAGGGGTGCTCCCGAAGTCCTGGCTCAGACGCAGCAAGAACCACCACCGTTCAAGACCTTTCTCTAACTACATCATAGACGACAGCACGGTCTCCAAGCAGGCCTGTCTGTTCGGGCCAGGTCGATGTTAAAAGAGGAAGGTTCTCTTTCAGTAGAGATTTAGGTTTAGTTGCTTTGGAAAATGTTGTTGAAATTAAATAAAAAAGAAGAAAGGAAAGAAAGTAAGAAGAAAGAAAGTAAGAAGAAAGAAAGAAAGAAAGAAAGAAAGAAAGAAAGAAAGAAAGAAAGAAAAAAAGAAAGGACTCTTCGGAGTGCCATTCAAGGAGGAAACACAAGGTCAGATCCATTCCTTGCTGCTGGACCCCGCGAGGCTGTGTTTCTCGCCACTCTGCAGCTCGTTCTGTGGAAGGAGGCGATGGGACTGCACAGGGCACCTCTCTGAAATGCAGCATGCAGCTCCTGGAGAAAAGCTGGAGAAGGGAGAAAAGTGCCACCACTGCTGTTTCCCAACCAAATCCAGCAGCAGGTCCGTTTGCACTGATGCCATTTCCTGTGTTTCTCATCCTCTGGCTTTTCCCGCTGGACCTCCAGGGTCCAACCCCAATGTCCCTACCACTGTCCTTCCACTTAGAGTCAAGTATGACCACACAGATTCCCATGGGGCTTTATGCATGCCTGAGTGTTAGGACTCAGCAGCCACACATCCCCTAATGTGTCAAACACTATGTTCAAACGCGCACCGCTGCTTCATCCAGGGTGACTGTTCTCCCTTCTCTGGGATAACAGAGGCTGGTTGGGACCCAAACATTAAAGAGATGCGCGTCTGTATGTATCTCTGATTTGTTTGTTTGCACTGCAGATATGTATGGAGAATTATATCCAAAAGGTAGTGTTGGCTTGGGTGCAGTTGAATCTGATCAACTGTGCAGCTAAATATAAGAAAAGATCATATAAATTAAGAACTTATTGAGAAGAGGTTTGCATTTGATGTGTAGTTTCTATAGAAGACTTAACTCTTTGGCTCCCAGATAAATTCTAGTCTCTCTGGGGACATTTCCAAGCGATACTTGCACACTTTCATTCCGAGTGCAAATTTCAAGGTACAAAGAGCTTCAAGTGCTGGCTGCACCTTGTTGCTGTTAACAATAAATATTGGCCTTTATGGGTAAAGTCGACACTGACCTATGAATAAAAGTCACTGGCATCTTTGTTCTTAATTAGTAATTTTAATTTTACCATAAATATGTCATGCATAAAAGAGTAAATATATAAAAATGTCTACATATACACACGTACTGTTTCCATATATGTGTGTATGTATATGAATGGCTTCAAAAATAACAATAAAACCAAGTATCTGTATCCAAAACTTAGATTCAGAGTATTTAGAACATTACATTTACCTCTGAAGTCCTCCATACACCCCTTTCTAGTTGTATCTTACTTTTTTCTCAACAGAAGCAACTAAAAATCTGTATTTTTATTGTTTATTTTGTATTTCCGTATTGTATGTATATGTATGTGTCACTGTTTTGAATACATATACATGGGACAATCCCTGCTTTAAATTCCTGTAAATAAAATCAGACTGTATGTGGTCTCCCATGATATGCATTTTTCTCTCAATGTCATTGTCTTGAGAATCACTTGTGTTTATGTGTATAGCTGTCATTGATTCATTCTTACCTATTTTTATAGCAAAATTGTATAAATATATCACAGTATGTTATATACTGTGATATCACAGTATTTATATGATAAATACTGTGATATATTTATCACAGTATTTATCCCATTAATATCTGATGACCTTGGATGGCCCTTAGCTCTTTAACAAGATGTAAGAATCCCCATGCACCTGCCCAGAAGCACATAGACAAGAGTTTTCCTGGTCTCTATTTAGGAGTGTGTATTCTTCCATATATTTGATAACACTTTGATTTCATCAAACTTAAAAATTTTTACCAGTATGGTGGTATAAAATAGCATATTGTGGTGTTTTTTCAAATAATTATCTATCTATCATCTATTTGAGAGAGAGAACAAGCATGATTAGGGGGAGCAGCAGAGGGAGAAGCAGGCTCCCCGCTGAGCAAGGACCCCCCCTCCCCCGATGTGGAACTTGATCCCAGGACCCTGAGATCATGACCTGAGCTGAAGGCAGACGCTTAACTGACTGAGCCACCCAGGTGTCCCTTTCAAAAAATTTTTTATTCCAACATATGAGGTATACGTTCGACAATAGGGAAAAACAATAATAATATTAAGACGTATCACAGTCCTACCACCCAGAGAGCAACATTACTAATATTTTGGTGCCTGAACTTCCAGATCTTTTTCAACAAAATGGGATCATAATCTCTGCACTGTTTTTCTAAAATAACAATCTTGAATTTTTTATTTCAGTATATTTACACCTTTTCCAATCCCTAAAACTTTTGCAAATTCTCAAATAGGCTTATATATACTTTACAGTTGGCTTGTTTGAACTGTTTCCAATCTGAGACTATGCAATATACCCAATTTTTACATTCATAACTCTTTTATTCTTGTGCAGTCTCTTTTTTAGAACATTGACTTACATAAGACATCTGCAAGATATCTTCCTTTGTAGATTTATACAGTTGCTTCCTTGTGGTGCCATGTTGTCTGTTCATCTAGTCCCTGCACATTAAAGTCACTTGAAAGCTTAATGGAACAAGTTTAGGATTCTCTTGGCTGGCATACACTACAGGTGCATTTCCTATTACATGGGGTCGGAGAATAAGATTTGTGCTTGAACCACAATTAGCATTGTTAAAACTGATCATTGTGTTGAGGTGAAAATAGATTTTTTGAATGTATGGATATGGATTTTTCTTTGCATTGATAATTAATAATTAATTAGGGTGGTATTACTTTGGCATTTATGACTCAACTAACAATGTGAATCTCTATTTATGCTCTTTGTCTAAATTAATCTCACTATGCCTTTAATTGCCAGATGCATGTCCCTGACTACAAAAGAGGCTTAACAGCTCTTCATGCATTTATTGGCTACTTGGTCTTCTTTTCCTATGAAATATCTATTCACTGGCATCTTGGGCATTTTTCTGTTGGGCTATTTGTGTTTATTAATTGACCTGTAAATGTTCTTTATATATTTTGGACACTAATCACTTGTCATTTATATGCACTGTAGGTACTTTTTCTGATGTTTAAGCTTTACTTTCCAAACTTTAGGTCAATTTGGGATTTAAACAATTATTTTTAATTTTGATATAGTCAATTTAGGACAGTTTTATTTACATATTGTTCTTTGGTGTGTTTTATAGGAAGTCCTCTCTCCAGGGTTACAAAGATATTTTTCTAACTTTTATTCTAATCTTGCTTTTTAAGTTTGCCCTTAAAATTTAAGACTTTAAGCCATGTGGAATTCAGTTCTGTGTATGCTGCAGGAGAGGAGTTCCATTTAATTTTTATTTGGCCATCAATTTCCTCAGTAGCATTTCCTGAATAACCTACTCATTCTAGTCACTCCTCAATATGAGTTTTATCTTACAGCAAATTTCCTTAATTTCCCAGATCTGATGCTGGGCTCTTTGTTCTACTATTCTATTCTATCTTTACTTTTCCTTTGTTATCTATATTGTATTCTTTTTTTATAGATTTTTAGTAAGTCACTTTCTGGTGTGACAATTTTCTCCATTTGGGTTTTCTTCCCCAGAGACTTAGTGATTCTTTTTTTAAAAATTTTTTTATTGTTATGTTAATCACCATACATTACATCATTAGTTTTTGATGTAGTGTTCCATGATTCATTGTTTGTGAATAACACCCAGTGCTCCACGCAGAACGTGCCCTCTTTAATACCCATCACCAGGCTAACCCATCCCCCCACCCCCCTCCCCTCTAGAACCCTCAGTTTGTTTTTCAGAGTCCATCATCTCTCATGGTTCGTCTCCCCCCTCCGACTTACTCCGCTTCATTCATCCCCTCCTGCTATCTTCTTCTTCTTTTTTTTTCATAACATATATTGCATTATTTGTTTCAGAACTATTGATTTGTGATTCAACAGTCTTGCACAATTCACAGAGCTCACCATAGCACATACCCTCCCCAATGTCTGTCACCCAGGCACCCCATCCCTCCCAGCCCCCACCACTCCAGCAACCCTCAGTTTCTTTCCTGAGGTTAAGAATTCCTCATATCAGTGAGGTCATATAATACATGTCTTTCTCTGATTAACTTATTTTGATCAGCATAACACCCTCCAGTTCCATCCACGTCAATGCAAATGGCAAGATCTCATTCCTTTTGATGGCTGCATAATATTCCATTGTGTATATATACCACTTCTGCTTTATCCATTCATCTGTCGAGGGACATCTTGGCTCTTTCCACAGTTTGGCTATTGTGGACATTGCTGCTCTAAACTTCGGGGTGCACGTACCCCTTCGGATCCCGACATTTGTATCTTTGTGGTAAATACCCAGTAGTGCAATGGCTGGATCGTATGGTAGATCTATTTTCAACTGTTTGAGGAACCTCCATACTGTTTTCCAGAGTGGCTGCACCAGCTTGCATTCCCACCAACAGTGTAGGAGGGTTCCCCTTTCTCCACATCCCCGCCAACATCTGTCGTTTCCTGACTTGTTAATTTTAGCCATTCTGACGGGTGTGAGGTGGTATCTCACTGAGGTTTTGATTTGGATTTCCCCGATGCCAAGCGATGTTGAGCACTTTTTCATGTGTCTGTTGGCCATTTGGATGTCTTCTTTGGAAAAATGTCTGTTCATGTCTTCTGCCCATTTCTTGATTGGATTGTTTGTTCTTTGGGTGTTGAGTTTGGTAAGTTCTTTATAGATTTTGGATACTAGCCCTTTATCTGATATGTCATTTGCAAATATTTTCTCCCGTTCTGTCGGTTGTCTTTTGGTTTTGTGGACTGTTTCTTTTGCTGTGCAAAAGCTTTTTATCTTGATGAAATCCCAAGAGTTCATTTTTGCCCTTGCTTCCCTTGCCTTTGGCGATGTATCTAGGAAGAAGTTGCTGCGGCTGAGGTCGAAGAGGTTGCTACCTGTGTTCTCCTTTAGGATTCTGATGGACTCCTGTCTCACGATTAGGTCTTTCAACCATTTGGCGTGTATTATTGTGTGTGGTGTAAAGAAATGGTCCAGTTTCATTCTTCTGCATGTGGCTGTCCAATTTTCCCAACACCATTTGTGGAAGAGACTGTCTTTCTGCCATTGGACATTCTTTCCTGCTTTGTCTAGATGAGTTGACCATAGAGTTGAGGGTCCATTTCTGGGCTCTCGATTCTGTTCCATTGATCTATATGTCGGTTTCTGTGTCAGTACCATACTGTCTTGATGATGACAGCTTTGTAATAGAGCTGGAAGTCTGGAACTGTGATGCCGCCAGCTTTGCTTTTCTTTTTCAAGATTCCTCTGGCTATTCGGGGTCTCTTCTGGTTCCATAGAAATTTTAGGAATCTTTGTTCCATTTCTTTGTTCCATTTCTTTGAAAAAAGTGGATGGTATTTTGATGGAGTTTGCATTGAATGTGTAGATTGCTCTAGGTAGCATTGACATCTTCACAATGTTTGTTCTTCCAATCCATGAGCATGGAACGTTTTTCCATTTCTTTTTGTCTTCCTCAGTTTCTTTCATGAGTATTTTATAGTTTTCTGAGTACAGATCCTTTGCCTCTTTGGTTAAATTTATTCCTAGGTATCTTATGGTTTTGGGTGCAATTGTAAATGGGATCGACTCCTTGATTTGTCTCTCTTCTGTCTTGTTGTTGGTGTATAGGAATGCCCCTGATTTCTGTACATTGATTTTATATCCTGCTACTTTACTGAATTCCTGTATGAGTTCTAGCAGTTTTGGGGTTTTCCACATACAGTATCATATCATCTGCAAAGAGTGAGAGTTTGACTTCCTTTTTGCCGATTTAGATGCCTTTGATTTCCTTTTGTTGTCTGATTGCTGTGGCTAGGACTTCCAATACTATGTTGAATAGCGGTGGTGAGAGTGGACATCCCTGCCGTGTTCCTGACCTTAGCGGAAAAGCTCTCAGCTTTTCCCCATTGAGAATGATATTCGCTGGAGGTTTTTCATAGATGGCTTTTATGATATTGAGGTATGTACCCTCTATCCCTATAGTCTGAAGGGTTTTGATCAAGAAAGGATGCTGTACTTTGTCAAATGCTTTTTCTGCATCTTTGAGAGGATCATATGACTCTTGTTCTTTCTTTTGTTAATGTATTGTATCACGTTGATTGATTTGCGGATGTTGAACCAACCTTGCAGCCCAGGGATAAATCCCACTTGGTCCTGGTGAATAATCTTTTTAATGTACTGTTGGATCCTGTTGCCTAGTATTTTGGTGAGAATTCTTGCATCCATGTTCATCAAGGATATTGGTCTGTAATTCTCCTTTTTGATGGG
>NW_027397072.1:4575426-4625949 GCF_003265705.2 Callorhinus ursinus | reverse complement strand
GGGTGGGGGGATGGGTTAGCTTGGTGATGGGTATTAAAGAGGGCACATATTGAATGGCGCACTGGGTGTTATATGCAAACAATGAATCATGGAACACTACATCAAAAACTAATGATGCAATGTATGGTGATTAACATAACATAATAAAATAAAAAAAATTACCTTCCTAAAACAGATGTCAACATGTTGTTGCCTCTAACTAACATAACTCGAACAGAACATTTTCCCAAAAAAACTATATAAGAAAGACGATGTCTTCCAGCATAGTTCTGCTTTCCACTTTGTTTTTGTTTCAAATTTTTGAAAAAGGCATCTCATTATTTGACAATGGTAACTTTTTTAAAAAGTTACATGTTTAACTCTTTGTTGATAAGAATGGAATTGATTTTCTACACCGAATATATAACATATATATGTGTGTATATGTGTGTGTACATCCACATATCACACTATAAAGCATAGTGCTTTAAAATATTGGATGTTCAAAGATGATCTATCTATTCTTTCAAGAACATTTTGAGCATCTACAATCGACCCAGACACAACTCTCAATGGAATGAGTATGATATGAATAAAACAAATAAGGCTCCTGGTGATACAGAGCTTAAATATAGATGCAGAAGACAAACAGTAAACACAATTATTTCACTAGGTGAAGATGGAGAAATAGGGCGATATGAGGGAGTGACTGGGACATCAGTGGCAAAGGTTGTCCATTTTATTTATTAATTTTTATTTATTTATTTTTAAAGATTTTATTTATTTATTCATGAGAGAGAGAGAAGCAGAGGGAGAAGCAGGCTCCCCGCAGAGCAGGGAGCCCGATGCGGGACTCAATCCCAGGACCCCGGGACCGTGACCTGAGCCGAAGGCAGCCGCTTAATGACTGAGCCACCCAGGCGCCCGAGGGTTGTCGACTTTAGATGGTGTAGTCAGAGACCACCTTGGTAGCTCAGTGAGTGATTTAGACTGAGACCTGAATCAGAAGAAGCAGCCAGCTAGACAAACTATGGGGAAGAACTGTGCAGAGGGAGGGTGATATCATACTATACTGATGACCTCATGTGACTTGACCACAACCGTTCTACATGACATGGATATGATTGGATGCATGAAGCGGACAGAACGTGGGTCCGTCGTAGGACAGGAGTGGAATACGGAGAATTGGGTCTAAGCAAGCCCCGCAGCCTCGGGTGAGTTGGGTGGATAGGATGCATAACTGTCCTTGGTACCTCTCAGGTGACCTTCTCAGAACAGATGTCTCTCCATTAACTTCCTGCAGAGGAAGGAAAATGGGGTTCAGCTTACAGATGAATCATCTGAAAACAGACTGCTGCTACAAAATAGCCCCATGCACACTGGACTTGGAAGTCAGGAGGAAGGGAAATCTTCCCTGTGAGCAGAACTTACAACGGCATAATGCTGAGTCACTTCATGTCGAGGAAGAAAGGTATGAGGTCCAGAGGCATATGGACTCCTGGCCAATGAAGAGTGGTTTGGGTGGTTGATCAAAGGAGAGAAAGACTAGGGGCGACTGGCTGGCTCAGTCGGTGAGCATGTGACTCTTGATCTCGGGGTTATGAGTTCCCAGCCCTGCGTTAGGTATAAAGATTACTTAAAAATAAAATCTTAAAAAAAAAAAAAGATGGAAAGACCACGAAATTGGGTGAAATGGATGGATCCATGGGAATGGGTACAAAGCATGCAGAATTCTTGTGGTTTACCTTATGACATTAATAAAATAATTATTATTGCATTAATGATGTCTGCAGAGTGGCTGCAGAACAGTCATTTAACAACCAGCATTGACAACCCATCCTTTCTTACCTTGACCAGCTCAGTTGTTTTCTAAAGGGCTTATAAGTGGTCATGGTGGCAAAGATGGGGGCTTCATGTGGACCCCATGACATGGTCTCACCAAGACCTATCTAGCTGTTGTCAATGCTGAAAGCCCAACCTTCCCACTGCAATAACCAACTCTGAATGCTCAACATGGTACCTCATGAGGACCAGGAAACCACTTGTTGGGAGACCTTATTCATCCTACAGGGGAAGAGGTTCATCCTACCAGAGAGGACACATGTCACACACAGTAATGGGACAGTGGCTATGGCTTATTATATTAGTCCTCTCATGTTGTATTTTGTAAAGCTACCTTGTACCACTCTGAGGCTCTCTGTCAGGTTGGATTTAATGCAAGGCAGGAACAAGGGAGGAGAAAATAGAGTATATTGTTGGTGACACCCCCTCCCAAGTCCCTCAGCTCCACTTTTTATGTAGCCACTGCTGCCATGACCGGCTCTGCACAGGTGTCATGGTCAGCACTTGGTCTCAGCGGCACCACTATCTCCTGCCGTCTGAGCTCTCAGAAGGAAGATGCCTACAGCTAGGGGTGCAGAGCCTGCATGTGGAGGGAGTTAACAGCACACAGAAGCAACATGGACCAATGGGAGAAGGGACGATCAAGAAATGCTTTCCCTCCCCCCACAGCTTCATTCCTTTTCCCTGAAATCACTCCTCACAAGTAACTATCTGGAGCCAAGCCTTCTCTCAGTTCTGCTTTCCAAGAAAGTCCAAGCAAGACAATATCTATTATTACCCCACATGCAAATGAGGATTTGGAGAGTTTAACAGGTTAAACAACTTGCCCAAGGCCTCAAAAATAACATAGTACAGCCAGGATTTGAACCTGTATCTATTTGACTCAAAAACTTAAAGTGTTTGGCACCATGTTCATGATTATTACCAAAAAAAAAAAAAATTGCCTTGGAAAATTTTTCTGCATTGGTTTTAAAGAATATTTCCATTTAAAATATATAACTTAATTTCTGGGGCGTCTGGGTGGCTCAGTCGTTAAGCGTCTGCCTTCGGCTCAGGTCACGATCCCAGGGTCCTGGGATCGAGCCCCGCATCGGGCTCCCTGCTCGGCGGGAAGCCTGCTTCTCCCTCTCCCACTCCCCCTGCTTGTGTTCCCTCTCTCGCTGTGTCTCTCTCTGTCAAATAAATTAAAAAAAATAAATAAAATATATAACTTAATTTCCACTACCCCTTCTATAAAAAATAATTTAAAGAATTAAATCCTGAAATTGGAATCTAATTACACTATCAAAAATTCTCAATATAATAATGACCTGTTAGAAACATAAGAAGTGACAAAAATATATTTTAATCTAGAAAATTGAGTTTGTATCTCAGTATTTCTAGGGAATTTTGAATGACCTTTCTGAAACGTCGTTTCTTTAGTAGAGCAGTGAGCATAATAATTTTACCAGAAGACTTTATAAAGATAAATTAATCTTAAAATATGTACAGCATTTATCTCATTTCCTCAAATATAGGACGTGGCCAACAGACACTCATTTTCTTTCACCTTTGACAGAATCTATAGCAGTTTATATGCTGTGGGAAATTGAGGATAAACCGACACTATATGGTGCTAGAAGGAGGTAACCGGAATCAGAAAGAAGAGAGAAAAATCAGTGGTGTACCTAAGAAACTTGTCAGTTGTGTGCGTAATGTGATAACACTTTTGTGGAGCTTTGGTGCTAGGAACCAAAGTGGGGCTTGTCTAAACTGAAGATTGCTTTGGCCTAAAGACCTTAAAGATGGTGTTTCACTCTAGTTTTTATTGAACAAAATGGGGGAGAAGAGCCTTCAAGCACAATGAAACCCCAACTTCTTAGATAGGAACCAGATCTGAAAAAAGAGCCAAATAGCATGCATGAAGGCAAAGAAAGAAAGAAAGAAAGAAAGAAAGAAAGAAAGAAAGAAAGAAGAAAGAAGAAAGAAAGAAAGAAAGAAAGAAAGAAAGAAAGAAAGAAAGAAGAAAGAAAGAAAGAAAGAAAGAAAGAAAGAAAGAAAGAAAGAAAGAACAAAAGAATGAAAGAAAATAGAAAGAAAGAAAAGAAAAGAAGACAAGAAATCCAAAGAGAAAGGGGTACCTGAGAAGTGAAGACTCACAAAAGACCATCTCACACAGACTGAAGACCTAACACTTGAGGTCCTCACACCCAAGGCTGAGGAGAGAGGGAGAAGCAGGCTTCCCATGGAGCAGGGAGCCTGATGCGGGATCAGGACCTGAGCCGAAGACAGATGCTTAAAGACTGAGCCACCCAGGCGCCCCTAGATATGTCCTGTCTTTTCAAGACATAAACTTACTGAGAATAATGAAATAGACAATGGATTATTAGTTTCCAGCGGGGGATGTGTTAGCTGAGAAAGTCATGGCTAAGTTCCAGAAGTCACACGCATCAAACATTTACTTTGTGCTGGAAACTTTATCTACGTTGTTTCATTCAAAACCCTATCATAAGATAAACTATCCCCATTGCATAGATGAATAAACTCAGGTTAGGAAAAATAAAAAAGAGCTTCACCAAGCTCACAGTTTGGAACGCAGGAGAGCCATGGTTTCCATACAACGTGGACTCCCTTTTTTCTACACCATACTCACTCTGGTGGCTAGTGTCATGAAGACAGGGTGTCCAGTGGTTCAAAGGGAGAGGAGATCTCAGGCCGAGAAATAATGCCAAGGGGGCCCAGGGTAGAGCTAGTGAGCAGGGCAGGTTTTGGAATGAGACTAAAATGAAGACAATGGTGGGAAATCTGGAGTCCAAGGAGCGCTAAGAGCGGTGCTCAGAATGCAGCCTGAAATGCAAGCGAGCTGGGAAGGATGTCTCTCTGCTTGCACATGAAAGCTGTCCGTGCCCGGGACTGTGCCGCTCCAGCCAGTGCCACATGCAACTCCAGGAATCTTTTGTTCACCTCCTGTGTTCCCAGCTGATTTGAACATCTGCTTGCAAGGCACAGTTCCAATTAGCATAAATACGCTGTGCTGAAATTAAATAAATATCAAAACACACTTCTGCTCCTGCCACCTCATTCTCCTCCCATTACCTTAGTTTGAATTGTAATGGTTCAAGTGTGGTGAGTCCCTGTAGCTCTCTTAATTTTGTTAGAGAAGCCAATATCCAAGCAACATAATCCAGCTTCTGTGCGTGTCATCTGCTGCAAAAGACACGAACAGCTATGGCTGAAGTGAAAAATGTCACCGAAACCACTCTTGCAGAACAAGAACACACGCTACACCAGAAGCATCTCTGAATGATTGATTTCTAGCTTGCTTTTGTTAATTTATCACTGATATTTAACATGCTTTAACTGAGCACCTATTGTTTGAAAACTTATGTGTTAATATGGTTTCTGGGATGCCAAGTAAAACAAAATAGAACAAAATAATGACCAAAAAAGGGATATTCTTTCATGCAGTAGACAGAAGGAACTCAAAGTCACATAGTTAATTAGAAGGGGAGGAAGTATACAAATTTTTAAAATAATATTATAAAGGCACACAGTCAAAGTGACACCAGTGAGGTATGGATAAAGTACTACCTGGGTGGATGTGGAGCAGAGATTATGCTCCCTTGGAGAATGACAGAAAGAGGACTTTGGATTAAATTCTAAGGTAAGAATTCTTTTCGAAGATTTGAATCAGAAGAGTGTCCGTGAGTTACCACTCTGCTTCATAGAGCCCATAATAGAGCAGTTTGAATTGTTTGCCTGCCCCCACCAGATGTGAACTCATGGTTTCTTTCTCTTCTTAGCACTAATTATCACCTAAGACCTAAATTGTTTATATATTTACTCACTTGTCTGCCTTCTATAATTAAAAGGTCATCTTTATGAGAATAAAGACTTTGCTTTCCATTATCCCTAGTGCCTAGGATAATGCTTAGCATAGAATAGATACTTGATATTTACCATTTATCAAGAGTAAGTTATGAAATGGAAACTTTCTATATCCCTTTTTATTTAACCCTGTATAAATCCTCAGGGGTCTGATTCTTGTCCCCAGCTTCTAAATGAAGAAACTGAGCTTCAGTGGGGTTATATAACTGGACCAAAGAACTTGGCTTCATCTTTCGGTGTGTGAATACGTGCATTTGGAGATGAAATTTTGGTAGAAGGCGGCTTGGCTGTCTGGCAGTGAGAAGAGGAATGGGTCTTAGCTGAACCCAGAAGGTTTGTAGATTAGAAGGGACCTGTGTCCTTGGGAGAGTTGTGGATGTCGGCACCCAGGGAGGCAAGGGCTGAATAGGAAATCTAAGACAGTGACTCTAAAACCTGTCGGCTCTTAGATTCACCAGGGCACACGTGGGTGAGGCGGGGCTTTAATAGAGTACTCATCCCAGAGACCCTCCCCAGACAGCTGGGCTGGGCAGACAGTAAAAGATCCTTGTAAAGATCTGCATGTCTTTGTGTAGCTTGAAAGCAGCCAACTGAAGTCCATGCTTCCAGCAAGCCACAGAGTAAAGGGGGTCTTTGCACCTGACGTGGCCTGGCAGATTGGAGTCGAGACTTCCAGGGGCAATGTCCTGTGGGGTGTGAGGACCTCTGGATGCTGGACATCTGAGTGGAGTCCTGCATGGACAGAAGATACGGGGTCAGGATGTCGTCCATGGGTCCCCTGAATGCCTGCACACATGATGTAAGCTTTGCTGTGTCTGCCTCCATAGTACAAAGGGGGCTCAAAACATAACTTACCTTGAATTAAGGAACAACAAGGAAACTGGATTTTTATATACAAGAAATGCTCTTGGACGTCCATCATGATAATGCATGAAAATACACAACACGCACCTAGTGCAAAAGGAACTTCTGGGGGGGGGCTAGTGGGCAAATGCCGCTGTGCCGGGCCTCCATTTTAAGAATGGGGTGAGGATGGAGTTTGAGGTTTGCAGAGATCCATGCCCACAAGGGGAGTGGGCTGCAGACTGATGAAGATGGATGGTCACGGCTTAAGCTCCCTGTTTTGGTGGCTAATATGATGCTGGCCATTCTGCACGGTACAAATGCTGGGAAAATACTTACTAGATCTTGACGGTGAGTGGAACAGCAGAGTCATTGCCCTGAAGAAAGTGCGGTTGTACCTGCAGAAATGCCTGTGTGCCCAAAACAATCCGAGAAAAATTGTGAAATCATACCCACAGTTATCGCTGGGTGTTGGTGACATGCTAATCCCTTCTCATTGGACTACATTGTGGGGATTTCCAAATTTTATATAATAGAGTCCTTTCAAAATATTTACTGCTTTGCTTTTTTTTTTTTTTCTGATTTAAAAACCGCATGGGGGCACCGGGGTGGCTCAGTTGGTTAAGCAGCTGACTCTTGACTTTGGCTCACATGGTGATCTCAGGGCCATGAGATTGAGCCCTGAGTCAGGCTCCTCACTCAGTGGGGAGTCTGCTTGAGATTCTCTCTCTCCCTCTACCCCTTCTCCTACTCTCTCTCTAAAATGAGTAACTCTTTTAAAAAAAAGCAAAACAAAACAGCATGACTATGTTGTAGAAAATGTCATGAAGATTATCTTGAATAAAAAACTTAAAACCCCAAAATTTTATCACTCAGAAATTGCCATTATTAATCATTACTTATTTCTTGCCAGTCTTTTAACTTATGTAAATATGCACATTCACACATGTATGGACAGATGTGTGTGTATTTTATATCACAAAGAAGGGATCGTTCTCTATAAATCTTGCTGGATCTTGTGGTTCTTATGCAGTTAATACATTGTCATTAAATATGTCTAAGATGTACTTTATAAAATTTTTTCATGACATTCTATTTTTTAACTATTTCATGACGTAACATTATAAGTGTATGTGAGAATAATTGATTTTAGCCAGTTATTTCTATCAGGCAGTTAATTTATTTCTCTATTGCCCTTTCAAATGCGACACCATGATGAATTTCCAGTTACAGATGTTGTTTTACACTTGTCAGATTAAAAAATTTTTAAGACGCATTCTCAGAAGGGAAATTGATGAATGGGAGACAACATGAATTTTTAAGGATTCCTAATGTGTTTTCCAACTGTCCTGAAGAAGGCTTGTCCCAATAAATTCCTTACTGATGTTTTAGAATTTCTGTTAATCTACACCCATGCCAACCTCAGGCACTAGCCTACTTCTTCGTCTTTGACATATCACACCTCTGTTGGGCTCTCAGAATTTTTTACATATATTCTAGTTATGAGTCCTTTTCAAATACAAGGTTTGCAAATATATTTTCCTGGTTTGCAGCTTGTCTTTCTGTCCTTGCCCCAGTGTTTCACACGTCCAAGTTTTTGATCTCATATGGCATAATTAAATATTGTGAACATTCATGATCTGTAAGCCTGGAAAGAGAGCTTTTGTAACTACAAATTTAGCATTAATCACACTAAGCACAATGGTCCAAAAAATATACTGAATTAAGTAGTAGTATTGGGATAACGGCCAAGCTTGAGGAAAGCCAGAAAATTCTGGAAGGGTATAAACAGACTAGTTTCCAAAGGATATTCAAACTCTTGCTTTTTGTTAAAGAGAAACCAGCTGAACACTGTAAAAGTTATATCAGGGTATTTTCATGAGAATACTTATAATTCCTGTTATTTTTGCGTTTTTCCACCAGTATTTAATTAGTATTATTAATAGTAAACACAGTAAAGCATTATTTTATATTATATATTCTATTTCAGGCATTCTGATGTCAGCCGTCTATTTCATCACAATAGCAATAATAAAGTGAGGGTTTCCTGTTACCGTTTCCCTACCTGTGGGTTTAGCATTACCTCCTCTCTTGAACGGGGAGCACGCCTTTAAGAGTGGATGTAAGTCCCACTCTCAGTCTCTCTGATGGAACAAGGGAGAATTACACATCCTGTTTCTCTTCCAACAGGGAGCAGGGTGCACTATTAGGAAAGAATGACAATCACTGCCCGATGTTGGCACAGGAAGATTCTCTTCTCCCTCTCAAATTTCTATGTCTTTAGTGTATATGCCCAGCTCTGTACAGAAGTCAGCCATCTATGAACAAACGTTAGCTCCTTTTCCTTCCTCTTGTTCACAAATCTTGTTGTGCATATGAGCAGGCTCCCTGTACTTCACGGAGGAGACAAGACAAGCCCAGACCCCTGAGATTTCAGTGTATACTCTGGCCACTTGCTAAAGCAAATGCTCCCTGCCTAAATCGTATAAGGTGGCAGAGAAAAATAAAACACATTTCCGTAATAATGTCAGGATTTTCTCCTAATGTGACCCTTGAGGTGAAAAGCCTTCAAATTCAATGTAAGACCAAAGTTTATTTGAAATGTAGATCTCCAGGCCAGATGGAGGTAAAGGGGAAAGGAGAGGCTTAGATGCAGGGTAGACACATGGTGAGGAAGGAAACAGACAGGGGATAAGAAGCTGGAAGGAAAGAGGAAGGTGCACAGGAGGAAAAGCTGCCCAAGGAGCTGGATTTGCTCTCCCACTGGGATCGGTGATGGGGCTGGGCTGGTCAGGGTATTTATGGGGCCGTCTTGTGGTGACGATGCCTTTAGAGGTGAAGTGGGTCCATTACCTTTGAGAGTACCTACTGCGCACCTGACTCTGTGCCGGGCACCGTGGGGAGCGCTGTAGCCACGCGCCGAGCAGAAGCAGCTGTGCTCCCGAAAGTCAGCAGCCTATGACTGGAACGCTCTCTCAGACAGAGGCTACTATGCAAGTTAGGGTTCTGGGCCAAGCTTCACACCCACACCTACCTCTTGAAGATGTGACAGCAGCGTTTAATGAACTATGATATGTGAGGGCCTATTTTATGCAAAGCCCCCTTTGCTTATGATTCAAACAAGACGTGAAAACTCTCATTCTTGCCCTCTGGAGAGCTTGGTAAATGCCAACTGAAATAAGCGAGGGAACGAGAGAATGAGTGAATGAATGAGTGAATGAATGAGCAAGTGGAGGGATGGAACATTGACACTTAGCGCTATTTTTAAGATTTATTTATTTATTTTTGAGAGAGAGAGAGAGAGAGAGAGAACATGAACGCACATGCTTGGGGAGGGGGGCAGAGGTAGAGGGAGAGAGAGAATCTCAAGCAGACTCCCCGCTGAGCCCGATGAGGAGCCTGATGTGGGGCTCAGTCACACGACCCTGAGATTACGACCCCAGCAGAAACCAAGAACCGGATGCTTAACCAACTGAGCCCCTCAGGTGTCCCGACACTTAGTGCTTTTTAACCTGCAAATGAATATTAGATTGTGAGTTCCAGGATGAGGGGTCTTTGTCTCCCTTGCTTTATTTCCAGTATCCGCATATAATTAGACTGATATCCTAGTAACAGAAGTGGAAATAATTGTGTGTTTCCATTTCTCTAGATGTATGAATCTTTAACTCAGAGAGCATAAACTCACTAGGTATGAATAACACAAAAGCACCATTTTTAATGCACTTTTTTGGTCCTCATCAGACTTAGTAAAAGAAGAAAGCAGATCTCGGGCTCAGTGCGGGGAAATGCTGTAAATCCTTACCGCTTCTGATAAGGTGTAGTGCAGATTTCAGCAGTCGGGAGAGAGGCATTATTTCCGATATCTGAGAATGTAGGTTTGCCACATCCAGAGAAGGAGGGACTCTCCCACCAGACCTTAGCAGCACAGCAGGAATTAGGTGAACAAGAGAGCTTCCTATAACCTCAAGACACCCTGGACTTAGAGGGACAGAACTTTTTCTCTGAAACCTGAGTGCCTAGAATCACGTCTCTTAGCTAAAAGACCTAGGTGTGCAGAAGCGGGCCATCCTCGCATGCATAAGTAAACAGGCCGTTCTTCACAACTATACTGCAAAATTATGTCTGTTCTTATCCTTCGGCATTTCACTTCGGCTGATGGCCAAATCGCGCATTAAAAGCAGGGTGCATTGAGTTCACTTTTAACATGGTGTTTAGTGGCTTCAAATAATTTAAGGGATGATCCTGAGTAGTGATTTTCAAACTGGGATCCCATGTGAAAACTGGGAGACTACAAAAAAGGAATACAGATACCTGGATTCCTCTCTGACGGTTTGAATCAGAATGTGGGGAGGTAGGGGTGGGCAATTAACATTTTAAAAAGCTCCCCAGCTCGTTGACACGTGGCCCAAGTATGAGAACCACTGGTCATCAGTTTTGCTATTTAAAGTGGGGTTCACAGATGAACAGCTGGGAGATGACCATCTTCCAGGAGCTTATTAGAAATGCACAATTCTTCCAGGAGCTTATTAGAAATGCACAATGTCAGGACTCACACTAGACCTATGGGCCTAGAATCTGCATTTTTGCAGCACTCTCAAGTAATGATAATATTCACTAATGTCTGCAGCTAAGGGATAAAGTCTCACAAAATGGCATACACAAAGGAGTTTAGCACCTGAAGAGGAAATCCGGAGCCCTCTACCAACACATTAAGAGGAGTTGTCAAGCAAGTGTTTGTTGAATGAACAGATGATGTGAAATATAAAAAATGTGAAAGAGTGCCAATAGAAAAATGTCTTCTCTCCTCTGATCGATGGCTCTTTCTCCCAGGCCTGGCATTGCTGCAGAGGAAAATGCACAACGGGAAAAATGCATTCACAGGAGAAGAGCGGAGGTCACTTACTTTTATACCTCGGGGTCAGTAGCTGATGAGATTCAGTGCCGTCCGATTTTCACAGATGGGAAGCCAGAGTATAATAAGGAGCAGGGTGTTCTGTAGAAGAGCAGGCCTTGCGGGCAGCCCAGAGGGAGGGGAGACACACCGCGGTGCTGGGCAGAGCGGAACCCCAGTCTGGGTCGGCGCCGCCACCGAACCTCAATGCAGTCTGCCCTTTTGTTGGTAAGGTGAAATGACTGGCGGGATCCTGATTTCGCCGGAGGGGCCAGCACAGTAGCTGATCAAAGAACTTTGAATAAATAAATTCCCTTTCAAACATCTCATGTGGGGCACATATTTATTTTTAATTTTAACCGTGTTTTCCAAATGTCAAGGAAATAACATGGTTTCAACCACTACAGGCCATTTTAAGCGTCTACTATGGTCCTAGCAACCATCCAAATAGCCAGAGCCTCGGTTCCTGACCTGCGGAGGGGGCAGGCTTGGGAGACCTCTTTCTAATGTCCAGTTATCTGGGTATCAACGCCAGGAGGGTCCCTTGCATAAATGAAAGTATGTAACTTTTGCAGGACAGATAAGCTCAACTGCAGTCTAAAAGGGAGTTTTGGGTGTGCACTTAGAGTTGCCTGAAAAACTTAACAAAATAAAACAATCCCACACCTTCTGGATTTTGAAATCAATGCCCTGCTGGCAGGGCAGCGCATGCATGTGACCGTGGGTGCAAAGGCAGCCCCCACACCAGCCGGGGGAAAATGTTTCCTAACTGCAGTCTAACAGTAAGAAACACGTGTGTTGTGGAGATAGTTGTACTGCCCCTGAAAGCCTGGGTCACCGCTTTTGGTGCTATAGGATATGACCCGAGAAATAAGAAGTCATTGAAGAAAGCACAGTTATAATCCCTGCTTTCTCACGCTCTCCTCAGAAGGGAGGAAGGGTGCTGCCCTTCTGAGCAGCTGCGGACGTGCGCGCAGGTTTACGGTGAGGCGCTTGCTTTCCACCCCCCTGGAGCTGCCTTGTAAACCCTCTTTCGTACATGCATAATTCATACACACATACAGTGTGTACACACACACATAGACTTCCCTCATTTTTAGAAACCTATACATGCACACCTACAAGTAAATCATGCATCCAACAATAAGACGAGAGTCGTGTGCTTTATTTATGGGTGGAAATTTCAAAGTGAATAGTAAATTCTTTTGCCTTATAGCCTGTTTGACAGTATAACTGATTGGATTCGTCTCCAATATGCAGCATGACCTTTAGGATTCTGGTATTCGGAAGAGGTTTTAGACTTATTCCGTTGCCTCGTGGATTCGCTCTGTGTGGTTACCTTCCGTGGAATGTAATTTGCCCTTTTGTACATAAGTGAACCTGCATTTCATTATCCCCTGTTATCACGGTTTCTACCGTGTTTGCTTGTTAAGCACTTTAAATCACGGCAACCGTTTTACCCTAAATACTTTAAATGCCTTCTTGTTGCAGCGTGATCATTCACTCATCTTTTCAACAAATATTTGTCAAACACTCACCAGAAGTGAGACAAAATGCTTTCTACAGTGTATACTAATCAAACTTACGGCAAACCGGCTCTGTCTTCAAGCAACTGGACAGTTTTGGGGAAAAAATATCCATATAAAGAAAGCACTATGAGGCCGGGTAAAGGGTGAAGTAGGAGCAGAGCAGGAAGGTCCTGTGGGCATATGGAGAAGAGGAAACCTCCCACTAATAGACAAAACCACGGAAGGCTTCCTGGAAAAGGGGCATTGGGTCCACTGTTAGCAGGACTGGGGCATGCAGAGAAGGGAGAGGAGTTCATCCTCTCCATTAGGCACTTTTTTTCTACATCATCCCTTGTTTTGGTATGGATATCACAATTATTCATTTTAAATATCTATTCTTCAACCACATTGATCACAAGCATCTTTCCATTGAGCCCTCTGTGACGTGGAGGGCAGAAGTACGAAAGAATACTATGAGCTGGTGTACGCTAAGCAGAAGTTAATCCCAATTATCGGAATGATTTTGGCTCATAGACGTCACTTGATAGTTTACACTAAATTTTGTTCCCAGGCTGTCCTAGGAAATGTAGCAGAAGAGTTATAAATGACTGACAGATCTTTCTTTGCTCCGCCTCTCTTTCTTGTTCACAATCAGAAGCTCATCCTCCCTGGCCCCTTTCTCCAGCCTCAACCCAAATGTGTTCTCTCCTGTCTTCTAGTCAACCTGGGCTGTTTGAATAAAGCAGATGGGCTGATGCCTCTGTCCTCCTGTGTATTTTTTCCTTAGGCCTGGAATCAGTCCCTCTGCCTCTTGTCTGCCTGGGAAACTAGTACTTGTCCTTTGAAGCCAGCTTCTGTGACCACATTCCCTGGGAAGCTTTTCTTCTTGTATCTGTTCTGCCCTATTCATTCTTGCACAGCATTATACTCTTACAACGTGTTCATTTTCCATACTGAATATGGGACCGAATGTGGAGCAGCTTCTTTTGGCAGGTGGTAAGCAACTTGAGGCTTGGGGCCATGAGGTCATTTCTGAATCTCAAGTTTCAAAAACAGTATCTGGCACTTTTGCTAGATGCTAGAAATCACCTTCAGGATACAGGAAAGAAGAGTGGAATCTCTATTAACCAGAATGTTGGAAAATCTGCTAGTGTCTTGCGAAGAGGACTGACACTTTTATTGGCTGACTATGGTTCAGGTGCTGCCCCAATTGCTTTATGAACATAAACATCTTATGCTCACAACCACCATCTGAGGTAGGTAGCATTTCTAGCCACCTCAAATTACAGACAGAGAAACTGAGGCCCAGAGACTGTGCTCAAGATCACCAATACGAAAAGTGGGAGGGCCAGGATTTAAATCAAAGCCTCTGGATTCAGCATTTGTGAGTTTCACCACTAAGGCATGGAGACTCTCAAAGGTTAGGGGTCCGATTCAAGAAATAAGGCATGCCCTAAAGGCAAGTGCCTAACGGAGAAAAGAAAACAAGTGATGATGTAGAAATTCAGAAGAGCTTCACAAGTATGGACGACCTTATTAATATGCTTTTTCTAAAAAATAAAATAAAATTCCACACTATGTGAAATCTCTTTATAAATATAAATTGAAATCATGCAAAATTTTCGGAAGTGCACATTCCATCATACAGAGAGTCCTGCGTGCTCTGACCTCTGAAGGGAATTTCCCTAATACTTTGTTTGATACAGAAAACCTTCCATTTAGTGGGTAACAAACACTCGAATGTACGTTGTGTGCTATCCTTTCATAGCAACCCTTGAGAAAGGTACTAAATATCAACTTTTTGCTGCTGCAAAATGGAGCCTCAGAAAGACTAATTTCCTGAAGAGCAAGTAGCTATGAATTGGATGATCCATATTTCCAACTGCAGTGCTCTGCTTGCATTTGCTCACTGGGTCCCATGATGCTTCGCCTGAATCATGATTGAACATCTCAGCTCCTGGGCTGGCTTGCTAGGGCTGCTTTAACAAAGCACCACAAGCTGAGTGTCTTAGAACAACTGAAATGTGTTGACTCACAGTCTGGGGGCTCAATGTCCAAGAGCAGGATGTCCACAGAGTTGATTCCTTCTGAGGGCTGGGAGGGACAATTTGTCCCAGGCCCCTTGCCCAGCTTCTGGAGATCCACTGGCGATCTCTGTGTTCCTTGGCTTTTAAAAACATCAGCCCAGTCCTTTTCTCCATGTACATACGGTGTTCTCCCTGTGAGTCTCTGTGTCCAAATTCTCACTTTTTATAAGGACACAGTTATATTGGATCAGGGCCCATCCTCATGACATCATGTTAACGAATTCCATCTGCAGTGATCTTATTTCCAAATAAGGGCACGTTCTGAGATATAGGGGTTAGGACTTCAACATAAGAGTTTTAGGAAGGACACAATTCAATCCCTTCTACTTCCCAAATTCAGCTAAAAGGCCGTAGAGGTGAAGAATCATGTTTCATAACCGTATCTGTTCCTATAATGTTGGGTCTTGGAAAAGACCAGAGACTTGCAGCTCAATTGTAGCAAAACGATTTTACCTGAAAGGCTGGCATTTGGAATTGGACAAGAATGGTCTCCGGAGCAGGCCAGGCGTGTGTGTGTGAGTTTACAGGTGTTCACTGGACTCAATTCTAGCCGAAGTAACAAAACCCACCTTTAGAATGAGAAACACAATGTGAAGAGTATGATACAATTCCTGTACTCATTCAGAATCTTGGTTGTCCCACAAAACGATGAACCGAACCATCAGGTAATTGCGAGAAGAGGCAGGTGGGAAGACCCAAGCTACGGTGAGAGAGGCAAGTTGTGGGCATCAGGAAATGCTGCCAGGAGGTAGAGGCCCATGCAACCCATTGCAGAAACCACAGGCTTGAAGAGTCTGAGGAAGACAGGACACTTAGCAGGATCTGGGCCAAGATTCTTCTTTCAGACATGGCACTTGGCCCAAAGCAGACTCAGTAGGAGGGCCCAGTGTTAGGTTTACAGGGCTGGCAAAAGTTAAACCCCTTCTCACTAAGGGAGATTGGACCCCACATCCCCAGGCGATGATGTAACAAGAGCTGGGAGGGAGAGTTGGTGAAGTCTGTGGAGGTTTACGAGTTCACATCCTCAGGGCACAGGGAGTGGACAAATCCATAGATACGGCGGACACACCAAAAATACTGGAATGGAAACATGAGCTGAGAGGAGGAAGAGGGTGAGGGGAGATAGAAACGAGGAGCAAATAAGATGCCAGTCCCCGGAAAACCTCTAGCTGAAACACTGGAGGAAGATACCTCTTCCAATCAACTAGAAATTGGATGAAATTAAAAACTGAAATCTGAAGGTATTGAAAAACATAAGTCAGAATATAGAAAGGAAGCTAATTAGGAGAATGAATGTTAGAAAGACACAGGTTGAACTAGAATCCCACCTCTGTCATTTGTAGATGGGGATGTCAAGCCCTTTCCCTATCCGTGTATTTGTCCCCTCATGAGTGAAGTTCACAGCGAAACACCTCCTTCAAGTTGCAATGCAAGCGCTAAGTGAACTCAGGAATGTCCAATGCATATTCGTATAAAGAATGGAATGCTGGGTACAGAGTACAGACTCAAAAATATTGGTTTTATCCTTCTTTTTTCTCATACTTCTGGTTAGAACCTCACGTATAGTCTTCTGGACTTATTTAGAAAACAAGTTTGTTTATGCAACATAAGCTGATGAATGAACAATAAAATTCATTTTAGATCTCAGTATATTGGGGTGTCTGGTAAAGTCACAATAAGTGAAAAGGTTAAGATTTACAAGAACAGCCCTCAGAAGCAGGTGGGTGGTTACTTCTTCCTTGGGTGTTGGCTTGACACGTGTGGGCGTCAGATCAGTTTAGACAGCTGTGCCCAGGAAGGTAGGGGTCCCCTGATTGTGGTTGCTCACCTGAGTCAAGTCTGAGGAGGACACAGCTCTGTGATGGGGGAGGGGGTGGACATGAACCATTAGGAGTAGGAAATTTACTTACACAACTTCAACTGAATTAGCCAGAATTTTCCTTAATCTGCTCTTTCTTGAGATGTGTACGTGTTCCATAAGGAAATCACCATCTGTTTACCTGGAAATTTTCAAATAAATCTGTTCATCCACTAATTTGACGTTTCCAAATGTCCATGAACGTTCTCATTGTTTTTCATTCTGTTGGATAGGCGGTTAAGATTCTGTCCCTGGCGAGTGTTCTTTACTTCTGGGCAGTGGTGTTGCTGTTTAAACAGCCGAGGCATCAGCTCGCACCCGGGGTCAGCTCCCTGGAGATACTTGGGTTTGTAGCATTTGAAGGAGATCTACATACTCGGTGAAAGTTAATCTTTTCAAAAATAGTTCAGCTCACCAGCTCTGTTCAAGTAAACATCAGAAATGTTAACCCTGTCTGATAAAGGGCATATGCAATCACTTAGAGGAATATTTTATTGGGTTGAAAATTTTATTGGGGAAGCGAATTCTAAAAGAAAACCCGTAGAATTGCCTGTTGTTTCTCAGATGCTTTCTACTGCATCTTGAAGATATAAGGGCCTCCCTGTGAATTGTTACAGTGGGAATAAAACCATTTATTTCCCCCTAAGCCCTTATACGTGTACATCAAGAAAAAATATGTATAAACTGACTATATTTATTTTCAACTGTTTAAACCAGAGAAGGGAAATGTTACATAAAGGTACTGAGAGTAACTAATTTTGACTTCTCAAGATAAGAAGGCTCTGTCCCAATTACACAATTATGCCTTTGAGAGCAGCCATAGACAATAATTAAATGGTCATGGCAAAACTGAAGTTTTCTTTTTTTTAAACTTTTTTTTTAAAGATTTTATTTATTTATTTGAGAGAGAGTGAGAGAGAGAGCACAAGAGGGGGTAGGGTCAGAGGGAGAAGCAGACTCCCCGCTGAGCAGGGAGCCCGATGCGGGACTCGATCCTGGGACTCCAGGATCTTGACCTGAGCCGAAGGCAGTCGCTTAACCAACTGAGCCACCCAGGTGCCCCAAAATTGAAGTTTTCTGACACCTGATAAATCATTTTCTAGGTAAGAGTCTCCAGGCTTTTTTCTTCTGCATCTTTTTCTATGAAGTATTTTTGAGCATTGATAAATAGTATATGTATTTTCATTGATTTTCAGTAGCAATTTATTGACCACTTCACATGTGCTAAAAATATACTAAATAAGAATTAAGAAGCTAAGGTACCGATTAAATAATAATCTAACATAATCGCTTAATGATACAATACTTTCATGTGGGAAATATGATTAAATGTGGTCTATTAACTTGAAAACTTGGTTCAACACTTGGAGTGTGTCAATCTAAGATCAGCATATTTCATTGTTTTTTTTTAATGACTATCATGGCTGAAAGAGACTCCTCTCAGTGATATGCAGGGAGAATCCATGTTTGTGATTTCCAAATTATAATACTCAGTATTAAATCCCATCTGCCAATTAAGTAACAATTTGTGTTCAAATTTGTCCCATAATTTTTCATCTTTTATAATGTCAATTAGTTGTTCTCCTAATTGGAAGGTATTGCATTTTTTATATTATTAACAGATGGGTGATAATCCCACTGAAACTCTTTATTTGAATTTTTATAAAAAATGAGAAATTATGTTTCCAAGATTTTTAAAAATGCATGAATGAGTGTTTCTTTTATTTTCTTGTTTAAACAGGTGAATTACTAATACTATTTTTGACAATGAAATCACATACTGATGGAAATATTTCTCAACACCTGTGTATATCATATTCTTATCAACTAACAATGATTTCTTTAAAGAAAAACAGTTACTACTACACTCACCATTACTCTGTCATGTTAACTTGAAGGAAGGAAGCATATTTGCTTTCATAACAGTATCTACTGGGCAGCATGTATCTGGGAGTCACTGGCTCCCTCCATGATGTGGCTCATGGAGGGCTTGTGATAGGAGTAAAGGTTTTAGCTCTGCCATTCTCTTGAAGTTCATGTGTGCTTGCATCACTGGGGTAATCCCAGATATACTATTTCTCTGCAATAATCTTCTAAAATAATTATTGTGTTGGTAAGGATGCTCAGACGACATTGGACAATATAGTCTGTCAATCCATAAACAAATATATCAAGGCATTAAATCTGAATTTGCTACACTGAGCAAATGAGTAAGAGTCCAGCTCTGATCCCTTGCACAAAAACGGTGTCCCTCTAACTCCTTTCAGGAGTACATGACATAACGCCAAGGTAGTACATGGCATGTGGTCCTCCAACATGTGAAAGAATGAGGATAGGGAATAGATATAGACATATAAGATAGATGATAGATAGATAGATAGATGATAGGTAGATAGATAGATAGATGATAGATAGATGATAGATAGATGATAGATAGATAGATGATAGATAGATGGATAGATAGATGATAGATAGATGATAGATAGATAGATGATAGATAGATGATAGATAGATAGAGAGAGAGAGAGATAGATGATAGATAGATGATAGATAGATAGAGAGAGAGAGAGATAGATGATAGATAGATGATAGATAGATAGATGATAGATAGATAGATGATAGATAGATGATAGATAGATGATAGATAGAGAGAGAGAGAGATAGATGATAGATGATAGATAGATGATAGATAGATAGATGATAGATAGATAGATGATAAATGATAGATGATAGATAGATAGATAGATAGATAGATAGATAGATGATAGATAGATAGATAGATAGATAGATGATAGATAGATGATAGATAGATGATAGATAGAGAGAGAGAGAGATGATAGATAGATAGATAGATAGATAGATAGATAGATAGATAGATAGATAGATGATAGATAGATAGATAGATAGATAGATAGATAGATAGATAGATAGATGAATTCAATTAGCCATTTCACCGTTTTCCTCTGGAACCCCCATGTACCAATTTTGTGGATCCTCTGAAAGCATCCCACATTGGTGTCGCTGTTCTTCCCCGACAATCCGATTTTCCCAAGTACCTACCAGAGCTCCGTTCCACTCAGAAAAGGGCATGAGAATCAAACTAGCCCATCAGAACTCCTCAGCCTTGAATGGAGAGGCTACTTTCTATGGCTTATTTTCGTCTGGATTCCCGGAATCACTAGCTTCTCG
The DNA here is from genome assembly GCF_003265705.2 of Callorhinus ursinus. Classification (NCBI taxonomy): domain Eukaryota; kingdom Metazoa; phylum Chordata; class Mammalia; order Carnivora; family Otariidae; genus Callorhinus; species Callorhinus ursinus. The sequence continues at coordinate 4,605,885 of NW_027397072.1, read as the reverse complement.
TCTGTTCACTTTATGATGCATTTCTTCACTTTACCTCATAAATATCCTTCCAAACAATCTGACTTTTCCATAAATTGCTCAGACTAGGTTTCTCTTGCTGATGACCGTGGGCCCTTCAAGGAGATAATGGAATGAACCAGTCCTCACGGTACAGCTACACTTGCTTCCCAGCCCCTCGTTTTGTCATGTACCCACGTGTGTTCTCTTCGGCAGCACCGACAAACACAACGCCCTTGTGTGATTTCTCATTTGCTGATGCTTTACAAATGCCTGCTCCATTTCTGGGCTCCTTCCAGGAGCCTGTAGCCCACTAACCCTCCATGTTCCCAATGTCCAGCCCAAATATCATGACCTCCCTGAAAGGGTTTTTCCATCTCCACCATCCACCAGGCTGATTTTCAATGATCCAGGCTGATTTCGGCAATTCTCATATCATGAGTGTGCAGTGGGTCATCCTTTGCTGGAGAGTGAGTGTGTGGAGGAAGGGACCCCATGGTAGACACACACCTAGAAAGAGAGATCTTAGAAGATGGGACCATGTGGTAAGGTGCCCTCTCCACAAAGTATCCCTTTCTGTTCAAGCTTCATGAGAAAGCAGCTGATGCTGGTTAAATCTTATTGACACCACCCTTGTTTCTATAGTTTAGGTATAAAACCAGTTCCCTCCCTCAGGAGAAGACACCCCCTGATGTTAGCAATACCCAGACCTAGATGCAGGCCACTCTCTGGAGGTCAGACCTTTCACGTTTCCTCCTTATGAACTTCCCTCAAGAATAGGCCATGGCGGCTTCAGCGTATCTTCATTATTGTTTATGAGGTCTTCTTTTGCAAGGTTATAAGTTAAAAATTATATGCATTCTATCCTCCTCATCCCTTTTCTGATTCCTTGAAGGAACGTGTGTCAGTTGACTGTTCCCACAATGCCTCGACAAAGTAAAATATGTCTTTCTCCAGCTGTACGTGGGGATTGGCAGTGACAACCGGGAATGGTTTGCTTAGAAACATAGACACCTTAACTGAGGGATAATGAAGGTCAGAATTCCAGTACAGTTTTATATACTCATCTAATCCATTTCTTCAGAAAGAAGGAATTACATTTAAAAAACAATCATAATGTGTATTCTACAATGAGGATGGTTTCTGTCCTAATGAGAAGAGAGATCAATGATCCAAAGATAGAATTGACAATAATGCTCCTGAGAACCACTGCTTCATGAACACGGGCTGACACATTTCTGACGCTCTCAAGTAAAGAAGTCGTGTGAATGAATGTCTTTCCACATGTCTTTCCACATGCCCCCTCCAGGAGAGAATGTAGAGGGTCTTTTCCAAGAGACTACTGCCAATACTTTACCAATGGAAAGTGGAGCCGAGGACGGAAACGCGTATTTAAAGCACACAGGGCACCTTCTCTTTGTTGTGTGTGTCTGTGGCACATGTGGGCAGGGGGCCTGGGAGCAGGATGAGGGCGGGGAACACAGTGTTGCCCTCTGGGAAAGACCAGTTTGCCCTGTTTCTCTCTTCTACTCACACAGAGATGGAAGGGGGAAGCACACAGACGTCATGGCTTGCTGGCATCTACCAAAATACCTCCTGATCTCACTTGGGCTGAGAAAAGTCAAGTCATAGGACAAAGTTTAGAAGGTGAAGAGATAAGACAATGCTAAATAAATTACTTGATTCTCACTATTCATGGGTTAAGCACCCAGGCCACTATCATTTCATTATTAAAGATGAGAAGAAGTATGAAATCCTGAGAAATCTGGGAGCACCGAGAAGCTAACCCTTAGGCCCTGCACAGTACCTCAGCCAATCTTCTTAACTATTCCAGGTCCTGGGCATTATTAGCTTAGTGTCCCCAATTTTTAAACAAAATGAGATACTGAGAGGGAATATCTTGTCCAAGGTCTTTCTGCGAGTGAATGGGAGGAACAGAATCAAAACACAGGCCTATCAATTGTGTGTGTTAACCAGCAGTGATTCCTCAGCTGCCCAGGGCCCAGCCAGCACCTGGACCTAAGAGAAGAGACTATTGGTAAGAGAGTAAGTGTGGGAGACAGAGATATAGTCTGTGGAAATATACTCAAAATTATAATAAAATCACGTATTTGTACAACAAAACAAAATAAATATCCTTTGTTTTTCAGTACCAGGTAAAGAAGTAAATTTTGACAAAATATCATATGCTAGTAGGACATAGAGTTTTCCGTTATGTGAAATATTTAATTTATCATGTTGCTTTATAAATGCTGTTTGCATGTGTATTATCACTACTTAACTATAAGCTCTTTGAAGACAAAAACTTGACTATATTCATTTTTATGTCCCTAGTACCTTCCTCTCTGGATTGAAACCTTAAATGTAACAAATATATTTACCGCACTCTACAAAATGTTAAGAACTCTTTTTCAGTGAGAAGCAGTCTATTGTAATAAAACTGAAGTTGGATTTCTCTTTAAGGTATGATCTTGACTTTTGACAATGAATCCAAGACCTTTTGAAAAATCTCATTATATCTTGATACAGCATTTTCTATCTGCTTAAAAAGGGAGTTATTAACAACACATAAATCATAATTGTATTCGTGACAACTTTTGGGTGGCTTACAAGGTTCAGACACCCAAACTGAGCTCCAGGAAAATAGCGGAAATGTGGTGATTCGCATCAGCCAAACTGAGGGAAGACCAAAGTCCTGCATAGGACCAGGGCTAAATGAGATGAGGACTCCGATATCACCAGATCCTTTTCTCCATCTCTCATTCCTAGTTCTTTTTCCAGGGGGTGAGCCCCGTTCCTTGGAAGAGCTTCATTACCTTATTGGAAAGGTCAACGTGAGCAGGTCACACACCTCATATCTCAAAGCTTTGTCACCAACCAAGTCTGCTTCTCCCACCTCAGCTTCCTCAATTCAGAAAGGTCAGGGAAGGGGTCTGACGGGAATGGCTTGGGCTCAGACTGTTCTCAGATGAATCAACTTTTATGGAACCATCTTACAGATGCAATTAATGTAAGATCTTTTCTGTCATGCTAGGCGAGGGTGGAGAAGAAAGGAGGGAGAGAAGGGGAGAGAGACACTAATGGCAGGGTCCCTGGCATTGCACTGACCACAGGACACACAGAAGGGAGCAGGCAGGAGCCCTGAGTCTTCTCTCCCCAGTTTCTCCCAGTGTCTGTGTGTCTTTACAAGTTGAGTTTCTATCATACAACATCATTTATTTTTAGGATCATGATCCCTAAACACAAGCCATCTATCTCATTTCAGAGTCATGTGAATAAGCAGCCATCTTTTCCAATCCTGGAGACAAGTTTGGCTATGTGGGATTTATTGAGAAATGCTATGCTCTTGTCCAATTTGGTTTACTGATGTGTCTATTTGAATTAATTTTAAGTACAATTCAAGGGAAATTCAAGGATATCTTATACGATGTTTTTCCTTGTAAGTGGTCTTTAAGGCTTATTCACTTTGAAATCTATACAGACAGAAAACAGATTAGTGGTTTTGAATTGTACAATTTAAGTATTTTAATTTTATGGTATATTAATTATATCTCAACAAGGCTGTTAAAAAACAAAACAAAACAAAAAAACAGAAAACCCTTAACCCCATCATTAAATTAAGTGGCACTTTAATGCAAAAGATAGAGCCAAGTGTTCAACCATGGTCAATAAGCCATGAACAGGACACCAGGGTAGTTAAGACTATGACAGTACCATTATGACAACTATGAAAGTAAAGAGCTAGTGAGTCATTTCTTCAACAGCACAGGCATAAGAATGGATTTTACTTCTTTGTTGATTGCAGATTTATGAACCCTCTCCTCTCTAAAGATAAACAAAAGTCTCTAGGAATAGAAAGGCTCTGAGTCCAGTATCTGCCATTCCAGGACCCCCAAGGCTCCTTCTCTCCGTTTCTACTCTTGTGCAAGGCACACACCCTAGAGAGGAAGTAAGAAGAGGGTAAGCAGCAAGAAGAAATGAGGGAGAGTGCTCAACTGAATATTTAAACCCCATGGGCACACAGAGGTGGGTGCAGTGTAAACAAAGGAAGTCAAGGGAAATACTGTCGTCCATACAGTGCAAGCCCTCACATTTAGTAAGCGCTGGTGGAAGACAATCTGTCTCCGTGCAGAGCAGGATGGGGTAAGTGGGAACGAAATGAAGAGCTCGTACTACAGGATGGAATATGGGAGTGGAATTGGGATATGAGTTGCAAACATAGATCTGGGGAGAATTTACAAGCTAAAGAAGGCAAGACAACACTGTCATGTATTCTTAAAGAGGGTTCCTATAAAAGGAGGCTTATGCAGACCCTACTTCAGTCCCGGGATGGGTAGCTGCTATTAGGTCAAGGAAGGTGCTGTAGAGGGGTGAGCAGAGAGACAAAGGCAGCCAAAATTCACTTGGCTGGATGGGAATTTGTAGCTGCCATCATTACATTATGCCCAGGAGTCTGGGCATAAAGGAACTCATAAAGGAGCATCAGAAGAGGTCACTAGACCATCAAAGACCAAGGAAATAGCCACATATTCTGAAATAAATAAATAGTAGTAAATAAGCATATACAATTTAAAGGCTTTGTAAACCCTGGTGCTTACATTATCTTCTCTGCTTTCTTACCATATCGAGATTATCAGAAAGCTCTAATCCTTAAAATGTTATTTAAGATCAGTTATGTTCCCTAAAGGGCATGCATACTTGCAGATAGCTGATATAATGGACAAACCAAAATGGTTGCTGCAGCTGGATGATTCAGAGTCACAGCGTTTTCAAGCCTAAGTCACAGGGAAGCCGGGAGTGAAGGCAGAGTTAGAGCCATTGCATTAATTGCCTCAATACATCACCCCTCCCTTTTTCCATTCTCTGGGCTGTTTTTCTTTGTGGTTCTTCTCACTGAGGAGTTGGGTCCCTTTCCAAACTCTGTGACTCTTGGTGGTCAGATGACTAGCTTTGGCCAATCTAATGCAGTGGAAGTGACCGTGCACCAGTTCTGCATTTGGGCCATGAGCCCTCTGCCCTTGCTCATGCGTGCTCTTGGGCCAGAAGCTTGGACTCACCAGCTAGAGGTGAGAGAGACACATGGGGTAGAGTTAGATTTCACAGTCATCCCAGCTGAGGCTATCCTAGACTAGTCAATACTCCGCCGACCACCAGATATGTGGCTGAGCCTAGTCAAGACCAGGAGGCCCCCTAGAAGAGCCTCGTCAACATCTCTGATCCACAGACTCCTACAAATGTATATTGTGTCAACACACTAGGCATTGCGATTGTTTGTGATGAAGAATTATGGCAGCTGGGCTAACTAACGAAGGAACTAATGTGTGGGAATATCTCAGACTGTGTCTTGTGCTGTGCTTGGCATTTACACTAACATTAACTTAAAATATCAATGTCATTATCCGCATTATATAACTGAGTAACCTCACAAAAGATAAGCAATGTTTTTCTAGATCACTTAGCTGGTGCTTAAAATAGGGTTCCAATCCCAGCTAAGTCTGACTATAAATGCATTGCTTATTTTTTTCTTACATGTTTGTATTCTACTGTCCTTGCTTTCCTGCTCCAGAAAATGAGACAACAATCATCTGAGAGCAAACACAGCTAAAATGTTGATGGTCTGTGTATGTCTTCGGACTGAACATAGGCTCCTCAGTGACCCGATAAATCATAACATCAGTAACTTAGTGAAATAAAATGTGGAGCATTGGACAGCTAGTGGTCGCAGTCTTTGTGGCCTAATTGTATGTTGTCGACTTTAAACTCTAGTTGATCACTACTTACCTGGCACTATGGTTCCATAATTAAAGGTAACCCAGATATTCCACATGTACACTGCACTGAGTCTTGACAGACCTTGACTGGAATCCAAGTTCCACTGTCCAAGAACTGGGCCAGCCTGAGCAATGGGTATACCTGGGATCTTATAACAACCTAGAGTGCACTCTGTATTAAAGCACAGGTGTAACTTAGAATTCATCTGAAGTCATCAGATTCTTTCATATTACAGAAGACACTGAACTCTCCCTTAGAACAATGTTGACAACACCCTAAGTCATTCGCTTTCTGAGCACGTCCACTAAAAGACCGGGGGACCTCATCCCCTGCATTCATTGCTAGACTCACACGCACCTGCAGCAAATGCTTAGTCTACAACTGCAACAATGGACAGAAGACACGAGTGGCTTAGAAACCACAGGTATTTTGTTCTTCTTATCTGTAACAAGCTATTTGATGTTTTTACAGGCCTTCCGCTGCCTTACATTCACCTGGTGCGGCCCCTTCTGCTTCAATCTCGGGCTGAGCAGGACAGAATTCGGGCGGGAATATGTTGTCTTCTCTCTGAGTGTGATTTTTTTCTGCCGTCTTAGGCCAGTCATTTAACCTTAAGCCTATCTTTCTGACATGATATCAACTACCTTTCTGGAAAGGAATGCTCCAGGTTCCCATAATAAATAATAAACCAAAATAGTGTAGCTGTCAGATACAAGTAACTAGGCAGGATTTTTTTTTTTTTTCTTGGTATCAAGAAGTATCAGAGAGGAAAGGCAATGGGAAGACAAGCTTATTCAACAACTCCTGTGGTGGAGAATCTGGGAGCCAGAAAGGGAAGGGGCACCCTGAGTTCACAGGGCCAGGTCGACACTGGGAAGTGAAGGACACAGCTCGCTGGCTATGATGTCAGTTTCTTTCTCTACAATATGGCATCTTCTGACCCCGCACTAAGATTTCTTGGTTCCATATCTGTGATCTTTCACTTGTAAATGGGTCTGCTTGAGATGACGTAATGATCCTCACAGACCAGGAGGCTTAGCAGCAGAAATATATTTTCTCACATTCTGGAGGCTGGAAGTCAGAGATCAAAAGCTATCATGATTGGGTTCTTGTCTGAGAACCCTCTTCCTACCTTGCAAATGGCTGCTCTTTCTCTGTGTCCTCACATGGCAGAGAAAGAGAGCTCTGGTGCCTCCTCCTCTTCCTATAAGGACACACCTCCCACCTTGAGGGCCCTTCCTTCAGCACCTAATCTAACACTAGTTACTTCTCAAGGGCCCTCCTCCAAATACCATCACAATGAAGTTAGGGCTTCAGTGTATGAATGGGGGGCACAAACATTCAAGCCGTAACAACCTGTTCGTAATATGACTACCTGTAATCTCTTCATACTGTCTTTCTTAAATGGCTCTACTGGAGAGAAATAATTTGGGATACGCCACAGTATATGTGCATAGGTATATACTCCCTTACTTTAGTTTCCACTGGCCAAGTGATCTCTATTGCCATAGTGAGAAGGGATTATCAAGGGGTCCAAAGCACAAGAAAGCTATTGTCGTCTAGGGTCTAGATCCATAAACTGCTTATTTAATATTTTATTGACTTAACAAATAAGGATTTTCTTCTTTCATAACATGGTCAGAGAAACACTGCTGGAAAATAATTTATATTTATGTTTTCACATGAACATGCTGGCTGGAAAGGAAAGTAATTGAAAGGGAGATACAGAAGTGCCAGAGAGTTTTCATCTGAGCAGGGAGCCGGTCCTGCATCTGACATTGGTCTCAGAGGTTTCTGCCCATCCTGGATGACATGTTGCTGCAGTTTTGATGGGCAGTCATAAGAAATGAAGGCAAATGGTGAGATGTGGAGTCTCTAGTTGCCCTACAAAGCGCACCAACAACGCTCTCCAGGAAAAAGCACTTATCACAGTTCAAAGCCTCCTTAAAGATAACATTTCAAAGAACATGGACTCATAATCAAGAACCCCTAAATATATGACCAAAGAGAACAAAAAGAAATAACACAATCAGTGCTACAAAAATAGCTATCAGAATCATCATATGTAGAATATGAAATAAGTGTATGTAATTTGGTTAAGAAAATAATGTTTTGAAAAACTGATGAAAGCATAAGAAACCATTAAGGATGACTCAAAAGATTTCAAAAAAAAGGACCAAATAGAATCTGAAAATATAATATTTAATAACTGGCATTAGATATACAAGGAGAAGGTTAAACATGAGATTAGACCCAACTGAAAAGAGAATTAGTGGGTGCTGTGAGTTGCGTAAGACTGATGAATCACAGACTTGTACCCCTGAAACAAATAATACATTATATGTTAATAAAAAAATTTAAAAAATAACCTTCAAAAAAACGAAATGAGAATTAGTAAACAGAAAGATAGATTTGAAGAAATTATAGATCAAAAGGAATTATCAAAAATGCTAAATTGAGAATTAAAGCAAAACAAAACAAAACAAAAACCAGATCAAATGAGATTGAGATTAAAGTGGGAAAACCACAAACGTACATTAGATCTCCTGAGGAGCACCAGAGAGAGGCAATGTAGAGAAAGGAAATATTGAGAAAGTAACTGGTTATTTTAAGAACTGATGAAAAACACTAAACTTTAGAGCTAAGCTATCCAACATATTCCCAAAGAAGCTAAACAAAATACACGTTTCCTAAAATTATAGTGATACTGTAGGACATCCGGACCAAAAAAGAGTCATTAAAGTAAGCTGGAATTGAAATATAAGTTATCTGCAAAGGAATTACATTATATTGAATTTATACGTTATAGTTCAGTTATACTGAAAACTGACCTCTCAGTCACAAAAATTATAGCCTGAAAGCTTCTACAGCCAGCTAGGAGAAGAGTTTATCATTTTCTTAAAAAGCCTAACACAATGCCTAGTATATACTAGTCATTCCCCCAACATAATTAGAAACATATGTCTTCACAAAGATTACACACAAATGTGCAAAGCAGCTTTGTTTGAAATAGTCAGACTGGAATAACCCCAATATCCATAAACAGGCAAATGAACAAACAAAAAGTGATATATATGTGTGTATATGTATATATATATATATGTATATATATTACACAGAATGCTATTCAGGAAAAAATGAACTAAGATGCATCTATGGACAAGAATAAATCTTAAAATCATCATGCTAAGTGAAAGAAACCAGACCAAAAAAAAAATGATTACACTTAATTGATATTCTAGAAATATGCAAATCAACCTCTAGTGACTACAAATAGAGGCAGTGGTCTCCTGAAGGTGGGTCAGAAGAAGATGTGGGCTGGAAAGAGGCAAAAGGAGTATTTAGGGTATGATGGAAATGTTCAATATCTGGATTCTGCTGATGATTTTGAAGGGTATGCAGATGACAAACCTCATCAAATTGTAGGCTTTAAATATCATACTTAAATAAATTTGTATAAAAAGACACGCCTATTTAAATTAAAAACTTACAAGACTGTGATGTCAGTTTAGTAAGTATGTGTATACAAGATAACATGATGCATGTTCAAATGAGGGTGATGAATCTATATCATCGCAAGATTTATAGAACTTATTCTGTATATTAGCAGCAAACAATGGGAAATAAAATTAATGAGAATTATGAAATACTTGAGGATAAATGCATAAACATTGCTGAGAGATGCAACAAATCACCATTGTGAGTAACTGGAGAGGACATAAACAGAAAGAATAAATGCAATGCACCTCATGGATTTTAATGTGTATTTCTCTAATGACTACAGACATTGAGTGTTATTTCATGTGCTTCTTTGCCATTAGTACATCTCTGGTAGAGTTTCTGTACAAATCTTTTTGACTATTTTTAAATTGGGTTTTTGATCTTCTTATTATTGATTTTTGAGAGATCTTTACATATTACAGATACAGACCTTTTTAGATACATGTTTTGCAATGTTTTCTCCCGGACTGTGTCTTGTCTTTTTACTCTCTTAATAGTGTCTTTCAAAAGTAGAACTTTTTAAATAATGTATTTTGTGTGTGTTCTGCTTTTCATGGTATATCTATGAAACTTCTGTCCAACCCAAACTCTATGTGTTCTTTGAGAAGTTTTATGGTTTTATGTTTTACATGTAAGTCTATGATCTATTTTGAGTCCATTTGAATTCATGGAGTGACATAGGTATAGAGGTGGTTTGCTTTTTTTCTGTATTTTTGCATCTGAAGTCCAATTGTTCAGCACTATTTGTTGAAAAGACCATCCTCCATCGAATTAGTGCTGCAGCTTTGTCAAAGATAAATTGTCTATGTATGTTTGGATTGATTTCTGGACTCTATTCTTTTCCATCGATCTATGTGTCATCTTTTCACCTTTTTTTTCCCCAATGCCATGCTGCCTTCATTACTCCAATAAGCCTTGAAACTGGTAATATGAGTTTACCAAATTAGACCTTTTCTTCCAAATTTTGGTTTCTCTTATTTTGAATATAAACTTTTGGGTGAGTTGCTTCTGTGATTGCTATGTGAGAACACAGCAATGCCCTACTTAGTATTCCCCACTTGAGTCAAACACTCTGTCTACATTCCCCAGTGCACTGCGAGTCTTGTGGCCTTCCTGTCTAGCTGGGGGAACAGGCACTATTTATTCCAGCCCTGTGTGAACAAGGGAAACTCTTGCCTTCATCTTTTCGGTGCTCCAATTCTTAGCTTCAAGTTTGCTCAGGTGCACGTGTTGCTCTGTGCTCATCGTAAATAAAGGACATTCTGCAGATTCTGGGCTCCTTCAGTGTAGCATGCTCCTATCCAACACTCATCCACGAGAATTGGAGGTGTTAGTGTCCCAGACCCTCAGCTCTGTCCCCTCACCTTGAGGAGTCTGTGGTGCTCTGCTTGGCATCCCCCTCCCTGAACCCAGCCCTGAAAGTCTCTCCAGGCTGTAGGACTCACAGTGTCTGTTTCCCACCTCTCGGGATCACTGCCCATTGCTTGATGTACAGTGTCCTGGAACACCTTGTTTCTGAAAGTCTCCATTTCTGGTTATTTTGTACATCAGAGAGTATATCTTGGCCATGGGTACGAGCCCGAAGTCACAAATTTTCAGATACTTCTTAAATTTTTCATGTTGTTTCAGCATTCAATAGACGACAAACCATACATTTCAATCTATCTAAATGAACAAATGACAATATTTTTGGTTCTATCTAAATGTTATTTCTGTGTGCCAGGGACCTATAATAAAAGCAAGACTACAATACAACCCACTGCAAAGCGACTCCCAGGCTGTTAGAGGACATGGGCATGCAAAGAGACAACTCTCCTACAGTCAGGGTCCGTGTCAAGCTGCCTCCAGGCAGTCTGAGGGGGGGGTGGGAGTGGGGCTCTGTCCTGGCCACAGTGCAAGGCTAGAGGCGTGGGGCTACCCTTGCTTCCTTGCTCTGACAGATGAAATTCCTTTCCAGAAATCTGTGGATTCTGCTGTTTTCCATTTGTTTACCTTCTAGGAGTCCTGAACTTGGGTTGTGTTGTAAAATTGACCGTGTGTTAGAATTTAACTGAAAGGGTTCTTTTTCTTTTCTCTCTGGCCTTCCCAAACTACAGAGCTTATGGGAGAATTTCTCTTAAATTACAATATATTACAACATTATAAGCCCAGGTCAGATGTCACCTTCTCTGTGAAGACTTTTCTCTTTGCCCTGGTTACCCCAAAGCATGTAACAACTCATTCATATTTTGGAAGGAGTGGAGGGAGGGAGGGAGAGAAGAAAGGAGAGAGGAAGAAACAAAGGAGGGACAGAGGGAGAGGGGGGCAGGAAAGGGGGGAAATCAAACACCCAAAGTCTAGATTCTCTTTCTGAGCAATTCACACTGGCCTGGCCCAATCTGCAGTCTCTCAGGATGGCTCTCCTTGTCCTGCTGTCAAGTCTTACCTCCAGCCTATCGCTCTCCGCTAGGATTTCACTTCCTTTAACCAGCAGCTAATGTGGACGAAAGGGTGGATTTATGAAGTCTCTAGTCATTTGGAACTTGAGACCATGTTTCACTAGCTGTTTAAACTACTCCCAAAGCATGCTCAGGTGAATTTATCACCAAAATGAAAACTATTAAGAAATAATGAATTATTGGAAAAATCATTTTGAAGACTTTTTGGAACAGCCATTTGCATCCATATTTTTTAAATGCTCCCTAGGACGTTGAGGAGGGCACGTGACTTAATGAGCACCGGGTGCTGTGTGAGACTGATGAATCACTGACCTCTGCCTCTGAAACAGATAGCGCACTGTGTTAATAAACTGAATTTAAATTCAAAAATAAACAAATAAATAAATGCCCCCTAAATTAGCTTCATGCAGTAATACGTTATCTGTCAGTCCAGGTTATGAAGTACACATGGATATTTTAAGTGTATATATTCATAGTATCTGTGTGAATCTAATTATACACATATATGTAAGTAAATATACACTATGAACACAAATAAGCTAATATAAATGAATTGTATGAATATAATTATATATAATATACCAATAGTGTATAACTTATACATAGATGTATAGTGATATACAATCACCATCCTTTATAAATCAGAATTCTCACTTTTCCAGACTTCCCTCCATATGCCAAGTGATTCGGTGAGGTTTTGCTGGACTTCTGGGTATTGATAATTGAACAGTGGTAATAACAGCTCCTACTCACTGAGCGCCGACGTCGAGTCAGGTTGCCTTCTCAGTGTTTTCCTTGCACAAAGTCATCTAATCTGAAGGACGAGTCTGCTGTCTGATGAGAAGCCGGGGGCCCCGTCATGACCACAGGCCCGTGCCGGGCTGGAGGTGCAAAGCCAGGCTTCCCGCACCATCTTCCCGGCCCCTAGTAGATGACAGGACCTCTCCAGCTCTGTTCCTCGTTTTGAACGTAATTCAGATGTTCCTGAAAGCTTTAAATACAAACGGAAGGTTTTTCCAAAACAACGAAGATATGTTGAACGCCCACCTCTAATTCTCGTTAAGTCCGGTCGTGTGAGCACGCAGTTTGTGTATTTGTGGTTGAAGATGAAAGAGAGTCTATAAAATACTAGTAGAAACATTTCCACTGCCTCTCCTTTTCAGACCTTGGTTTTCGATCTGTTTTCCCTTCCATCCTTCCCCTCTCTTTTCCCTTTCTCTGTCTCCTTTGTTTTCAACCTGTCATGCTGATTTCATTCCCGAGTTAAGTGTCTGATTAGATGTTCTTATGCAAAAAAAAAAAAAAAAAAAAGTAATTATAAAAAATCAATATTGAGGTTCTGGCCTTGCTACTGATGTGATCAGAATGAGGCTCTGATCTTCCGTCCAGACCCTCCCTCCCCGACCTGTCTCAGGGCGTAATGCTCATGAATGCACATTCATATTCTTGGCTGGGGAAATATTGTCTAGCTCAGGTACCCACTGGGCTTTTCTTCGCTTTTGACAGAAGTTATATAGAGTTTATATTTAAAGAAAGAAAAATGAAAGGGTTTTCTGAATTTCTAACAGAAAATGGTGGGCTTTTTTTATGTTCCACCCAGGCTGGAGCTTCATATGGGGAAACCTAGTGATATATCCTTGGCAAACAAAGGAAGCTTTTGGTCGGGCTATTAATATGAAGGTCAAGGTTTTATTTATATTCACATTCAATTCAGAAAGAATAAAAAATCAATACAGATATGAAGCTGGCATACATTGTCCACAAGCCTTAGTATTTCTAAATGCAACACAGAAATGCACACAAAAGGAACCCTTCTGCAGAAGAATCTGGATCACCGACATTCACACAAAATCCTACACTTTGTCCCCAGATCCCGAATATAGAATATAGAATTTGTTCTCCTATGCTTTGCTATTTTTGATACGCTCAAATTTATTGATCGTCCTGCTTGCTGAGTGCGTTTTATCAACAGCATTACAAATGAGAGGGACTTCTAAAACCACCTCTTGTTTTTCAGGAATTTCCTTTTTGCAGAGGGCAGAGGGTTTATGCTGTGTGTATTTAGTGGGACTGAAGAGCGGCAAGGGATCAGGAGTGCTCCGTGGGTGAGGAAGCCAGCGATAATGCTGAGCAGTGGCGGATTTCGATTCTAATCACAATGGCAGAAAAAGACCAAGGCCCTGTCCCTGGTCACACGCTCAGTTGCGGTGACATCTTTCAGGCTGTTACCTGAATGGTCCGTTAAGCATATTGAAAATGAGACAGAATCCCTCTGCCAGGAAGAATTCTCCATCTTCTTTTTATCCTTGGATTTTTACGACTGCAAAGACATTGTAAGGCTATGGTAAGAATTTTCTGTCTGTCTTTACTCCTCTTTTCCTGCCACAAGCCTCAAAGTAATGTGATTGATTTAAATCGGACATGTTCCATACCCAAGGCCACGTACGTGGGAGAGGTGTCTGGACATCTCAAGATATTTTGGCCGCTTTTCCTGACATAGTATTTAAATTGTTGGGATGGACGGACCCATGTGTCCACGTCCATGTAGCAAAGGGTGGGAAATGGAACTATTCCATATCGCTACAACTATTCAAAACAAGAAGGGCAGTTTTTGTGACTGTTGGCTTCAAAACACAGATAGACCTTGAAAGAGGTGCCTCACTAGGGCCAATGCTCGTCGATGGCTCCAGGGCCCGGGAAGTCTCCCTCCTTCCCTGGGAATGGCCAGTGGGCCCGGGAGGCAGTCTTGCTCTCCTGACTCACCTCCCTGGGCTGTCCTCCCTTCGGCCTGGACCTCCCCAAGCTCACCCCTGAACAACATGGACCCCACGGAGGAGTTCCTACTGCCTGGGTTTCTGTGGCATGCTTGGGGCAGCCGGATGGGTCAAGGTTACAGAATGTCCACAGAAATACTTGGAAAACAAGAATCAGAGTCCTTTATCCATGGTAATCCCCAGTGGGACATAAGCCAGGTCATAGAATAAAGGGAGCCACGTAGTCATTCACATTTATGGGCGGAGGTATTAATGGTGGAGTTCAGGAGAACTTCTGACCCTGCTGGGTGGTCTCTCCCTACCCTTGGACACCACCAGAGCTGGACCTTCAGCTTCAGTCCCTTCCGGGCACCGATTCAAAACACTGCAGAATACAGTTAAGGCTCATGAACACATTCTAATCTAATAAATGTTAAAATAATTATATTCTTAGTAGACGCATTTTATTCTTATTTTATTTTATTTTTTTAAAGATTTTATTTATTTATTTGAGAGAGAGAGGATGAGAGAGAGAGAGCACATGAGGGGGGGAGAGTCAGAGGGAGAAGCAGACTCCCCGCTGAGCAGGGAGCCCGATGCGGAACTCGATCCCGGGACTCCAGGATCATGACCTGAGCCGAAGGCAGTCAGTTAACTCAGCTTAACCGCTGAGCCACCCAGGCGCCCTCTTATTTTAAAATAAGGTTTTTTCTTATTATAAAAATACATGACAGAAATTTTGGAGACTAAAGAAATAAAGAGAAAAAAATTTAAATTTGATAATCCCACTTTTCAGAAAAAAAATCCCCTTAACACTTTGGTATCGTTCCATAGTCTTTTGTTTCTCTGCTCATATTAATGTATACCTTAGTACAATTTATAACATACTGAGCATACAACTTTGTGCTTTGCTTTTTACACACAACATTGTATTGTGAATAATTCCTAGTTTACAAATTTGTAATGAGCATCATTTTCAGAGGCTATATATCATTCCACCATTAGGCTAATTTTTTTTAATCAACACTTTGGGCTTTTAAATTGTTCTCACTTTTATTATTATTATTTTTCTAATGACTGTAAAGATATCTAAACCTCAAGAAGTGAAAACTATGAACATTTTAAGGCTTTAAACATCTACTACTAAATTCTTTCTAGAACACTTTTTCCATTTTCTACCGGCAGGATGCTATCTTCACCATACTCACAAATATGCTCAAATGTGAATATTTGAGAAAAGTCATTTGAAACTATGTGTATAAGCAAATACTATAATTTATGCTTCCACCAATCTTCTAGAAATTCATGGAAGTAAAATGTTATTTATATAGATGTATATCATAAACTTATACAAAAGCTTTTTTAATTTTAAGTTTTAAATTTTCTTTTGGGGAAAAATTAAAAATATATACTTTTAGAGTTATAGGGATTTTATATATCATTTAATGTGAAACCTGCTATTATCACCACACACTAATTTGTGATTGCAAGAAAATTATTGCAAATTTCTGCACCTTGCTTGTCCTTTCTGTGTAACGTGAATTGCATGTGGGTTTGCTGAGGGTATTCAATGAGTTATATGTAGAAAGTCCTAAGAATAGCTCCACCACATGGTAAGCCCCCAAAACCATTCTCAGCTTTTTGTTTGTTCTTACACCTCAGAAGACTGAGGCCCAGAGAGGTGAACTAACTTTCTTAGGAAAACAGAATCCAGAAATAGAGCTCTTTCTGGAGAGTATCCTGGTGCTTTATCTGTCCAACGGCAAAAGACACCTAGCCGACTGGGCACCGTTGATCTCAGGAGCCCCGTGTCGATGCTAATTCTGTTAATGAAACATTGACTTAGGTCTTATCATTTCAGGCCTTCATTAGTTTTCAGACCACAGGGCCCACTGGTAGCAGAGCCATGGAAAGAGCCTGAGTTGTCTTTAGAAGGACTTGGCTTTGAACCTCAGCTCTTTCATTTACTGTCTGTGTTGTAACAAGATACTTGACCATTTTTAAGTTTTATATTTTCAGCCTTAAATATGAACTGATGATGATATTGACGATGATGATGATGGAACAACCCAAACCTTTGTTGTGAGCACTGAATGACTCCGCAAGTGTTTAGCGGCAGGAGACCCCCAGCACGGGCTCCTTCCTCCCAGGCCTGGCCTCTTCCTGCAGATGACGTCGGCGGAGGACACAGCCTTCAAACCGGGGCAGACGGGGCTGTCAGGTGGTGCGTGGTGAGCGTCGAGCCAGGGAGAGAATCTGCACCTTGTTGAACTGCTCTGGGAGCTTCTGCATCATCCCCTGTAAACGCCCCTCCGGCTTGCACAGCAGAGCACTTTACATTTCGGGAAGCACCCCTTTGTCTCCTGTTTATCTATTCTCTCAACAGTTCCGGAGGACGAGCAGGCTAGGGCTTGCTGCTTTAATTTCTGCAGATAAACTACGCAGGGCCGCTCCGCCGGTCTGTGGTGTGTCTAACATCCCCTGATGCGTGAGTGGGGAGGCAAGGTCTCCTCTCTGGTTCCCAGGCACCCGCAGCACCCCACACGGCTCCCTTCCCTGCTGCAGCCCCTGTACCTCCTGCCGCGTCTGCACCCCTGATTCTAAGAAGAGAAGCTACACAGCAGCGAGGGAGGGCAGTCATCTTCAGGGTTCTGCTCTTCAGTGACAGGGGGCCTCCAAAGGCATTGTTTGTAGTTACCTTTCTCAACATCTCTGATCCAGAAGTTATAACATTGCTACAGCCCCTCCACCGGGTAGGTCCTGGCTGTTTGTTACATGATTGGAAGCAGGGAGACTTTTCCTTGGATCATTTAATCGTGATGAGGGGTCCACTGATATTGACTGAGCCTCCGGTATGGATTAGGGGCATGGGTAAAAATCCCCATGCCTTTCCTGCGGCTCGGAAACACAGGCACGCTCTTCCCACGCTGCACCGGCACCGCTCACTCCCTGAACGCATTAAAATTCATGCCGAGGTGAGTGGGATGGTAGGGCACTCGCATCTTTGTGAGGTTTATGGACAATTTTTCCTACTGTGCCTCTGATGGTAATTCCTCAGTTAAATAATTCATAGTGATATTAAGAAGCTTTTTCCTTTAACTATTATGAAAGAAGAAGGGATTTTTTTTTTAAAGTAAAAGGTCAAAGGAAAGGCCATCAATTCTTTTTTTCTTTTTTTTTTTGAAGAAACTCATAGGATTCATTAAAAATACTGAAATTAAAAAATTAGTTTAATTATTGGCTGCTAGGTTGATACTTTGTGTCAAATGAATACATAAACCCATTACAATCATGTGAAGATTGTAGTCCCCAAAAACCAAGATGCACAACAGTGCACATGAAATTTTAGTCGTTAAGAAAAGAACACACAGGGAATGAGCAATATTTTATTTGGGGAGTGGCATAAATCAGACAAATCAGGGGAAGGTGGGATCTGCATCAGGTGTAGAAAAAAGAGAGCTGGCCTTTGTCTAAGATTCATGCTGTAGAGTCAGGGTTGGGTCAATACCATATATTGAGTGTCTGCCATGGGCTAATCATTTTGAAAGGCACTTGCTACACAGACTCATTCTTAACTCCTACAGTGATGCTAGAAGATGGATAAGGCTATATTAGCATCCCATTTTATAAACATGGAAACTGGGGCTCATCCAGGTTAGGTAACTTACCCAAATCATGAAGCTTTGGCAAAACCCAGACTACATGGCCGGGACTTCTGTTTCTGATGCCTGTGACATTGTCTGCCTGTTATTCCAGGAAGACCACTGAGGAAGCTGAACCCCTGGAGGTAAACTTTCTTGTCTCAAGGCGCTCAGCTAATAAAGTGGCTGAGTGTCCAGGATGCCCTCAGTGGGGAGAGTCCTGGATGACTGCAAGTGACTCTCACCCCTGCAATCGGGAACCACCACCATGTAAGACGCCCAGACGCCCAGCTAATCCTGATTCCTAAAGCCCACAGCTCACACTCTATAGGACGCAGGGTCTGACTTTGTCACCTGCCTCAGCAACCATGGCCTTCTGGAACGCATGCTTGATTATCAGCCGAGTCCAAGTCTTCAACCTCTACTCTGGACTTACCTTTTATATTTTACTGTAATTGAAAGATGACTCTTCCCTGAAAAAGTTACTTTCCCTGAGAGTGCCAACGGAGGCTACAGACCCTCCTCTTCCCAGCCTGTGCCTTGCCACCCTCCAGAGCCTTCGTGGGGTTGCCCTGAGGCCCATGCTAAGCACACCACTCCAACTGCTCCCCGGGCTCTGGGTCCATACAGCAATCACACGATGTGTCTCTGGAACCAACGAAGTGGATCCATCACCCCTCCAGGCCCCATGGAGACTGGGGGCCAATGGGGCAAGAAACTCCAGGATCTCCGGTCCCCAGAACTTGACCTGGGGGAGGACCATGCTGAGGCTGGTCACATGCGCTTGGCCCACTGGTGAAGATCACTCGCATTAACATTTGAAAATTCTGTAAATGTGACTGAATGGGAGCAGCATATGGTGTATTTCATTCAGATTCATTTAGTATCAGAAACTTCAGTTTCAAAATGCACCTTAAAACTCTTCTATATTTCACTTGTTGGGGCTTTTCAAGATTTTAGTACTAATCTTCGTCATCAAATTAGATGATTTTCCTAGAACTAGAGAACTGTAATTAGGAGGTATTAGTCATACCTAGGAGCTTTGCGTTTGCTACGTGGTTCTGGGCACAGCCCTGCACTAGAGAGGAAGGGGGAAGTAGCTAGGGGGTCTTGAGTCTAAACTTCCTTACTTATGCTATAATCTGATTGTGTAGCTGCTTCTCCGAATTCGTGGTCTAAGCAGATGACCATCATCGACCCATGTTACTTTGATCCTGTGTGGTGCAAACCTCAGTGATTTTAATGGCAGAGAGAAAGAAGGAGAGAAGACAGGCCGGCAAGCTCCACAGTGTAGGACACAGCAAGGTAAAAGAATGGAATAAAGACCCCTTTTAGCAGCAGGTCCCATTGCTTTTGTTTCTGCCCAGTACCATCCTATAACTTTTGGAAGTAGACATTGTGAGCAAAGCATGCACAGTACAGCAAGTTGTCAGTTGGAATGTCTTCCAGAAGTCGGAGTCTGATCAAATCCACCCTGACACGTCTGTTACTTTATACTCTGTTCATTTTAATTCCCTTTGCCGTCAATACACACGAGAATTTCTGCAAGCTCCAGAAGGCCTCAGATGCTTCCCAGTAAGACACATCTGTTGAATTTTTCAGGAAAGATGCTGATTGCTATTATGAATATTCCATAGAAAATGTTTTTTATTAAAATGTCATTTAGGCAAGGAGGGCGCTTTAATCAGCAACCAGAGAAGCATTTGTACAAATTTCTTATCTCCATCAGTTATGCTCAGCAGTCCTTTTTTCTGTTAATTATTTTTATAATATATTTTATTGTTTAGAACAATTTTTTGTTCACAGAAACATTTCAAAGATAACCCAGGGAGTTCCCATTTACTTCATACCTAGTATCCCTATTGTCAGCATCTCATTTTAGTGTACGATACACTTGTTGCAATGAATGAACCGGTATCAATACAGTCTCATTCACTAAGGTCCATACTAACTCAGATTTCCTTACTTTTTACCTAGTATCCTTTTTCTGCTCTGGGGTCGTGGGCAGGGCATCATCAGGGTATCATATTCCATTTATCATCATTAAAGTCCCCCAGGCTCTGCTTGGTTGTATGGGAGAACGCACAGCACTGGTCTTTCTCCACCCGACTTAATTCACTTAGCAAAATGCCTTCGAGATCCAAGGATATTGTCACAAATGGCAAGATGTCATTTTTTTTTTTTAATGACCAAATGGTATTTTCTTGTGTGTGTATATACCACAATTTCTTTTTGGACCCATCCATCCATGGACACTTAGGTTGTGTCTATGTCTTGGCCATTGTAAATAATGCCGCAACAAACACGGGGGTGCAAATATCTTTTCGAGTTAGCATTTTCATTTTCTTTGGATAAATACCCAGAAGGGGAATTGCTGCATCGTGTGGCAGTTCTATTTTTAATTTTTTAAGGAATCTCCATACTGTTTTCCACAGTGGCCATACTAGTTTACATGCCCACCAACAGTGCACAAGGGTTCCTTTTCTCCACATCCTTACCAACACTTTCTTGTCTTTTTGATGACAGTCATTCTGACAGGTGTGAGGTGTTATCTCACTGTGCTTTTGATTTGCATTTTTCTGATGATGAGTGATGTTGAGCACCACTTCATATACCTGTCGACCATCTTTACATCTTCTTTGGAAAAATATCTATTCAGATCCTCTGCCTATTTTTTAGTCAAGATTTTGGTATTGAGCTATATGAATTCTTTATATATTTTGGATATGAATCCCCTATCAGATACAATTTGCAAATATTTCCCCCCACTTGATAGGTTACCTCTTCATTTTGCTGGTGGTTTCCTTTGCTGTGCAGAAGCTTTTTAAAAATTTTTATTTATTTATTTATTTATTTATTTTAGATTTTTTTTTTTTTTATTTACTTATTTGAAAGACAGAGGGAGAGAGAGAGAGGAAGCAGGAGCAGGGGAGGGGGATGGACAGACTCCCCACAGAGCGGGAAGCCCGATGCGGGACTCCATCCCAGGACTCCGGGATCATGACCTGATCTGAAGGCAGACACTTCACCGACTGAGCCACCCAGGTGCCCCTGTGCAGAAGCTTTTTAGTTTGAGGTGGTCCCACTTACTTACTTTTCACTTTGTTGCTTGTGCCCTTAGGTGTCATATCCAAAATATCATTGTGAAGACCAATGTCAAAGGAGCTTCCCACTATGTTTTCTTCTAGGATTTTTATGGTTTCAGGTCTTACATTCAAGTCCTTAATTCATTTGAATTAGTTTTTGAGTAGAATGTCAGATAGTGGGTCTGGCTTTGTTCTTTTGCACGTGGCTGTCAATTTGCACGATTTTCCCAATTTTGGCCAGCATGCAGGTGTATCATCCTGGTTTTAATTAGCACGTCACTGATTAGTACTGAGGTAGAACATTTTTATAACTTTATGGGCCATTTGAGCTTTCTTTTGTATAAGATGCCTGTCTGTTGTTTTGGTTAAACTTTTTTCTCTTGGACTGCTTGTCATCAAAACAAAACAAAAGAAAACTAAAACCAAAAAACACAACAACTTCAGGATGTTATTTATGTATAACTACACACTAATACTTCACTAGTTATATCCTTTGTAAATATCTGCTCTCTGCCATAGCTTATCTTTTATAATTTTTGATATGAAAATTCTTAAATTTTAATATGTTAATTTTTCAACTTCCTTCTGTTATGATTTTGCCTTCATATTTCCTACTCAAGAAAATGTTCCTGCCCCAAGGTTATACATATAGTGTTCTTGCATTTTTTTTCCTAAAATTTGCTTTTAGGTCTATGTGGAACTTATTTTTGATTATGATGTGAAACAAAGTTTCAATGTTACGATTATTTTTTAGATAATCATCTATCCTACCGTAAATTTATTGAATAAATCATGCTTTCCCCACAAATCTGCAATGTCACCTCAGTCATAGATCAAATGTCCATATGCCTCAGTCTAGTTCAGGTTAATTCCCACTGGCAAATAAACTGGATTTTTTTTTCACTTGCTAGAACTTACTATATAGGGAAATCTGTTTTAAAGCTTATTTTAACACATAATCAGTGATATACATTACATCAAAATAGTACAGTTTCTTCATCAAGTTAATGTGTGATGAAGGAATACTGTTATATTATCTAAAAAAGCACAATTGTTTTTAAATTTTCAAATGGGGAAATACTATAAAAAAAAGCGATTGGAAACCCAATGAAGGGTCTGGGATCTGTGGAGAAGAGAGCTAAATGCTGCTTTACTCCTTATCTTCCATGGGAAGTTTTTCAAAAGGACTGTATGTAAGTGGGATTCTCCACTAAGTAGCCTGAGAACTAGTCATAATTTGGCCATAAAACAATAACTTAAAATTTGTTGTTATGGCAGAAAGAAGGGGAATTTATTATTGCAGAGCAAAGAAGAAAGAAGGGAAGTTGGAAACAGAAGATACAAAGAAGTATTTACTCAAATAAAATTATATTTGTGTGCAAACTTAATGAGGTGTAGAAGGTTTAAATAACTTCTAGTGCCAAATTTATAAGTGGTAGCACTCAGTTCCAGGTAATCAAGAGAACAGAGTGAAAAATCAAAGTGTAGTGTAGCCACCATCCATCCGCCATGCTGCCCATCCTCCACGCCACGAAGCCCTTCTACCACAATGAGGAAGGAAATGTTGACACAGAACTGACCTGGGCCAGAAGCAAGGTACTCTCTGTACTTAGAACTGTTTTCTGCATTTTACTATTTACCCCTTGCTAGAAAGTAGCATCATTTTGTTGCTGTTTTTGTGCTTGTGCTCGTATACAACCTAACCAAGGAGTAGGTCTCTCTGGTGGGCGCCCGCCAGTCCTTGTCAGCTTCACTTAAAAGGAGCTGTCTGCTGGGTCAAGGCAACCTCGTATCAGCAGCCCTGCTCACACAGGGCGAGTCCCAAGCCTGAGCGTGGTCACTGAGAGAATTAGTTCATTGGCATATATAACTAGTTCTAGCTCTGTACTCTTTTATCTACTTAGTGTTGATGCCACAAAATGCAATCATATGGGGGAAAAAAAAGTAAATAGGAAGCCAGTGGATAACCAGCTACAACAGTAGTAAACAGCAGTAGTAAGTCACACATGACAGGAGAATTTACTCGCTAATAAGAAGGAGGAAACAACACATCCTAGCGTTATGTGCGTTCATACAGAGTGGTGAACACAGAATTTCAGGAGTACTGAGATATCATTTTGAGGGTTCTGGCATAGCAAAAATGTATGCACCTGTGCACATACCAGAAAGAAATGGACACGGGAGTCATGGGAAGCTAACAAACCTGTTGTAGGAGGCAAACACAAGTTCACAGGGCATCCCGGGGCTAATTGACTCTACCTAGAAAACACAGAGAAAACCAGTCTGCAAACTCTGGGAAGATGAACTCAAGGAGGAAGAGAACAGTTTAACTTAACATAGTCACTAAATTTCACCATCGTATCACAGTGATTAATATAGGCACTGATGATTCATACTTATTATGCTTGTCTCCAATGACAGCCCGTAGAGCTGGAGACAAACTGAAGAAAGAAAAACTCTAACTCATAATAAAAGTAATTTTCAAAACATCCTTGCAAGGTAGTCTCACAAGGGACCAGCATTGTTATTAAATGTTAACGCCTGCTTCCCTTACTCAACACTCACTATATTTGACAGGGTTTTGATCTTCTAGACATCTTCCCGTGATGGGTGGATTGTAGGAAGTTGAGGTTGCAGAAAAGCTGAGTGATCCGTCTAAGACCCTTCATGTTCCTGGCACAAATTCAACTCTGGAATTTCTAGTTGGGGCTTCACCTTCATTTCTGACACCTACTAATGCTGGGGTTCTTAAAGCATGATTTAATGAAATCCCTAAAATACATGTAAAGTAATCACCTATGATCTATAAATATAATCCAGAAAGAGTATTTGTACAGGTTCAAGAATATGAATGACACTATGCTTTGCAGAGGAAAGAGTAGATACTTTTCTTCCTTTTCCTCATATTGAGTCGCAAGGAACATGAAATTTACCACATTTAACTGAAAATCAGCAGTAGGGTGTAGCAGAAAAACACAAGCTTTACTCATGGTTCTCTGGACCCAAACCTTGCTCTACGGCTTACAAAGTCTGGTTCTTCCGTGAACAGACAGGTCTATTGTGAGTGTAAAGTGAGCTGCTATAGGTGAAGTCTACTGGATAGTTCAGGATGCGTGAGTGACACTGTCCCGTTGTCCTCATTTGTCCCAAATTCTGTATGACATCATGAAGGTTTACCAGTCTCAGGTCACAGCCTAGTTTGGAAACCAAATGAAAGATAGAGGAATTAGATGGCGGGGAGACTTATTACAGGGAAAATCTAGGTGGAAGGATTTGGTTAACATGTGACCAAATGTGTTTGCCAACATTCCCTGCCTGATGTCCCTCCACTGAGTCAAATCTAAATCTTGGAACGACCAGCTGGATGAACTCAGTAGGAAGATCGGGTCTGCGGAACAGACACACACATATGGAGGAAGGCTGTCTATCGCAGAAAGAAATGGAAGAAAAGAGTCCAACTCTTCACTGCTAAATGTTTTAGCAGGGTGACTCTATCTATCTAAGAAAGGAGGATCCAACCTGTTACAGCCAACCACTAACTCACTTCGCCTCCCCAGGGAAGAATGCGTGTGGAGTGGGGAAGAAGCCAGGATGGTCATGCGGCATCTCTCCTCCCTGCAGTGTGTACGGGAAGGGATTCCTCCCAGCAAGCCTCACCATCCTTCCTGACACTCAAGCTGGAAGTAGTGACATTAGCTGTGATGGAACCTTTCCACACCTCCTGCATCTAGACCCAACTCAACCCTTACAACCATTTATCTTTCTGCCATTGTCATGCCCCATGTGGGCTAACAAGATTCTATTGTCTGTGCTTGCTCTCTTTCTTTTCTACTCATGTTTAAACCCACATGAGCACCCTCACACACCTGCTATTTTTGTAGTCATTCTTCATTCTGTATCTAATCTCAGCTCCTCCCTATTCCTACCTGTAGCCCAGGTTCAGAAACTGTCTTTCCGCCTTCTGTTTTCCTTTACTTCTCAGTGGAAAGTACTTAACAACCCGTACATCACAAGGACCCGTGCATAACAACAGAAATGATAGTATTACATTTACTAAGAATCACGATGCACTGGGGCTCCTGGGTGGCACAGTTGGTTAAGCATCAGATTCTCGATTTCGGCTCAGGTCATGATCTCAGGGTCCTGAGATCAAGCCCCGTGTCAGCCTCCACGCCCTTAGCGGGGAGTCTGTTTAAGATTCTCACTTCCTCTTCCTCTGCCCCTCCTGCCCCCAATCTTTCTCTCTCTAAAATCAATAAATAAATTTAAAAAAAAAAAAAAGAATTACGATGCACCAAGCTCTGGACCAAGTATTTTATTTTATTTTATTTTTTTTTAATTCTTTAACATTTTAATAACTGTTGTGTCATAATAACCTACTGAAGATCCAGCAAGCATTGTCACATCCAATTTTACAAAAGATATGTGAATTTATATATATACACATCCATATACACACGTCTGTCAACTATCTTTAAACTATCATCTATGAAATGCTAAGTCTCATTTCATAGTATATTTTTTCTTTTCTTTTTTAATTATGTTATGTTAATCACCATACATTACATCATTAGTTTTTGGTGTAGTGTTCCATGATTCATTGTTTGCGTATAACACCCAGTGCTCCCTGCAGTATATTCCCTCTTTAATACCCATCACCAGGCTAACCCATCCCCCCCCCCCCCTCCCCTCTACAACCCCCAGTTTGTTTCTCGGAGTCCATCGTCTCTCATGGTTCGTCTCCCCCTCTGACTTACTCCCCTTCATTCTTCCCCTCCTGCTATCTTCTTCTTCTTTTTTTTTCTTAACATATATTGCATTATTTGTTTCAGAGGTACAGATCTGTGATTCAACAGTCTTGCACAATTCACAGCGCTCACCAGAGCACATACCCTCCCCAGTGTCTATCACCCAGCCACCCCATCCCTCCCACCCCCCACCACTCCAGCAACCCTCAGTGTGTTTCCTGAGATTAAGAATTCCTCATATCAGTGATGGACCAAGTATTTTACGCGCATTACAATTTGTTTACTCTCCACAACCTCCTAGGATTTCAGGCTACACTTTTAGGAGTATGTTGAGTTAGCTGAGGCTTAGTATTAACTAAGCCCAAGTCTTTGAGGAAGGACCCTGACTGACGGTGATAATCACACAGTCAGGATCTTGGAGGACTTCTGCTCCATTCCCTCCTGGTAGCCATGAGGGTCAGCATTCTGGGGAACCTCGGGGATATTACATGTCCGGCTGGGGTGAAACAGCGTATATTATTGCCATATTAGAACCAGACCTCCCAGTTCTTGGATCTTCGGCGCATGCTTTGATATCAGAGTTCCATGGGACAGAAGCTACAACCAAAGCAAGAAAAAAGTAACACAGGCCTATAAAGCACAGTCACACAGTTCATGCGTATGTGTTTATTGTCTGTCCAGGGCTCTCAAATTTTTTGAGAGTCAAGGAGAGAGCATAGCAGGCATGTCGCGATCATGCTCCTGTGCATTTCCACACACTTTGATGCCGGTAAGGGGAGACTAAATAAAATACCTTTAAAGACAGGTTCTGGGAAGCTGCAAGATGTCTTTTCTGTACACTAGTTTAAGTAGCTAAGAGATAAGTAAATTAATCTTCGTTATCAATCCACCGGGTAGCAAGAGTTAAACTGAAACCCCACTCCATCAGTGCAGGACGGTATGGTCCACATGGCAGATCACATGCTTGCTTATGGATCCAGGTGCATCCCTGACAGATTTGGCAATGAGAGTGATCTTCAGTCCTGAGCAAACCTGTCGGTTGCTTCTGCTTACTTTTGCTCGTGCCTCTTGATGAGGGGCATTGCGATTAGACAAATCACACCGTTTGTGATGTAGCCCCTTCCTTTAACCATGATTCATTTTGACAAGGAGAGTTTAAAAGCAACAAGTGAAATATGATAAACAACATCCATCATTGTAAAGGGGGTCTGGCTAAAAGCTCTCTGTCACTAGGAACACTGCAAAGTTCCCAGCCTCGAGTCCATGGTGGAAGTGAAGTGCTGGGAGCAGCTCAGTTTCCGCACGCACAACCTGCACGATCCCGGGTTCGGGCTGAACTGATTCCAGAAGCAGCTACCCCACCTGCAGCCCCAGGAGTGGCCGTGGGGGTGCATGGGCAGTGGGGCTGAGAGCTGGTGCAGGCAGCCGGGGCCCTACTCCTCTCCCCTCACTCAGCTCTGCCTCGCCTTACCACTGGGCTCCTCACTCTCGTTTCTGGAAAGCTAACCCACGTCTTTGTTAGGCCCCCCTGTGTGTGTGTGGTGTTCCCCCAGAGCTCTGACATTGGCTTCTACCTTCAGATATTGCCCCTTCCTGCTCCTTGGTCTCTTAGGGTCCCAGACACAGGGGGA
The DNA here is from genome assembly GCF_003265705.2 of Callorhinus ursinus. Lineage (NCBI taxonomy): Eukaryota > Metazoa > Chordata > Mammalia > Carnivora > Otariidae > Callorhinus > Callorhinus ursinus. Next base: position 4,578,318 of record NW_027397072.1, on the reverse strand, counting down.
TGGATCTTTCCTCCTGGTCCCACAGAGGCTCACCTCTGCCCCCAGAAATGTGACCCACATGGCTAGCTCAGTTACAGATGCTCCTTGAGAAAAAGAATTTTACAGTAGATGAGGTTTACATGGCCAGCATGGACCTTAGAAGCTCTTTTTTGGAGGCTTTCACAAAAATTATACTTACCCAGAAGTATTAACATCAAGCCTGTGCCACTTGGCTATGCAGTTTTCCCTGCTTCAATGAGCAGAATTTCATATCTCATCCCCAACAGGTATTTCTATTCTTTTTTGGTTGAATTCAGTCACACAAAAGTTGCTTTTCTTGCAAAGTAAAAATCATGCATACTTTACTTGGTTGTTAAAGCCAAAGAATGAGGCATCACAGCCAGGGAATGGAGCCCCGGAGTCAGTCCTGGAGTCCATGGTGAAGGAAGGATGGTGGTCCTGTCTCAGAGCAGTCCTTCATAGTTGATAAAATAGAATGACAAGAAGATGGTATTATAAGGCAGTATATATTTTTTTATATTTCCTTATTTTGCTGATGTGGTAACGACAGATTAAGGATGCTGACAGACTCATTTAGCATGCCAACATCAGACAACCTTAGGCGAATTTGGTGCTGAATCATTTAAATTCTGATTCCAATCTGCAGGTTTTTCAAGGTGTCATAGAAGTATGTTGAGCTTTCAAAACATTGGTTACTCTTTTTAGACTTCACTTATTTATAAAACAGACAATACCTGTCCTACCTACTTCACAGATTTGCTAACTGTGATAGCAAAATTGATATCTATTTGATATCAAATGAGCTAGTATATATCATAATGCTTTATAAATTGTATGTCTTTATTCACAAATGTGAAACTGTTATAGATTAATGGAGTAGGGATAGAAGTAGTTGCTGTTTTAGTAATATTACCATCACCCTACCCTTTTCAATACTGCTTCAATATGGAAACTTCCATTGTTTACAAAAGAATTATAGATTTTACCAGTACAAATTTTCCACTGGAAAAAAACGGAAATATGATCACTTTTATTAAAATTTGCTCAGAACCAGTTTTTGTGTCCGTGTATATAAACAAGATTTTTTTTACTCTAGAATGGATTGATGGGTGCCTTAACTTGTCAGTGTTTCCTGCATTTCATGGAATGAGTTACATGATTTCTGTGCCACGAATGCAGTTTGTGCTGACTAGCAAACCACCCCAACACTCAGCAGCTAAAAAAACAAACTATCATGTCTCATACTTCTGTGGTCTGTTGGGTGGTTCCTCTCATCTTGACCACTTGAGTGATCTCTGTGGGCAGCCAGAAGCTGGGCTGAGTTACCTGGTGTAGCCTGAGCCTGCTCACATGTTTGGTGTTTTTAGGCTTTTTGGTCTGGGGTTTTCCAAGGAACAGCTGTGGTCCACAGGTCTCTCATCCCCTGCAATGTAGCCTGACCTGCTTCTCTAAGGTGCTAACAGGGATCCAAAGGCAGTGCGAGAAGGACAGACCTAATAGCAAGTCCTCCTCAAGTGTCTGTATGCCATTTACTAATGCTGCACTGGCCAAAGGGAGCCTCGGGCCAAGCCCAGATCCAAGGGGTAGAGGCAGTGATGTGGCCACGTCTGCAAACACTCCAGCACATTTGCTCATATTCCTGAGGCCTAAGGACCAGTTGAAAGCAGCTGTTGAGCATTTTTCTTGTGGTCAGCCCAAGGGATGGCAATGCGGGGTGAACAAAGAAACATCACATGTGAAACCTGACCTTGTAAAGACAAGGAATGCAGAAAACAATTAGAGATTGAAGAAAAACCAAATAGAGTCAAACAGTGGCTACTCTGGAGCAGGTTAATATGCAGTGAAGGAATTGCAGGAAGCCAGACTCACGGGGAGAATAAAGGAATTCGCTTCCATTGAGTATTAACATTAAACCTTCCTCATAGTTTTGCGTGGTTCAACTTGACTGGTTAATTTGTTAGAGGAAAGTGTGTGTATGTGTGTGTCTGTGCCTCTGTACGAATATTTCCTTCGGAAGAGGCACCATTACTCTCTGCTCCATGATACCTGTATCACCCAGAAGTGGGGTTTTTTTTAATGATTTTATTTATTTATTTATTTATTTATTTATTTATTTATTTGAGAGAGAGCACGAAGCAGGAGGGAAAAGGGGAGAGGGGGAGAATCTCAAGCCGACTCCCCCCTGAACACAGAGCCTGGTGAGGGGCTCGATTTCATGACCCTGAGACCATGACCTGAGCCGAAAATAATAAGTACTATCAAAAAAATTAATCATGATGATGTGATTAGATTAAGAAGTACAAGGCAAAGTGTGTGAACCAGAGGAGAGGCACAACAATGATTTGCTAACACCACGTAGTCAGAAAAGCTGGGTTAGCAGTTACTAATTTTGTGATTTTAATCAACTTACTTAAGTTTGATTAAGTCTCCCCATCTATAAAACAGATATGCACATAATTGGCCTGGATTCTTCTCAAGACTTTTTATGAATCAAATGAGCTAAGGTGCACGAATGCAGTTTGTGCAAGGTAAGTCATGATCTCTTGCCATTGTTGATGGGCCATCCTTGCCCCGATGACAACTACTGAAATAGAAGCAGAAGGTCAATTCTAGACATGTCTCAGAGGCTGAGCTAAAAGCAGGAAAGCAGTTAAACTTCAGAGGAGAGGCAACAGGGCAGGCCATGGGCTCTCAGCAACAACCCTCTGAGTTGCACTGATTTCAGTGTGGAGAATATGGAGCAAGGTGATCCACAGGGCTTGTAGGCTAGAGAAGCAGGTGGCTTCCTCCTCAACCCTGCTCTGGCCTGACACCTACTCAAAATCCAGCAGGTTGTGTTCTATGGAAGAATATATGTTGCTTTTGGGGTGCCTAGGTGGCTCAGTTGGTTAA
>NW_027397072.1:4522421-4575416 GCF_003265705.2 Callorhinus ursinus | reverse complement strand
CTTTTGGGGTGCCTAGGTGGCTCAGTTGGTTAAGCGTCTGTCCTCGGCTCAGGTCATGATCTCTGGGTCCTAGGATCGAGCTCTGCATTGGGCTCCCTGCTCAGAGGCCAGTCTGCTTCTCCCTCTTTTGCTCCCCCTGCTTGTGCTCTCTCTCTCTCTCTCAAATAAATAAATAAAATCTTTAAAAAAAAAGAATATATGTTGCTTTGGGGGAGAGGGGTCCTCCGGGACCTTTAATAAGTCAGTTTGAATACTGTCAGTCCAAAAAGTTGGAACTTAAGCTCATTTGGGGTTTCTCAGCATGTCTTGCATTAGATGCTGTTACACAAGTAACATCCCCAAATGTCTTTGAAGTTATAATGTACAGGAAATGTCTAAGATAAGATCCTTGTTTTATGCTTGGTTCCCTATTTATGCAGAAGCCCAGGGATTTCTCAAACCGTGATAGTAAAGCAGGATAACCACTGACTCGTTTCGTTCCTGTAAATCTTGGATCTTGCTCACTTTCTTCAGCCCCTCTGAGTTTTACCTTTTACAGTCATAAAGCATCGTTGCTGACACCAACCCTCTCGGATTAGAAAGATGTAAGAAATAGCACATGGATAGTGTGTGGCACTGGGTAAGGACTAAAGAAGAGCAGTTGTTTCTATCATTTTTATTTCCTGTTACTGTTTCAAAGGCAGTCTCCTGTGCTCCCGCCTCTCCAGGAGATCGTGAGAGAGCCCCCATGTGTTCCTGAGGCTGCCGCCCCCTTCCAACCAAACTGACACCTGCTGCCACAGGCCTCTCTGCTATATTTGGGAAGCATGCTGTACCTGCCTCTTACCAGCTCCCCGATATCCCACCGACCTGTCTCATTCCACATCAGCATGCCGGCAACAGGGCTTGAGCCACATGTGTTTGATACTGATAATATTATCAGCTGTAAAAGTATATCAGGGAAGTCAATAGTCAGGCTGGCTTATATCTAACTTTAGTCCTTTGCAATCATCAAAGGCAATTTCTGTTGTGCAAAGTTTATGTTCTAGAAGCTTTGAGGTTATTAGAGTGCAATTCAAATGTAAAGCAAATATAGAGTAAAACGATAGAATGAGGTGAACTCGTAAAATATATTCCCTGGGTTAAGTCACCTCTTCCTTACACAGGGATAGCCCAATAAAGCAAAAGACTCTTAAAAATAGAATTGGGGGATGAAACCATCCCACAGCCCACGCTCCAGATGTGCCTGTTTGGGTCCCCATACCTCGCTAGGAGGGTAAGTGGGACTGTACTTCTTAGACCACCTGCCTAAAGTTTATTACATTAAATTCTAAACTTGGTTATTATTTCACTGTAACTCAATTTCTTTCAGCCCAACACACACACAAGATTTGTACTCACTGACAATGGCAGCGAGACTTAATGATTTGAAAGGAAGCAGAGAGAATAACCTAAGCCCAGCCCATAGTCATGTGGACACACAGAGGTCTGAGCAGTCTGCTGCTGAGAAACAGAAGAAAGTTTTGTTTTGTCCTCCCCAAATGAGTTAGGGTTCTGGGCAGAGATGACATTGCCTCAGGCATTGAAGGATGAGCATAAAACTCTGGGCAGGAAAAACAGGGAGGACGGCAATTAATTCCGGCAAAGGAAATGGCATGCATAGAATCAGGGTGTGCAAGTTCATGGCTCCTTTGGGGGGAGAGCAGATTTCTGCGCCTCTGATAAAGGTTTTGGGGATACTGAATAAGAGAGGGAGCTTGGGGAAGCAGAAAAGCGAGGCAAAACCCATGCTGCAGATCAGGTCGAGTGATCACGATACAGTGTGAATTCTGGCGTGAAGGTGATGGTTAAAGGAAAAAGAAAGGATATTCCTAATAGTACGCATTTTATATTGAGGCCAATTCTCATGAGAAAGGTTTGCTTTGATTTGTAGAATCTGATCATGTATGCTGATCTAGACTGATCTACACATTTCTGGGAATTCACTGAACAGCTTCCAGACAGCAGATTTAAGTGGGGCTGAGATCCATTGGTAAAAAAAAAAAAATCCCATAGTAAATTATCATCCTTTCAAATACCATCTTGAGTTTATATATCATTTTTTTCCCTACAAGTTACTCAAATCACTTCACATATATCATTGCATTTTCCCTAATGTTTTTGAGACATAATTAGGTACATGCATTCCCGTGCTTATTTTATAAATATTGACATCTGACATATTGGTTACAGAATCTGCTTAAGAGAACATGGCATCAAAACTGTCATCAAACTACACATTATTATCAGCTATTCTGCATATAAGTCACCATGTAAATAAAAATGTTATAAGCATTTCTCTCTAATTGATTGCATACATTTAATATTTTTACATTGGCTTTACAGTTTCAAAATAAATTGTACCAGCGCATTATACAAATTTCCAGCACTACAGGAAAAGGGGTAACAAGGAAAAATAGGGGGAAAAAAAGTAGAAATATCACACATCTCATTACTGAGATCACAGGAACTGTCCACACAGTTGTTGTAAGATCCTATTACTTCAGGGTCCAATAAGGTGAAATGAATACTGAATTTACTAAGGGAAATGTGAGGAGGGATGAGGTGCCTGAGCAGAAACAGAAATAGCAGAATCTGGTAGAATGCTCTGGGATTTAAGTTAAAACAACAGAAGCTTGTATGAGCCGAATGTTTTTCATCTGTAGGTAAACTTGGTCAAGGACAGTGAGCTTACAGCTCCTGCTTGTGCCTGTATATTTATATGGCTACAACATTCGATAAATAGAGAAATAGAGATAAACAAATACATAGACTCAATAATTTCGTAAAAATAAGATCATGCTGTTATTTTAAGAAAAGTATTAAAATTAGTTTCACTTTAAAGAATAAACAATTTTAAATTTCACAAAAATTAACTCAAAATGGATCATGGACCTAATGTACAATATAAAGCTATAAAATGAGAAGAAAGTACAGAAAACTTAGATGACCTTGGGTGTGGCCATGTCTTCTTAGACACAACCCCAGAGACAGGATCCACAAAAAAGAGAATTGACATGCAGGCCTTCGTTAGAATTACAATCTCTGCTCTGTGAAAGACAGTATCAAGAAAATTAGAAGATAAGCCACAGACTAGGAGAAGATATTTGTGAAAGACACATCTGATAAAGGGCTGTTATCCAAAATATACAAAGAAAGCTTAAAATCAAACAGTAAGAAAACAAACAATTGGATTGTAAAACTGGCCAAAGACCTTAACAGACATCTCACCAAAGAAAGTATACAGAGAGCAAATATGCATATGTAAAGATGTTCCATGTTGTATGTCATTAAGGAAATGCAAATTAAAAGCCTGAGATGCCACTACACTCCTATCAGAATGGCCCAAACCCAGGCAACTGACTGCACTCAAAGCTGGTGGGGCCGGGGAGCAGCAGGAACTCTCATTTGTTGCTGGCAGGGATACAGTCACTTTGGAGGACAGTTTGGTGGTTTCCTACAAAACTAAACATACTCTTAACATAGGGTCCAGCAATCATACTTTTTGGTATTTACCCAAAGGAAATGAAAACTTATGTCCTCACAAACCCATGCACGGATGTTTATAATGACTTTATTCATAATTGCCCAAACTTGGAAGAAACCAAGATGTTCTTCAGTAGGTGAGTAAATAAACTGTGAAACATCCAGACAATGGAAATTTATTCAGTGCTAAAAAGAAATGAATTGTGAAGGCATGAAAAGACATGGGAGAAAATTCAATGCATACTACTAAGTGAAAGAAGCCAGTCTGAAAAGAATACATTCTGTATGATTCAATTATATGGCATCCTGGGAAGAGCAAACCTATGAAGACAGTAAAAAATCAGTAGTTGTCAGAGGTGGGGTTGGGGAAGATAAATAAGTAAAGCACAGAGCGTTTTTAGGAGGATGGAAATATTCTGTATGATATTATAATGATGGATTATGTCCTTACATGTTGTCCAAACCCATAGAGTACACAATTTCAAGAGTGAACCCTAATGTAAACTATAAACTTTGCGTGATTATGATGTTAATCAGTGGTTCACCCTTGGTAAAAAGTATACCATTCTGGTGAGTGATGTTGGGGGAGGCCATGCAAGTGTGCAGGTAGAAAGTATATGGGAAATCTCTGCACCTTTCTCTCAATTCTGCTATAAACCTGCTCTAAAAAAATAAAGTCTTTAAAAATGTTTAGCTGAAGGAACTACTGACTTCCATCTTTTCTAAACATTTGCGTCCCCAAAAAAGACTCGAAATGTAATAAACTGATTATGTAAAACATTCCAAATTTCCACAGTTACACTTCAATTAAATCTTTGTTTCAATTTTATACGATATTGGGTGACCGTGTAACACACTAAATGAAAAAAAAAATCACTCTTCCTTTTCTCCTTCCTCACCTCCTGATTTTTAAAATTACATTTTGTTTACATTGTATCAAAGTTACATTCAACCCCATAGCCATTACTGCTGTGACCTCAAGTCCTGTGTTTAAACAGATTCTTAATCACTACGAATCTCTTTTTTTTCCAAAATATCTTCATTCCACTGGTTTCTCTGTTGATTTCTTGTTTGACTGAGTTTCACCTTCACTGAGAGCAAACAGTTCTCTTCTTATTTCATTTGAATGACATCTTAGTACGTGTCGAAACACTGGATCATGCATCCGGCTCCCAGAATTTCATAAAAAGTGCTCTATTTTCTGGCATTGAGTATAGCATACATTCTTTTATATATTGAAAGATTAGTTATTTCATTAAGTAGACTTTTTCAAAAAGAACATATGGGAGTTACATTTCTTGGGTTTTTTTTTTTTTTTCATGTTTGAGGATGTCTTCCTATTTCCTTTTTTACAGTTAAAAAAAAGTTAACTGGGCATGTAATATTCTTGGCTCACATTTTCTTTTCCTAAGAAATTAGTGGCTATTACTCCCCTGCCAGATTTCTGTTACTGACTACTGGTGCTGAAAAGTATGAGACAAGACTAATTTTACCACTTTAGGGAGATTAATTTTTCTGTTGGTTTATAAAACTTTTCCTTCTTCCTTCCTTTCCTTCCTCCCTCCCTCCCTCCCTTCATTCCCAGTTTCTGGATGTCAAGTGCATCTAATTAGATTATGGATTTAACCATTTAGTTTCATGAAAAACACATTAGTCCGCAAATGGATCACAATGATTTATTTAGCAAATTATTTATTTGGTATCTTTTAGTAAGTACTCATGAGCCTGCTGTGAAAAAGAAAAGCAAGGACCTTGAACATAACCTGCATTTTGCCACGTACTTTTCTCCATTCCATCACCTGATAACCCATGGGATGCAGTCCTCTGTGCATTGTGCATCTGTCATCATCTTGTGCACTTCCTCATAGGGCTTTATTACATACAGGTCTTTGTCTATTTTCATCTCAGTTGTTTTCAATGTTAAAAATGTTTTATGGTGTATGTAATCTTTTAAAAGATAGCTCATTCAAAATTATATTGCTAAAATTCATTATATCATCATGTGTTACTGTTATTAATTTGTTTTGAGTGATATAGTGTATATTATATTCAGCTATTTTCCTTTGATACATTTTCCGATTGTTTCCAGATTTTTGCATTTGTGGAGTCTTGATAGGAACACTCCGACTCAGATTTTTTTCCTCCAATAAAATAAGTGTAAAATTTTTTCATGCTAGTCTCAAATTGTATCCCCTTGTCCACTATGAGTTTCGATAATATCTTTTTGAGATGGTAGATAGATATATAGATAGATAATAGACAGACAGATACATAATCTATCTCTTGCTATTTGTGTTTCCTCTTCTGGAAAACACCTGTTCACATTTTCCCAGTGTTCTGGTGAATTTGATGCTTTTCTTATTGATTTGCCAAAATACATGATTTTTATATAAATTTTTGTCATTAGTACATGTTGAAAATATCTTCCTCCATTCTGTAACTTGTCTTTGCACTTTTTAGACCCTATGGCTCTAGTAAAAAGTTTCTGGAAGGAATCAGTATATTGATTGTGTTCTCTGCTATTGGCTGAATTTTGCAAGATGTAGCAGGAAACAGAAGCTCTAGAAAAAAAATATAACCAGTTCATTAGCAGAAATAACAGAAAATAAAGGAAGTACTGAAATAGAAGTCTTGCAGTTTGGAAAATACAATTACTTATAGAGCCCCAGCATATTAAAAGACATTTAAAATTACTTTGTGATTCTAATACTCTGTCCCGTGAAAACAGCAGTGTTAGAACAATCCGTCTCTGTTAAGAAAATCAAAAGTGTCACATTGATCCCCACCAGAAGAGAGATCTAACGACCAGGTGAACAGAATGCCAGGTGACATTAGCCAGCCTGCATCATCTTCTAGGCTAGAGGGGGAAATGAGCACATGAGCAGAGTGACCATGGTGACCACCTGTGGCCCCATAAGTGCTGTGTCTGCAGCAGAGTAGGAAGGGGTCAGCAGGTTGCCCGGGCCCCTGCACACCTGTGCTGACCACACTGAACTCTGGTGCCGTGTGGGGAGCGGTAGCAGGTACGCAGGTTGTTTGTGAAACCGCTGAGATCTAAAGGTCAGTTTGTCACAGCAGCTGACATCACTTACCCTGACTAATAGGAACTATTTCCAAACTTTTTGGCATATGCTTTATTGCAGCACAAATATCCATGATTTCTAGTCAGCAAAAAGATGTCACAACTCCGGAGCTTTGCGCTAGACAGAGAACTCGATGTATTCCAAAGGAACACATGGTTGCTTCTTTGTTCCTTTTCTCTCAAGATATTAATTAGCCCCTCAGGAATGCAACCATAAAGTGGCTTATCACTTAGCTCTGCAGGGCTTTGCTCTCATGTTGGGCAGAGCACTGATTAATTTTTTAATTAGTCTTATGACTTTCTTCTTAGAATATATGTTACCAAATAGTAACTACTGATCATCAGCAAGCTTCTGTTCACTTGGAAGGAAGGTCAGTAGGGCCTGGGAGTTAAGACAAAGCTGCTGTGCATGGCCTGCAAGGCCCACCTGCTCAGCTTGCCCCCAGCCACTGGAGTTCCATCTTGGGCTACTCTGTTTTCCAACTCCACTCCAGCAGTAGCAATGTGGTAATCATTTCTTGATGGTATATGCCTTATTTTCACATCGCTGTGCCTCCCACCTAGATTGGATCTTCTTCTGGAAGAACTTTCTTTCCACCAGTAGCAAAGTTTATGTAACTCTTATATAAAGAAGTGATACACGTAAAGCACTGGTTTATAATCCCTGCTCAGTACAGCTTAGTTATTATCTTGTCATCATTTTCTGTGATTAAGACTTATTACAAATCTTACAGCCAGACTGTTTACCTTTATGTTATACCTCTCTTGGAAGCACATTAAGAATCATATTTACTGTTAATATTTTACACTGTTATCGGATTACTCTGTACAATTCATGGCACAGTGTAAATACACACACACACACAGAAAAAAAGAGAGAGAGAGAGAGAGCATTGATTCCAGAAAGAAGTAATTCCACTCTACCGATTACAGGTTATACGACTTTGAAAATATAACTTACACCATTTCTGAGGTTTGTTCTTCACTGCAGAATTATCTTCAGTAAGACTAAGTGCTTGTAGGAGTGACAAAGAGCAGGCATCTAATCACCATGCATGTCTTGGCCTCTCCCTTTTTCTTCTTATGAAAACCTCTCCGTGAATGTCACTCCTCTGCTTAGAAACATTCCTTGGTTTTATGTCACCCATGGAATTTGCATAAAATCATCAGGTCCTTGGGCGTGCCAATTGTTTCACTATGGCCTTACCCTTTCCCTTTCCTCCAGGCACAGAGCCCCACTACACTTCTATCCCAACAGGCTCCACCCCTTTGCTGCCTTTACTGATGCCATTTTGTCTGCTAATTCCCAAAACTCCAAAGTTCAAGTCTGACCTTTTCTTCCTGGCACAACGTCTCACAGCTGTCTTCTCATGCTGCCTTTGCAGGTTCCCTGCCACCCACCCCCTAAAAAATCTACTCAAATGTAATTTCTCTCCTGAATAGGGCAATGCATTTAATGAGCCTCACTGTTCACATCTTATATTAATTTAAACATACATCTTGACTTTGAGATACAAAGCAATGGAAAGCAGAGATCTCAGGCCTATGCACTTCCAAATCAAGCCTGTATGCAGCAGGTGCTCCAAGAATGCTGCTGAATGAGAAAGGAACAAGAGGGATGGAAACCAAGAGTACTGTTTTGTTTTGTTGCAGTTTTTGTTTACTTGTCCAGCTGGTCAGAACACGTTTAAATGTGAACTTCACCTGGAAGTGAAGGGAGCTTAGGGCAGAGCAATTCTTACTCACCTGAGTTCCTTCCAAACCTTCCCCTGAGCTCAGATCCCTCTGCAGGCAATTGCCCGTCAATACATGTGCGGGAGCCTGAGGCTAAGCCAGGGAGAATGAGGCTTCCTCCCTTAGGGGAGCAGAGCAGGACACTGAACTGTGTAAACATCCAAACCCCTTTTATTATGATGATGATAATGATTACAGAAAATTTCACCAAGGTATTTCAGATCATCTGGATTATTTCTTTGAAAAATTTTGTGTTTTGGCTCTGCTGTTTTCTATTTTATGTCATTTACTTTTATTATTTTATCCACACTTTATACATTGGAGATCAGATTGTAGCAATAATAAGGAAATCTATTTATTTGGACCTGGAGGCAATATTCTGAATATATATTCTTCTCTAGTAGACCTTAACCATATAGGCTTTTCCAAGAACTGGTTTTATTAGATTTCTTGGAAGAAAGCAGAAAAGATTTGCTGAATTACATCTCTAACTCATGATCAGACAGAGGGCAGTCACGGGTGCTTTCAAATGATGCATGCATGCAGAGAGCTTGCTTAATGTCTTTCCTGAGACTGATATATATATTCTGGGCGTTGTCCAACTGATCTCTGAAATGACAATTCTTTTTATTCAAGCAGGAAACCTTTGAATATTTTAGTCACTTGTTTTTATCTCTAAAATAATAGTAACAAATATTAATAGTGCCTGTTTGTACACAGATTTCACTCATGTGCATGAAAGCATCATTCTCCTGTGACAACCTGCTGAAGGAAGGTCCTGCCATATTATTTCCCCAGATTTACAAAGGTTCGAAGTACTGCGTGACGTCTCCCAAATTATGGCTACTTAAGGATGCACTACAAGTAGACCATGATTTTGTGAATCTTAACCCATAGTCCTTTTCATGACATGGTCCCCAAAATAACCATTTCCAGAATCAGGAAAACTATATACTGTCTTACATCCTATTGTCCCAAGCCCTTCTCCAAGAATTTGATCGATAATAGGAGATATTTTCTCTTATTCTGTTTCTGAGGTGTTCATTATGTAGGAGTGGCCTTTGTCTTTTTGAACACAGTCTATTTACAAAGTGGTATTACACAATTACTGGTATTCTTTAGACTGTAAGGTGCTTTGGTCATTCTCTAATGCTAATGTACTAAAGATCCAAACTTCTCAGAGTCTCTTTAATAACGGACTCCAAACGTCCTGGGGTCAGCTGACCCTCCAGCCTCGCCCTCCCACTGCTGCTCTCTCCAGCACATACCAGTCAGACGGCAGCCCCACCTAGCCTCTTGTGGTAACAAGCCTGGGCTCTTTACATGCTTGTGACTCATCAAGGAATAAAGCCTAAAATAGGGAGCCTGAAGCTGGCGTATTTTGGAGTATTTCAATCCCTGGTTCTAATTCCTGGGACCCCTCTACTGGCTTGGAGGAAAGAGGAAGGTAAAAGAAAGAAAAAGGCCAGTGACATTAGGTTTCAGAAGTTGCTATCAACTTTTCTCTTTGGCTCAGTTGCCAAAATATACTTGATAGACCACATTCAGATGCAAGAGAGTCTGGGAAATGTCTTCATCCCCAGTGTCTATGTGCCTACCTCCTGTTTCTAGAGAAAACTTAAAAGCAAACACTGGGAATTTGCCAAGAGTCTCCTCGCTCAACTCTGGGGAGGATGAAGCAGTGTAGGGACACATCTGCATTCAAGTTTAAGATGGAGGACTCTGCCAGCAACATGGAGAGAAGATTGGAGGATACATGGCTACGGGAAGATGAAAGTGGGCCAGCTGGGAGAGATGTTAAGGAGATGGAAGACATAGGGCTCGGTGACCAGCTAGACAAACACAATGAGGGGTGGGAGCGTGTAGGAGGACACTTAGGCTTCTGCTTTGGTGATTTGTTTCTTATTTTTATCTTTAATAAATACTCCTTTAGAAAATGGACAGCAGACAACAGCTGTGTTTAAGAGGATCAAGGGGAGTTATTTTATCTTTGCCCATGAGTCCATTCTCTGGCTCCTCACTGAAGACTGCACCGTCTCCCCCAAGGTTCCACGGTATCTGCCATGTATGCCCCATCAGAAATACAGCCTAGAATAATTTAATTCTATCCATAACTCACTTGTTCACTCAAAAAATGCTTATTGAATACCCACTTTGTGTCATATTCTGCAAAGGTTTTGGACTGAACAGCGTACACAAAACATTCTGCCCCTAACTTTCTCTAGCTTTAATCTTGATCCTCAGACCATCAGTAGGACTATCTCAGGTACCAACTTCCTTCATTCTGTCTCCTCCCAAAACTGCCTCCACCTCGCTCCTAGACCAGGGCTGGCTCTGACTTTCCAGGTGCCAAAGATGGGTTGGCAACTCCTGACTACAAAGGCTCAGCCCATCCCATGCACTGTTACAACGGGTTGCATCCATTTCCCCCAATTGCTCCACATAAGCATGAACCCCCTAGCAGGGGGGCGTTCAGCAGGACCAATCTCAAAGCCTGGGTGAGGACAACACTGAAGGGTGATCCCTAATAATAGCAGTAGAACTTAAAATGGGAATATTTTGGAGTGAGTAAAACTCAGGATGCCAGAATCAAAGACTGATTATGGAGTTCCTTTCCCTCCCTGCTTCTTGTGCTCCTCTTCTTTCCATGCATCTATTTACAGATTCTTCTTCTGGAAGTCTCTTCACACAAAATGGCAGCACTTTGTGTTTATTCAGGATGTTGCACCTAAAAAAGGGGTTTTTAGGTTGGAAATTCTGCCAAGAAATAGATAAATTAATTTATGTTAAAGTGGCAGTGTCTGATAACATTGTAGCTTGGTTTCCATCCTAAAGCAGCAGGGTTTTAGCCAAAGGAATGAAACTCTAATGATGGATTCCCCGGTGTCCTGGGGAGAGCCGTGGGGAAGATGTTTCATAATAATACAAATTAGTTGTTTTGAACTGCTACTCCTTATTCTTATCTTTGCATGTTCCTGACCCCTTACTTCAACTCCAAATGGTTCATGGAGCTAAATGAAAAATTTTCAATTATAAAACTTTTAGAAAAAAGCATAAAAGAAAGTCTTCACAGTCTTAAGGTAAACAGAGATTTCATAAAAATCCCAGGAGAGAGCATAGGCAGTAATCTCTATGACATCAGCCATAGCAACATTTTTCTAGATATGTCTTCTGAAGGGGGAAAAAGCAAAAATAAACTACCGGGACTACATCAAAATAAAAAGCTTCTGCACAGCAAAGGAAACAATCAACAAAACTAAAAGGCAACCAACTGAATGGGAGGAGATATTTGCAAATGACATATCCAATAAAGGGTAAGTATCCAAAATGTATAAAGAACTGATACAACTCAATATCCCAAAAACAAATAATCCAATTAAAAATGGGCAGAAGACATGAACAGGCACATTTCTCTAGAGAAGACCTACAGAGATGGCCAACAGACACATGAATTCACTGATCATCAGGGAAACATAAATCAAAACTACAATGAGATATCACTTCACACCTGTCAGAATGGCTAAAATCAACAACACAAGAAACCATAGGTGTTGACGAGGATGGGATGCAAATTGATATAGCCATTGTGGAAAACAGTGTGGAGGTTCCCCCCAAAATTAAAAGTACCCTTTGATCCAGGAATCACACTACTGGGCATTTATCCAAAAAATACAAAAGCACAAATTCAATGGGACACATGCACCCTGATGTTTATAGCAGCATTATCTACAATAGCCAAACTATGGAAGCGGCCTGTGGCCATCAACTGACGAATGGATGAAGAAGATGTGGTATATATAATGGAATATTACTCAGCCATAAAAAGAGTGAAATCTTGCCATTTGCAGCAACATTGTTGGAGCTAGAGAGTACAATGCTAAGTGAAATAAGTCAGTCAGAGAAAGAAAAATACCATATGATTTCACTCATATGTGGAATTTAAGAAACCAAAACAATGAGCAAAGGGAAAAAAAGAGAGAGAGACAAACCAAGAAACAGACTCTTAACTACAGAGAACATACTGATGATCACCAGAGGGGAGGTTGATGGAGGATGGCGGAAGTCAGTGATGGGAATTAAAAAGTACACTTCTCATGATGAAAAAAAAAATGATAAAAAAAAGATAGGCAAAGATTTTATAGACAGGAAACAAGCACACTAACCATAAAAGACCAGGTGTTTATCTTTGTCAAAACTCACCAAATTATGCATATAGAAAACCTTGTATTTTGTTGTAGATAAATTATACCTCAAAAAAATTGCTGAAAAAGACGAAAATAATACAGCTACTGTTGCATAGGGACTCACAAAGTATTTCCATATGCATTGAGAAGGCTGACAGGGATTCATATTTCTTAGAAATCTTTTAAGGAGAAACTCAAAAACTCTCTCATTAGGTCACTCCTCCCTTGGGCCCCTGCTGAGCCCTGTCCAAGCCCCCAGACTTGCCATTTGTTGCATTATTGCTCCTAATATATCTTCCCCAATAGCTGCCATCTTACTTACAGTTCATTTCTGCAGCCCAAGCCTCTGGTACAAGGACTGTTCACAATAAGTGTTCAATTTTTGCTGAATGGATGAATTATTAAGAATGAATATTCAAGGGGCGCCTGGGTGGCTCAGTTGTTAAGCGTCTGCCTTCAGCTCAGGTCATGAACCCAGGGTCCTGGGATCGAGCCCCGCATCGGGCTCTCTGCTCAGCAGGAAGCCTGTTTCTCCTGCTCCCGTTCCCCCCAGCTTGTGTTCCCTCTCTCACTGTCTCTCTTTCTCTGTCAAAATGAATAAATAAAATCTTAAAAAAAAAAGAATAAGTATTCAAATAACAGAATTGCATTGTCCAGAAGAATTTTAAAGATGTAGACAAATCTAACATTTGTGCAGGCTCAGATGGATGGATGATTATGGCTTAAAGAAGGTATCATTTACATAAAAGAGGCAAAAAGAGAGAATAGAGAAGAGAATGTGAGCTTTAATTAAAAAGAATTTAGTTACTGAGATGTTGGTTTCCATATTTTCAGGACTAGCATACACACTCAACGGTATAGGACATTGAGGATTGGGGTTGGGTATAGAAACAGTGACATTTCCTCCCACCGAAATCTATGCATTGCTGGTTCTATATGATAATAATAAAAAAAACCCAGGAGATTCACCAAACATAAGAATTATTTCTATTTGTCACGTGGATTGGAATCCAAGAATTTTGTGATCTCTGCCCATCAGTAAGTCAGGAACACTTACTGAAGGCCTGCTGTGTGGGGAGCACACTATTAGCTGCAGGAAATTGATTCATTTACATATTTATCACAAATTGAGAGTACCATGCCCTTTTCTGTTAGTCAGACAAATTATTTAATTCACGGCCTCACAGAGCCACTACTTCAAACCCTGAATATGGGAAGTCAATTTGTATTTGTTAAATAAATATTCTGTGTGGGAACAGAATGTCAAAGAAGAAGAAAATGTTCTGCCTTGATGGCCTAGGAGGTGAATTTCCTTGAAACAACTGGAGAAAATATGACTTACATAGTGTGTGTTCTGAGTTGTTTGGCACAGATACATGCTGTCACTCTTTAGAGAATGACAAAGGCTACCAAGGGCAGCAGGTTGTCCAACTGATTCATGGAGGAGGGGAGAAATTGTGCTAACTTCTTTTTTTTAAGACATATTTATTTATTTGAGAGAGAGTGCGAGAGCACGGGGGTGGGGAGGGGCAGAAAGAGAGAGAGAATCTCAAGCGGACTCCCCACTGAGTGCAGAGCCTGAAGAGTGTCTCGATCCCATGACCCCAATCAGGACCTGAACTAAAATCAAGAATCACTTAACGGACTGCCCCACCAACGTGCCCTGTGCTAACTTGGCCCTATTGTGTGCCAAGTATTATGGTGGACAGCTTATGTACAATTAGTTAATTGCAAATTTAAACTAAAAATTAAGATTGTCTCTTGAGATGAATATCCTATTTTTACTGGAAATAAAAATGAGGGGCAGAGAGGTTTAAATACATTTTGTATCATTATTTAGCTAGGAAGGAACAGAACTAAGATTTGAATGTGGACCTATATTCCATTTGGTGATTATTTTCAATTCACCGACTAAACAGTCACTGAATTGAAAAATAGGACCTCACATGTGGGGAAGCTGGAGGAGGTTATTTTTTTTTTTTCCTTTCTTTAATTAGCAAGAAAGAAGGTGTACTAATGGCTGGGTTTGAACAGTGTTGAAAATGGGACTTGGAAAGCATTTCAGTGGGAAGGAGAGAAGAGGGCCTAAGGTTCCAGACTTAAAAAAGAAAAATCAGATTGGATGTTATAAGCATTAGAAAACTGGAAGTTCTTAATCCAGGAAAACTATAAACTGACTCAACCAAAGTGATCAGACTTAGTTGAGTCAGCAGGACGGATTGCTTCTGTACATAATTGAGAGGAAATAAAACTATTTAAGCCATGAGCTAAGTGTTTCCCACTATAAGTTACAGGAGCATAATTGGAAAAGATCACTGGTGTCATTGGTTTATGGTTCCTCCTATAGTTTCCTGATAATAGGAGTTTCACTTTCTCTTTTCCTGGAATGAGGGATTTAATCTTTGATGGGAAAGATCCAGAGGACCTTTGACTTCCAATTTAAATAGCCCGCAACTGGCAACCATTCATGGTTGGTGGAAGCATCACTGCCCTCACAATGGGGCATTTCAGCCCCTCTCAATGGGGAATTGAGCTCTCTCAGGTTGGGAGAGGGTGAGTCAGATTGCACAGTGCTCTGCAGGCTGCACGCAGCATCATGGCCCAGCTGTCATCCCTCAAGAAGACTGGGGTGAGGCACCAATATGTACCCGGAGAGCGAGTTCTCCATTAGCCAGATGGAACTTCAAGCTGTTGCCAGAACTTGCTGTCTTAAACCTACACTGTGAAATGATGCACGGCTAGACAGAGAAATATGGATCATCAGGACAACCCTGGAGAGTTGAACAGAGCAAGCTGATATTGATGTGACTCCATTCTCTGGGGAGCCGTAAACTTCTACCCGAATACTTTGTGAAGCCACGGCTAGCCATCGTCATCGTGTGTCTGTCCCACTCAGGCTCATCAGAGCAGGTCCTGAGTGGCAAGGCACAGTCCCAGCTCAGAGACCCTAGATGGCAGCCAGGCGACTGAAAGTGCACATCTTGGATCTGGGTAGGGGACAGAGGCGGCTTCTATAGAGAAAATGGAATGAGGGATGTGTGCTCGAAAGTGGGCAAGAGGGGAGAGGGACTGGCGCACAGAGCAGAAAAGGAGCAGTGCCCTTCTGGGGGGCACAGGTGCAAAGGCCGGTGGGGTGGGGGCTCACTGAGGGGAGAGCTCCTGCCTTCTTGGAGTCGGGGACCCCAGGCTGCAAGGGTGCTTTGTCCTCCTGCGGGGCCAGGGAGACCGAGTCTCAGGTCCTCAGGATCCCCTGCTTCACACGTGGGTGCTAAAGGCATCTGAAGTGCCCCTTGGAGTGACAAATGCATCTTACGATGATGGGGGCTGCGCTGTAGGCAGTTCTGGTCGCACCAGTCCCCCATTCCCTTATGGTCTGTCTCCCCTTCACGCGCGAGCACACACGCACACATACGCCTGCGCGCGCGCACGCACACCCACTTACGTACTTCTATGAACCCTTTTAAAAATAAGTTACAGACAAGACGTCCTTTACCCCTAATGCTTCAGTGTGAGTTTTCAAAAATAAAGTATTTCTCATCGACACTGTACAATGATCAATATCAGGAAATACATGACACAATTCTATTAGGTAATCATAACCTTATTCCGATTTCAGCGATTGAAGAGCATAGACCAGTTATTTTGTAGAATGTGTCTCAATCCGGGTCTGTCAAATGCTTTCTTACGATCACTCTGAATATTCATTGTTTTGGCAGGAGCCCAGCCGAGGTGATGCAGAGTTTTTCCCCGAGCAAGCTGTCAGGGGCACGCGCTGGCCATCAGTGCCGATGTCACCAATGATGACGACTTCAGTCTGGACTCCTTTTGCCTGTGAGCATCAGACCCAGGGCCCAGCTGACAGGGCCCATGACCTCAGAGAGCATTCCTTGAAAGCCCATTGGAGGTGCGACTCCCATCCGCACTGCACAGATGTTATCTATATTTCATCTTTTTGGAGCATTCATCACTCTCTGGAATTCCCCCATTTGTTCATCACGTGCTGGGGTCATGACGTCTGCTGGCTGACTGTTGTATCCAGAGTGCCCGGCAGGAGGCATCATTTATACCAGGCTCTCCGTACATCAGCCGGGAGTGAACGCCATGTCCACCCAGCCCGGAAGATCATGCACCCAGGCTGCGTTCCCCTTCCGCTCTGTACCCCAAAACCCTACCAGCACAGGTTTATGCTCATTCTGAGAACATGACATGAAATTTCACACCACCCCTGAGCTGGAAGCTATTCGGCTGCCTGGAGTGATATTTCTCATTGAACTGCTTGGCAAAGCCCCACTCACTTTTCAAGTTACAGTGCAAATGTCACTTCCTCGGTGAAGTCATCCCTAACTCCACAAGGGAGAATTAATTTTCCTTCATCTGTGATCCCATAACAGCTTATGCGTAATTACAGACACGTGTGGCACACAACACACCATTGAACAGCTAGGTACCTTCTGAGTTCCTGAAGGTCAATTCCGTGCAAAACATAGTCAAGGGTCATTTTTTCCCCCTTTTTTTCTTTATTTTTTTTTTCAAATGAAAGCTTCCATGCAGAAAGTCAGCAAGAAACCCATCCAGCTTTTATGTGTTTTTCACTGCAGCTGCACCAACTGTCTACTTTCCGCATTTGATAGAACGAAAGGCCCACCATTCTCCCCACATTGCTCTGCTCTCACAATATCTGCTCTACTGTTTGGGTGCTAAGCAGGAAATTCTCAATTTCTCATTTGGGGGCTTAAAATTTCAAAAATGGCCCCTGAGCAACCTCATGTTTGAATGTTATTTATTTTGAGCTAATGCACTAATGGATCAAATAGCACATTTGTTTGGCTTTTGGCAGTAGGCTGACTGCCTTGACCTCAAAGAAAAACCAATAGGGGACATTCTGGAGGAAAGATGAGCTGCCTTAAAAATAATAAAGACACAGAAAACTCAAGGAATACCATGAATTCAGCCTCTGGACAAACTCAGGAATATACTTATGCTTCTGGTAGGTCACCTCAACACTTCCAAAGATAAAAACACAGTGAAAAGAAACCAGAGAGGATACAGAGTAGATTACAAGTGATGATATGTATTTATTGAGCACTTTTGTTCCTTTGCATGTTGTCCTGAAATCCTCTTTGTCAGTGATGAGGAGGTAGTTCTAGGGTAAACTCCATTCACACCAGTGGCTTGGGTGGGTGTTCATAAATGCTGGTCTATAGGCACCACCACATGGACCGTGGCAGGAGTCATAGGCATGACTGAGAAGATAGTGTGCTTGTTGAATGACTACATTTAGAGATAAGATATAATTGACTCCAGTGTGTGCAGAAAACCTCCAGATGTGCTATTAACTTAAAGCAACTAGCCTATCCAACAACATAGATTTGTTCGGTGGGCCTTTTCCATAACATGCTCTTTGTTTAGGAGCTCCTCCCATGTAGATGTGCACTTGAAACATATTTCCTTCCCATGCCTGATCATCTGAGTCCAATTTTATGAGTCTCCTTTCCCGGCAAAATAGGTGAAGGGGATTAAGAGGTCACAAACTTCCAGTGATAAAATAAGAAGACATGGAGATGTAATATACAACAGAGGAAACATAATCAGTAATATTGTAATAACTTTGTAAGATGACAGATGGTAACTAGGCTTATCCCGAGGATCATTTCATGATGTATACAAATATCAAATCACTATGACGGATGCGTGAAACCAATAGGATTATATGTCACTTCAAACCCTTACTTACTACACAGCTGCCTGCAGACAATTCTGAATCTACCCCACCCCTCATTCTGCAGAACTTCTTTCCAGAAGAGTCCACCTTCTGAATTGACACCCACTGTATACACCCACCACCTCATCTTATAGGCCAAGACCTAGAGTCAGTTGCTTACTTTGAAACAGAAATACAGAGTTAAAAAAGAATTAAAACTGGCTTATAAAAGAACCATTGCCTGTGAAAAAATAATGGGTGTCATTTTTAATTGCAAAGAAAATGGTGTGAGCTGGCAAATACATACAGGGCGTAAAAGGTACTGCCAGTTGGTAGCTACAGAAAGGCTGATTTTACAGCTATGCAGAGGGAGTAGGCAGGTGTGCATACACATCAAGCTCCACAATGTCAAGAATACTGAATGTTCCTATCAAGGTCTGTGAGAAACACAGGCGAGATTTATTCCAGGAATTTTATACCCATCTGTGATGACCCTTTAAGTTGAACTTATTCTTGTAGAATTAGGAAGAAGACAGAAACTAAGTTAGGTCCACGTGCATGGCTATGTGGGACTACTGTACACCCTTGGTGCTCAGACATCACGTCAACACAGTGTGTGCACAAAAGCTGTCACCAGCTGGACCCCAACACCTGACCTTTACTGCTCACCTGCTTGTACCCACTGGCCTTTGTCCCACATTTTCCCTTAAGCTCTTCTTTCTAGCTTCTCCCTTAACTCAGGTAAAGTTTCCATCCCACGATGGAAACCTGAAGCCACCCCTCAGGCAATAATAGCTGCTCAGAGGAAGACCACCCAGACCAATTTGAGGTAAATCCTCGACTTGTGCCTGTGCAGATGGACCATGGAGTGGGTGACCCGCAATTATCTTTACCTCATTATAAGACTACAATCTCTACCCAAGGAGGACCATAAGCCTCATTTATATAACATACAATGTATGTACAGGCATGTTTCCTTAAGACACACGCAGGACATTATGCCCACCTCTACATATGATGACAAGGTTTCCCTATCTAAATATTTATCCTAACCCTAAATAAAGGGAACCCATTCACCCTTGCTTGGGGAGTCATGGAAGTTATTCCCTGGGATCTCATTTGCTGCAAATAAAATTTCCTTTGTGCTACAATTCACCTGGTGTGGTTTCTTTTTTTATCTTTTTTTAAGATTTTATTTATTTATTTGTCAGAAAGAGAGAGAGAGAGAGCACAAGCAGGGGGAGAGGCAGAGGGAGAGGGAGAAGCAGACTCCCTTCTGAACAAGGAGCCTGAGGTGGGGCTCGATCCCAGGAGCTTGGGATCATGACCTGAGCCAAAGGCAGACACTTAACCAACTGAGCCACCCAGGCGTCCCTACCTGGTGTGGTTTCTATCTGTGACTCACCATGGAGAGAACTCACCTTGGTTTGGTAACAAAACCAGAACCTCGTGGAGAAGGGAGATCATCCTCTCCTTCTGGGTGATGGGGCACAAGAGGGGCAGAGGCTTCCTGGACCCCAAACAGGTCCACGTGACCAGAGTAGCAAGACAGTATTTACAATGGCAAGAGGAATCTTTTTTATAGATAAGATTCATGATGATAAGATGATGCAAAAACTTCATTTTTAAAATTAAATGATCCCTTGCTTCTCTATACATTGTTTTATTTCTTTGCATTCTGAGCTGATTATTTATTCCATTTATAATTTCCTCCCTGTCGTTTTCACCCACTATCTCTCTTCTTACCTCATTCTCACTTTCTCAACCAGGGACAGAAGAGTCTCTACACTAATAAAATCCCTTGTGTAAGGATCTTTCAGAAATATGCATGATTTCTACAGCTCTTATATAATGAATGGCACTTCTGATTTTGTATAAGGTCAAGATTTGTTGACAAAACATTTATTTTTAAATTGGCATTATTGGTTTTTGCTTTAGGTGATGTGTGAAAATAGGATCCGTTTCCCTTTAGAGAAGTCAGGAATTTATCTCATGCCTAAGGAAGCACCCCAGAACCAGTGCCCTGACTTATCTTGAGTTGTCTCCTTTCCCCAAGTGTTTAATATTAGAAACAACTGAAGATTGAAAATGTTCTGCAATATGGTGCTTTCTAGGCCTTTCTTGGCGAAATGATTACAACTCTCCTGTGGACAACTAAATGTAATGTGAGATTTGGAATTGATCTGGGACTGGGGAGACGTGGCGATAAAGGACATTATTGAGACAACTGATCAACTTTGATCATGGATTTGGAATTAGAGGGTAGTTTTACATTATTATTAAATATCCCGATTTGGATAATTATACAGTGATTATGTAAGAGAACATTCTTGTTCTTAGGAAAAACACAGTGAAATATTTAGAGGTAAAGAGACATGTTGCCTTCAACTTGTTACCAAATGTTTCAGGAAGAATACACTAATAATAATTTTAAAAAACTATAAAGACACACACACACACACACAGAAAAAAAGTTAAGGGTACAGTGGACAAAATGTAAGCAGGTGGTGGATCTGAGGAAAAGGTATGAGATTTTTGTACTATTTTTGCAACTCTTCTGTACATTGTAATTATATTTAAATAAAATCCACAATTTACAAAAAAATATATTCAAGAAGAACGTCATTGCTTATTGACTATGTTGATCAACTTTTTCATTGTTCTCCTGGATATGAGCTTTTTTAAAAAATGTATTTATAAATTGAGTAAAAATGCTACTAAAACTGTAAAGATGGTGCTTTTTATTTGTATTTTTTTTTATTTTTCTCCCTCAAAGGTTGCATTTTAAAAAAATATCCCCTTTAGAAACAGCCCTGCTTTGCAGGAATTTCAATAAAAATATTTAGAAAATCGAGGAAAAATAGCATAATATTTTGCTCAAGAATATTCTTTGGTGTTGGTCTTTGGCATCCAACCCACTCTCCCTCTTTTGGGTTGAAAACTCCTGACTTTGGTGTCTGGGCGATTCAGAATCACAAAGGACAAGCAGGGTCTCTAGTCTCTTGTGTCTTGACTCCAGCAGGTATTTCTCTATTTTAAATATTCCAGGGACCTACTCACAATAAATGAACTTTCAGCAACCCCCTTGTGAAAAGGAAATATTATCTTGTTCCAATGATTACAACCTCTAATAAAACTGCGCGTTCCCCGTTTGAAATATGTTTATGAAGCCGGAAAACGCGCCGATGCCACCATCGTCAGCTTGCGGGAAACGCTGCAATACGGGTGTGCTCTCCGTGAAATTGCAACATTCAGCTGCAAAGTGCAGAACCGGCCCGAGTGTTTCCACTGGCCCTGGCTGAGCAGGGGAGGGGTGAGGTCCTTTGGGAGTAACAACTGAAACCTCCAATTGGCATGGCTTCTGCTGGAATCAGATGGGCTCTCCTTGCTGACCAGCCAGCCTGCTCCGGGAATCTGCTCTCCCCTCCCACTGTGTCGCTGAATAGATGCCTCACAAATGCGGAGGATCCATCAGCCCGTGGGGAGTATTAGCTTCAGGCTGGACATAAACTGCGCTGATGTGCGCTGTTTGGTTCGCAGAAATAAGTCAACGCACTTGCAGGACGGGCCACATGGAAATACCTCCTTCTCCGGGCCTGCTAATCTCTTCCTTTTGTTGCTTCTTGCTTTATTGTTGGCCCCCAAGTCCTAAATAATACCTCAGAAGCAGCAGGGGCGGCCGGGGGAGCTATTCATGACCGTGGCGGCAGGAGTCAGCGTGGAAACATGGAGATCGGCTGTTTTCTTGCCTTTGCTCTCCCATCTCTCCTACCCCTCCCCGCCGTTTTAAAGAAATCCACCCTCCCTGCTCAAATTCCAAATCATTTCAAAGTTCAGTAAGGACTTCTCTTCCCCGCGTGCCCTTCTTCTTTCAAAGAGAGACCATCTTAACTGGAAGATAAAGTTTATTCGGGCGTCCCGGCTCAGACAACCCCCAGTGATGCCGAGCCAAGCAGCAGGTTGCCGCCCTGTGTCTCTCCCAGTGCCTCGGTCCTAAAGAAGCATAACAAAACCCCTGCAGAACAGGCCGCCCGTAATGTCCTTGCCTTCGCCAGAAACAGGGGTGATGGCAAGCTGCCCTCTCATTATAGTCTTGGTCTCAAGGTTAGAATTAGACCCTTAGGGTAAGGAGCTGTCAATTAGAGAGAACTCCAAGCAATGCCGTCTGAAAGCTAGACTTATCTCCTAGCAACCCCTGCATTCAGGGTGCTGTCCTCGGAGCTGCAGGCTGCTCAAGAGTCATCTTGAAGACAGAGAAATAACCTTTTCAATTGGAGCAGATGCATAAAGAATTCTCCTTCGTCCGTCCTCCATGGAGCCTGGGTGACATTTGACTGGAAATGGGTTTGAATCTGGAAGGAATTAAGATTTTCTTGTTTTCCAGTTGCAGATGGTTTCAAAGGGAAGATTTAATAGAAGGATCTGGCCCCACGATCAGAAAATCTAAATTCAATCTGGAGGCTAGCTACCCTTGGCTTCCAGATAGGAGTCTGTCATGTTTATGTATAAGCGGACATATTCTTCCCTCGCATTGCCTGTTTTATGCTTAGGAGGAATTTGCCAACAGTTGGGAGTGGAGTGGCTATGGTTACCATGGGGAACTCTGCCTTCCCTTTATCTAGCATGGCAGGGCATATAGAAAGCCGACAAGCATAAATCCTATTAAGAAAAGCACATGGTTATGCACCATTGATGTAGGGAACATCACGGAATTTACTAGAATATATACTTGGTGCAAAAAAAAAAAAATCACATACATTCCTTAGAGTCGTCTATTCATTAGATTTGGGAATCGTGTTGTCGATTTTCCTAATCTCAAGCAGAGTGAGGATGACAAAATACGGGGTGATGACCAGGGGGTGGGGAAACGTCAGCCTTTGATTCTCTACTGGTATCCACAATAACAAAGGGATACCTCAGAAATGTTGTAAAAATAGCACAGGCAAAATCCCCAGCCTGCTGCGGGGTATAAATTAGGCATTGCTCTTGGAATTAAAGATTTGGCTTAACAAAGCTCTTTTGTAGGGGAACAGCCTCCTGGGCTAGGAGTGCAGACGCCTGGCACTGGCCGTATGCTCAGAAAGCTCCTCCGGACTCACCTCGCCCGTCACTTCCGGGGGGTCAGCGCTGCTTCTGCTGGTGGGACACGGGTATCACTTATGATGCCATCCCCACTGGAATTCCTTATCCACACCCACGTGTGCCCTGCAGTTTATCATTGCAGGAATGAGCTTTAGCTTTTCTTTTTTGTATTTAAATCATTCTCAGGTATTTGGGGACAGGGATCGGATAGCCTGGAGACAGACAAATCCACCCCAAACTGGCTGACTGATGGGTCTTGGGTGGGAAAACAAAACGCATTCTGAGAAAGTGGGGCTTAGAGCACGAGGGTGCAAATTGCTGTCCCTTTGGCTGCTGTGAGTTTATGGACGGGGAGATCGGCCCTTTATTATGCAGCACGATAAATAAGAATGCTCCCCCTCCAACCTGAACTGCTTCTCGGTGGATTTATCTTGACCCTCCCAGCGTGCAGATGAATTGCTCATTAAGCTCAGATGCACTTGCTTTCGTGTTGCTGCTTGTCGACACAGGAAAGCTTTCTAGAAAGAGGGGAGAGGCTTGGGGAAATCTGAATCTTGTGTGTGTGTGTGTGTGTGTGTGTGTATCTGTGGATGGGACGCACATACAAGTCTGCTTCGGTTTATTTTAAAAATTAAGATTCCAAGTTAAAAAAGAAATCTAGCAAATAGATCACAGAAGACCCAATACCTTAAAATCAAGTTATGTGTGACTTGCAGAAATTAAGCCTTTCTCATTAGTGAAGAAGGCGGATGCAGTTTTATAAATGGTTTCTCAAGGCGGACATACCTTAGATTATTTTCCTTGTGGTAATTCCATGTCAAAGATATTTAAATCTAAGCCACTGTAAATACACGCACTGTTAGAGCATTTTCACAAATACTGCTGTTGTTGATGTTTTAAAATCTCAAATTTTCTGTAGCATGGAGAATATCCCTGAGTTTGTAACATGCTAGTTGGCACTAAATTGAATACAGTAAAAAAAAAAAAAAAAAAAGGACTCAGAACAAAAACAAAAACAAAATCCATCAGCAGCAATCAAAATTTACTTTATAAAACAGCAGACCAATAATCTCCCCAAGACTATGTGGTGAACTGTCACTGCTGGTTCCCTAGGAGATGGCTGGAGCTAACCTCATCACTGCTGTATGAGTTGAATAAATTCTCTGAGCATCATCATGAGGCCCTCAGGCCCGCCTACGGCTCATTAATCTGTGGCCAAGAGCCTCAATATCAAAGAGCTTTTGGTCTGTAAAAAGGGTCAAAGGTCAGGCTATATCTAGATGCAAATTTGACTCCTCCCGGGGTTTGGGGGTACCTTGCCTTCCTAAGTTTTTATTATTTGATGTTGCAGAAACAAGAATGCATCGTGAATTAATGACGATCAGGATTCCATAGTTCTTGAGTACTCAGACGTATTGAAGAAACTGATGTCTTCTGGCTCCCACGACATACAAGACCAGACTGCATTTCCAGAACTAGGTTTAAGGACTACAATATTTCATTTACGTGTATATTTTATTTAAAAAAATGCCTCTTTGAAAAATGTGAATTACTTTCTAATTCATTAGACATACAATCTTTGATATATTTAAGACATAAATATACATGTCATTATTTTAAAATATTTCTTTATATGCTCAGCCAATAGTTCTCAGTAGATGTTCATCTAGAGTTAGCTGTTGGGGCAAAATAATGGCACAGTAGAGCACTCACCCACGAGTAAGAAGATCAAATTCTTGACTCCGTGTTCGCTAAATGACCTTGAATAAGTCACAGTTTCTAGAGCCTCCATTTCCGCATATGAAGAAAGGGAGTTTCAATTGAAGTGAAGTATTTGAAAGGAATAATGTGATTTAGACTCTTATGAAAATAGAGATCATTATTTCTATACTTTTATGTCAGTTCTGCAAGACATTAAAAAATATATCTCAATATCGCCCAACAGAATTGCTCACCTTAAAGAGCACAAAAAGCAGTATTTACAGGTTCCTGCTATCGTCTATATCGCCCTCTCGCAACCGGAGAAGCATCCCTTAATGGCCACACTTAATTGAAAAAAAATTTCTAAAAGTACAAATGTTAGTGTCTTGTAGGTCACTGGATTTTCCTCGTCCAAGGGAGGTAGCTAAGGTAATTCGTGAACTGATACTTTACATCAGACCATACATTTTTATATTTTAACTGCTAAATCATGAGCACTAGCCTTTCTCCCTCTTACCAGCATCCTTGCCTTGTTATAGTTATTCATGGTTATGTTGACAAATCTTCCTTAACATGATAGGATGTTCCCAATCTGAAAAGCTATTGCTACAGCTAGAATCAACAGCTGGAAATTCAAAGGCTAGGATGAATCAGGGAGATGTAACAAAGGAAGGTGTTTATCCCAAGAAAGCATCTATGACAAGATGCACACCTCTTACCTACAGGCTTCATCTTAAATGCATTTGAGCTATATCTTGTTCTCAGTTTCTCTTCCCAATTTTCAAGAGAGAATTACGCTCCAGAAATGTTTCTACTAGTCAAAGCCATGCAACCATGGAAAAATACAGTTTAAAGAATGAAGCCAGGTGAAACGACTGTTCTCTATCGAGAAACATACAAAGACCCAATTATAAATGCCTTGGCTGATGTTTATTCACTATTTTAGTCTTTTACAGGTTTCTATTGGAAAAAGCCTGAGGTTGAAATATCTGTGTGTACATAAATATGCACACAAGCACATGTACACACACACACACATTATAAGAGCCTGCAGATTAATAGAATTCTAGAGTAACAAAGCTTTCTTGAAAGTTAGAATCAGTTATCCAAATCTGATTTTGCCATATTTACATATTCCACAGAGCACCACGTGTTTTAATTTATCCTTTTCACCGTGTGATCAAAGAAGAAGCTCTTCCTAGGCAGGAGTGAAGCAGGTACCATATTTATGCGCTAAGGCATCGCCCATGCCCCTCGTGTGATAGTGAGGACCCAGAAATGCAACTAGATGACTCTTTTACTTATACAATACCTAAGCTGATGAACCCAAGCCATTAAAGAAAAGCCTTGCTGGTCATATATCACCCATGCTTTGAACTTGCCAATGCATTAGCTATTTCAGAGATTTATTCATGAAAGCAATCCTGGATTTGAATTCAGAATGGGTGAGGGGGCTGCTGACTGACTCGAGGAGCCTGCAGGACCCTGTGGCCCACTGCTAGGCAACAGCCCATCCCCAGCGCCCTCCAACAGACAGACCACAAAATGAATGACCTCATCTACAAATCAGCTATTTGATATGCAGATCGGACCACAGGCCTCTTCAATAACCCAGCACTCCCCAGGCAGCAGGTGCAGCGAAGAAGTGAGTGGCCTGTAGTCATTTCAGAAGCTGGGCTGCCTTCCTCTCTCCCTCTGGCCCTTAACAATTTCTGAAGCTCTATTATCTTCATTTTTTATTTAGACGGTCCATTTACAGAATCAGGGTTCATCCTCTGCTCTTGGTTCAGAGGCCTAACCTTAAGCCTAGACATGAGGCCGGATTTAGAAGCCACACGAGCAATTGAGGGAGGATAACATCATCCGGACTCTTCTTAATAGATAGTAGAACAAAAGAAAAACACTGGCCAGTCTGGCCACAGCGCCATTCTGCACACTGTCTCTCACCTCACATTTCCAACGACATATGTCTCCTTGAAAATAATTATCGAGGCCTATAGCAGACATGGAGTTTGCTTTTCCATTTGTGCTGGGAGCAACAACGTAAGTTAAGGATGAAATGAAAATATTCACCTCAGTTCTTCATGAATAGCTTTCTTTTGTGGTCACAATTGCATTCAGTTCCGTTGTGGCCTGGCGTGGATGCCACTGAGCAGGATTATGGCTTGCTGGGTCATAGGATGAAGGCGTTTTTTTAGCCAACACATAAAAACAAACAAACACACAAACAAACAAACAGTTCATTATACCCCACCCCCACTCCCCAGACTTCACACCCCAGCGGTGAGATCCTGCGTGTGCTTCATACGGCTGTAAAGTGCAATGTAATATAATTTATATTGTCTGTGGTTGCAGGTTATATCCTGAAAGTCATAAACTATTACAGTTTTATGGCTCTGCTACAGCTATTAACTAAATGAAAGAGTTATTCATTTGAAATCTGGAATCTGTACCATGCCCAAGCTTAAATTCATCAAGATCCACTGGTGTAAAATATGTAAAAATATTAGAGATAAAGGATTATACACAGTGGGGCCAGGGGTAGGGTAGGGGGGTTGGTGTGGAAAGCAAGTCAGCAGAGCGGGGGTGTTATTAAAGGGAGTGTTTGTAGAATTTCTGCTCTACATCTACCTTCACATTTCTGGACGGTCTCACGTTCTAGTCCTGGAGTCGAATCCCAACAGCTGGTTTGGATGGTGTGTGTGTGTATGTTATATGTTATATGTGTATCAAATACAAAGACTGCGTGCATATTCCCACACCCACTGCAGATGTGTGTGTGTGTGTGTGTGTGTGCGTGCGTGCATGAATGTATGTTTAGGTATAGATATAAAGAGACACAGATAGCGAGGTAAAATGAATATTTAGCTTTGGCATAAAAATGTGCACTGTTTTGTCACAAATCAACTCTTTTCAATTGCTTATAAATTTATCTATTTTCAGGGCCTATGAGTTCACGGTTTAAAATTAAAAATGAATAAGTCACAAACCCATGCTTATTCTGCTGACTGGGGATAAGCGGCACATAGGCAGCCTTGGCTCAACACACTGGTGTCCGAGATATTTTAATCTCCCCCTTAGCTTTGGAGAGAACTTGGCCTCAAGCATTATAGATGCCGCTGGTGAAAACCACGGTGTGGGTCTTACCTTAGCAAACAAACACAAGCGTAGAGGTTTGAAGGAATGATGACTGAAGATTAAAATCCTGTGGATATTCCTTTTGTCCTTCAACACCAGAAGTAGAGAACGCGTTGCTTGGACCCTCACTCAAGTTGAGAGCATGTGAGTCCATTTGCAGATGCTGATCATCACCATTTGTTACCATCTGAATGCTCCTGCCCATGTCCCAACTGGGCATTGAAGTTAAAAGCTCCAGTGTAGCTGGATTTAGAGATGAGGCCTCTAAGAAAATAATTAAGGTTTAATAGGATTCTTATCACAGGAAAAATTATTTCAGATGCCCCAAAGCCACTTAAAAACAATACTAACAATAAATATCTGTGGCATGTGTACTATGTTTCCATTGTTTTTATGGCATCATTTTAGGATCACGGTGGTACGAAAGAAGGGTGGCGTCTTGGATCTCAAGGAGCTGCCCTTTGACGTGAGTTAAACTAATAAACATAACTAAGGATAGCTGGAGAGGGAAAGAGTTAGGCAACTATGAGTGTGTGGTAGGCTCTTTACCGGCATCTTATTTAACTTCAGGTACAGACTCTCAGAAGGAAGCGTGCCTTTTTCCACTCTACAGGGGAAGAAAGTTGAGGGTCCTCAAAATGAAGTAACTTACCCAAAGTCATCGATGAAACTGGAGGAGGCAGAATTCAAACCCACAACCTCCCTACTTCAAGGTTCCATTCCATGTTTGTTCCAGGCTTCAGGTGTGCAGATAGAGAAAAGAGGTTTTCCCGATTTGACTATTCAGCTGCTCGAGAGTTGCTTGGCCCAGGTTGATAAAGAGGAGGAAATGGAACATTCTGTGTGAGAAGAAAATGAGTGAACAAAGATTGAGGTTGGAAAAAGCCCAGAGTATGTGGAGGGTATTGTGACTAAATCAATTTGGCATCATAATTTATTTTATTTTATTTTTTTTTTTTTTAGAGAGAGAGAGAGCAAGAGAACCAGCAGCAGGGGAAGGGGCAGAGAAAAAGGGATAATCCCAAGCAGACTCAGAGCTCAGAGTGGAGCCTGAGGCGGGGCTCAATCTCAGCACCTTGAGATCATTACCTGAGCCGAAATCAAGAGTCAGATACTTAACCAACTGAGCCACCTAGGTGCCCCTGGATTCATAAAAATTTGAATCATAAAAAGCATGCAGAGAGCATTTAGCCATAGATTGTGAAGGACCCAACTACCAGGGCACAGAGTTTATTCTTCAAATGCTGGTGAGTCATTAGAATCGTTCGGCCATAGAGCTACCTGGAAGGAGTACATTAGAATGGGCACCTTTAACAAAAATTTGCCCTTTTCAAGGAGAAAGGCCTTGTGACTTACAGATTTGCGCCTGAGAAAAGCAGAGATGGGAGGGACTGCCAAATACTGCTTCATTTGTCATTACTTTGTTGTGCTTTTGGTTTGATTGGTTGTCGAATGAGGCGCCATGGGCTCTGTACTGAAGCGAGTCATATTCCGGGTGTCTTTTACCTCCGCAGTGTTGGTGCTTCTCTGAAAGCCCCATGAGAATGTAAGGTGCGTCTTCAAGGGCAGTGGGCACTTCTCGGAGCAGAAGCCATGACTCTTCTATGTGAACTCCAGACCATGTTCTACAGTGGGTACTCACTACAGATCTGTTCATCAAGTTTTTTCAGGGAATCGGAGCAGGAGCAGAGTGCTAAGCCACAGGGACACATCTCCTCTGGTTTCAGAAATGTGTGTTCACATTGGAGATCTCAGGTCAGTGCTATAAGGAAAAAGGGCAGAGGTGAAGAAATGTAGGATCAGCACTCCCTGGAGGGTGAGAATATAGTTCACTTCTTTTAAACCCCAAATCTTGTTTATCATGGACAACAGACTGCCAAAGAATGGTTTAAAATTGGCTCTCTACTGGGTGTCTGTGCCCATTTAACATTAAAAGTGTATATCTCTATATATGCCCATGCTTTATTTGAAATAGGTCCTTGATCCCAAGACCAAAGTATTTTGGAAAATTATATTTATTGGCACAGTGTCATTGTTCTGGTTGAAACAAGTGAAAGGAATGTGTGTTCCCGTGTTCAGGCACAACAGCAAAGAAGGTGAAAATAAAACCCCGCATGGTGAACTGCAGAAACGGGTGGGACCCTGATCCCTCAGTCTAGAAGCATCTCCACAGCCTTCTTGTAGAAGAGAACAATGCAGGCTTTCTTCACACTGGGACAGCACGTTCTGTGTTCTATGTTCACTCCTTGTTTGACCACTGGTGACATTCATGCTGAAAGTAAAGCCAAGGATGCATCCTAGGCACTAGCAGGCAGGAGGTGTGTGTTCTAGAGAGCAATGGTGTCGGTAAGGGCCTGACTTGGAAGATAAGCCAGCCAACTGCTCATGGAAGGGTCTTTTGATTGGGTCTAGCCAAAACGTCTCCATGTTTGCTGCACGCATTACTGATCCACATGCTACATTTCTCTTCTCTCATTTCCCAGGAGAAGGAGAGAAATCTTTCTATACTTCTTCTAAGCTTAAATTATTTATTCAAATGTTTTTAAATTTGGCACAATTCCAAAGCGCTTTTTTTTTTCCCCAGCAATTTTCTCTCATTTTTTCCTAAGCCCATGTGTATTTTAAGCAAATTCTCATCCATATGGTCCTCATTTCTGGTCTCTTAATTCATCTATATGTTGTTCTGTTTGTTATTCGAGATTTTTCTTTAGGTTCATATTAAGGTTTATATGCTTGTTTTTTTGTTTGTTTCCATCAAAAAAAAAAAAAGGCTTACTTAGGCATTACAGAAAATAGTTATATATTAATGGATTTGAACATCTCTTCCTCCACACCCTAAGTACAGATGACATTTATGGTGGACTCATGATGCTAAGACAGGAACAGGGTGGTTGATGTACTGTATCTCATTTACTCCTCCCACAGGCCCTGTAAAAAAGAAGCACTCCCATTTTGCAAGTGGACCCACAGAAAAAAGGGCATACCTGAGAGGTAAGATTCTTCACATGAAGTCTCATGATTCAGAGCACTCTGCTTCCCAAAGCCCACACTCTTCCTATTATATTCCACTGCCTGGTACCATATCTAATTTGGGTGTAAGGCAAGCATTATATGAATGTATATTTATTCATAATCCAAATAAAATGTACCACATTCTCCCTTTGGGAAGATTTCATGGAATGATCTTTGTTCCTTTCTGGAGAGTTAAATATTTCGATACCCTCTTTGGAAAGTCATCTCCAATATCTCCATTCTTTCTTGCTGGAGACCCTCGGTTTCTCAATCACCCATCATTTGATACCTCGATCAGTGGATCACTGGAATCCTGGAGACCCCATGGGACTGCAGGAAACCAGACATACAAAGTAGATCCCTATCTTTGCTGTAAATTTTGCTATCTGTTAAAAATACAACTACATTGAAACCATGGGTGCTCTTAAAGAGTTGTTAAAGTAAGTGGTCACTACAGTCATTACTACAGAAATAATGAGCGGGCACAGTTTGCACTTTACCCCATGCTCAGGACTCGACAGGCTCTGTGTCTCCGTGTCCCACTATCATGAGCTGCTAAATGGGCCTGATGATAGGCGTTAATGCTTCTGGTCACCAGTTCCAATGTGTGTGTGTATGTGGTGGGGAGTCCATACTGCCAATCAATTCTTGGACATAAGCAGGACACCAAGTGTCCTGTAATTCAACCAATTCTGACACTGTTTACCTGGAGATTGCCTTAGAGCCTGTGGGTTAGGGACTCTGTCCTAGAATACTGCCCCTCCCTGACCACCCTAGATGCCAGTGTAAGGCCAGCTTGTCACTTATGCTTCTGACCTACCGACCACAGATTGGAGGTTCCAACAACCCCCTCCTTAGGATCCACTAATTTGCTAAGCAGCTCACAGTAGTCAGCGAAAGACTTCACTTGCTAGATCACTAGTTTATTTTAAAAAAAGAGATAACCTAGGAACAAGCAGACGGGTGAGATGTTTAGGGCAGAGTACAGGGAAAGGGCGAGGAGCTTGTACGCCTCAGTGACTAAGAGCATAATACGCATATGCCTCAGTGACTAAGATATTTTATTTTGAGGGAGAGAGCTAGTGTGAGGTAGAGGAGCAGAGGGAGAGGGAGAGAGAATTTCAAGCAGACTCTGCCCTCGGCGCAGAGCCAAGGCAGGGCTCAATCTCACGACCTTGAGATCACGACCTGAGCAGGAACCAACAGTCAGATGCTTAACCGACTGCACCGCCCAGGCACCCCCTAAACAGTTTGAATTTTTAAAGGGAGAGATATGCCAGGGGAAGTGAGGCTTCAGTGGTGAAGGAAGCGTTCATGCTCCCAGAGCCAGTGAAGAACTGAGCTCAGACTCATATCCGTGTATATCTTCATTCCAAGTCCTTGCACGCGGCAGCCGTTGTCCTCAGGAATCCAGGCAGTGCACAGATTGCCTAAGTTATGGCTGCGGCTGAGGATCCCAGTCACACACTTGCTGTATTTCTTTTCTTTCTTTCTTTTTTAAAAGATTTTATTTATTTATTCGACAGAGGGAGAGAGGACAAGCAGGGGGAGCAGGAGAAGGAGAGGGAGAAGCAGGCTTCCCGCGGAGCGGGGAGCCCGAGGCGGGGCTCGATCCCAGGACCTTGGGATCATGACCTGAGCCAAAGGCAGACGCTTAAGGACCGAGCCACCCAGGCGCCGCCACACTTGCTGTATTTCAAACACGAAAACTATTTGTGTAGGTTGGTTTACATAGGAGTGACATTCAATAAAAGAAATACATTCCTTGATCTTTGATTTGCTTAACAAGCAGCTTTCAACTTTCAGTTTTATTAATTGCTCTGAAAACCTACAATTTAGGTAAAACTAATTACATTTGATTTTACTCATTTGGTTAGCTCTCTTTTAATATAGGTGGGATTGAAAACAATCACTCTCATCTATATGTGTCATATATGATATGACAATAGGAAATACCAGGAGACATCTATCCACTCCTTCAAAATTAGATCTAACTTGATGTCTAATGAAGGGTTTGCTCTTGCAAGAAATTGCCTTGACAAGTCTTTTCTTCCAGGAATCAATTTTTTTTTTCTTGTTTCTCTTTAAAACCAATTTCCTTCTGGCACCTTTTATGCCTTCTACAGCAAGGAATGACCGATGTTAATTATACTATGGATGCGTACTATGGAATTCACACTTTGATCAAGACAGACGTGGTATTTGTCACACCAGGGGGTTGGTGGCAAGACTTTGCAGAGAAGGAGTTCATAGGGGGAGGGTGTTTGGTTCAGAATAAGAGGTTATTGTGAGCTCTTACACCAGGACTGAGATTTTGAAGAGAGTGACAGACATAATTCTGAACACCCTAACTGCTATTCGAACTGTGAGTCAGAAATCGGTAATTCAAGAGTGTTGGCCAAGACCTAAGATAGAAAGAAGAAACCAGATATCAAAATGAAGAACAGGAGATCAGACACAAGGTTTCCATACATTTTACCACCCAAGGTTCACCAAGCAGGTCACTCTTGGCCGGGCTAGCCAGATTAGATGACTCTATCTACAAAACATCATAATC
Source organism: Callorhinus ursinus (assembly GCF_003265705.2). Taxonomy (NCBI): domain Eukaryota; kingdom Metazoa; phylum Chordata; class Mammalia; order Carnivora; family Otariidae; genus Callorhinus; species Callorhinus ursinus. The sequence continues at coordinate 4,541,721 of NW_027397072.1, read as the reverse complement.
CCTGAAGGTCCATCACATGATTGTGTAATACCTGATATAAATGTAAGATGTCTCCCCATGTCACACCTGTTTTGTAGTAGAGCAAAATCACACTTCATGGGAGAAAAAAGGCTTAGATTTAGAGATCATACTCAAGGGGCACCTGGGTGGCTCAGTTGTTAAGTGTCTGCTTTCGGCTCAGGTCATGATCCCAGGGTCCTGGGATCAAGCCCCGTAGGGGACTCCCTGCTCAGCGGGAAGCCTGCTTCTCCGTCTCCCTCTGCTGCTCCCCCTGCTTGTGCTCTCTCTCTCGCTGTCTCTCTCTGTTAAATAAATAAATAAAATCTTAAAAAAAAGAAAAGAAATCATACTCAAAATTGTGAGAACACAGCCTTACTCAAGGCCATCTTGCAGGAAGTCTCAGGGAATATGACCTATCCCACAAGCAAACACATGGCCTTGACTGCCATCATCCTCAACCTCAAGGCACCTTCTTTCCAGCTCTTTTTGTAGATGTGGTATATGATTTTGGCAAGTTGGCTTAATTCTCCCAGATCCATTTACACCTGATTTAAATGGTGATAAATATCTTCTCTCATGCAAGGCGGCTGGAAAGCATTTAAGGATAATAATGTGCATAAAGGGCCTCACGGGCAGCAGATTTATACATTTTTGATGGATTTATTTTTCTCCCTCTTTCCCATTGTCAACTTCTATTCCAAAAGGTAGCTCAGAATCCAGGCGAAAATGGGACAGAAGGGCATTTGTTACCCTGCGGTGTCCTCCTCTTCCTCCAGGCAGAGAGCTATGTAACGCAGCGGCGGGCTCCTGCTTGAACGCCACTGCAGCCCGCAGCTAGCCAACACAGCCAAGCAGGCCAGCAACCATCCAGGGAGCTTGCTTTGCCATCTCACAGTCCTGAATGGAGACAGCACCTAAATCACAGCTAAATCACAGCTGCCCATGAACTCAAGGTGGGACCGAATCTCACGTTTGCCGAGAAAACGTCTGATCTTACTTCTCTGGTAGTGGTCCATGCCTGCATGCCTTCCTTCTTTCCAGTCCCTTGGTGGGGCCCCGTAGGGCCCGGGATCTCTGCGTCAGAGACCAGCAGCAGCTAGCCCTGCAGATCAATGAGCCTGTGGGCCTCCCTGCACCGGGAATGGGACCTGACGAGCAGAGAAGGCTTGTCACCTTTGATTACTCGCCCTATCCCGGCGCTAAAGAAACAAGATGTGAAGAATGGCCTCTCAAGAACATTTGATCCAGCCTGCAAAATCACTGCAACTTTAACCCTTCCCTGCTGGAGATCCATGTCTAGTCCTCAGACGCATTTTCAATGGAATGTCATTTCCAATCAATGGCCTACACGCAGACACGCACACATTTCAGACACCACAGGGAAACCATCCTTTCTTGAGAATGGACAGAAAACGGGGCAGAATGGACTCCACGTAATTTTCCTCTGGCAACATGTTGTGGTTCGAACGGCACCAGAGCGGGCGGCAGGAAGTCTGGCTTCGAGTCTGTCTCCAGCTAGCTGTGTATGCCACGGTTCTGCCATCTGTCCAGGGAAGAAGCTGGAGGGATTGGCATCTGAGGGCTCTTTCAGGCCTGAAATCCCCAACATCACACCGCAGCCAAGGGTCCAGGGCTTGAGACGCACCAATGAGGTGTAGGTTCAGCTCTGCAACTGACCTGCAAGTCACCAAACCTTTTTATGAGTTGGTTCCCAAAAACGGGGATATTAAGAGTGCTTAACACATAGAACTATTCTGAGGGTTTTAATACAATAATTTAATCAAACTATTTTGCTCAGTGGTTGGCCTAGAGAAGGAATTCAAATTTAAAAACTAGAGACTTAGGATTGCTTGTAGGATCTGTTTAACTGTTGATCACCATTAGTGAACTTAGAAATAAGATGGCTTTAAAAATTGGTTGTTCAGTAAAATGTGTGGATTTCCATTTCTGCAAATGCCCCTCTCTTACTATGCCAGGACATGTACAGCAAAAAAAAAAAAAAAAAAAAACAGACAAAACAAACACGGATCATGTAAAACATTGCTTCCCGAACGACATCTGGGGCCTGGCCACTCGAGGGCCCTGCGGCTTCCCTGAGCATGCTCTGGCTTCTCTGTTCCTTTCTCTGTCCTCATTGGTAGCAGGTCTGCTCACATCACGTAAGCAGCTCGTAGAAACCCCATTGACAGTCAACCTGCATAGAAAAGCCAAAGGATAGAGTCAATGCAATTAACCCAGAGTGAAGTCCTGCTTCAAAAAAATTCTCCCACTCTATTCTTGGATTTATAGTACAAGGTTTTCACTGTAATGGCTCTTGTAAATTAATTGCAGACACAATTGTCTACGGGCATTCTCAGAATAAGTGGCAAGTAGTTAATTGCACCCCGAATTAGCCAATTCTGCCCATAATTAACCATTTGAAGACAATTAATTGCATGCATAATATTTGCACCTGCAACTAATTGGAGACCCTTATATTGTTCCTGGAAGAAATAAATAAATAAATAACAACACCAGCAACAAAAGAACCAGGGGCTACTTTTTAAATGCATTCTTTTCATGGTCCTCAGTCTGTGGAGCTGGGAGGAGAGGTGAGCTGAGGAGTCACTGGTCTGTGTTATGCTGCCTCGGTGGGAAAGTGACCTTAAGTCATCAGGAGGAGCAAGGTCGGCAGGATGTTCTTCTTTGCCTGTGTTCCCTTTTTTCCCTCTCTGCTTATCATCACTGCGAACTAACTGTATTTAAACCTAATTTCTCCAACTATGTAATCATAAAATTTGAGGCTACCTAAGGCTTGGGAAAATTAAGACCATCTCACATACTGAAATAGTGTCGTTTAAAAAAAAAAAAAAAAAGGCTAAGTTCTCTTACTCTTGCTCTGGTTTTATCCAGAGGCAACTGACGGTGCTTGCCAAGGTGAGGAGCAAATGCCCTCCGCGGCCTGTGGGCCAGAAGAATAATCACATATGCATCATTAGCCCAGAGGGGTTATGTTGGTCTGGGCTAGCGCTGTCTTTCAGTCTCAAAACAATAAATTGCGATTTGTAATAATAACGATGATGGTAATACCAACAGCAACGATCACTACAATCCCTGTGTATGAAGGCTTTTGCCATGCACTCTGCATAATCTCACTTAAATTGTAACAGCAATTCGAAGAAGATATTTTATGTCCATTCTGTAGATGAGAAAATTGTGTACAGAAGCTGCCCAATTTCCCTAATGTTGCATGGCTAATAGGTCATGGAAATATAATTTAAACTTGGATAATCTAATCCATGTAAAGTGCTTAGTACAGAGTCGGAGATATCGTGATACTCAGTTAAGATTAACCAAAGTATTTATATCCCTATTAATTTCTAAGTCTATTTTCTTTGAATGGCCACATTGAGGATGGCGTTGTAGTACTTAGGGATAAATACTAAGTGCTCACTATATTCCAGTTACTGTTCTAAGTGCTTCACGTGCACCAAATCAATTTAAATTCCATAACAAGAGCATGGGAAGATATCATTAACATCCCCATTCGACAGATGATAAAACCCCGAGGCAGAGAAATATTAACTAACTTGCTTAAGAATATAAAACTAGCGAGGGGATGAGATGAAGGATTCAGACACTGGCACTGTGGCTCTAAAAGGTGTGTCCTTAACTATTATACTACATAGCCCCATACAACCTGGACAGATGGATTTGTCTGTTAAAAATGTGTCTGTCTGTACGTACACTTGGATGTGATGGAGCTCTCTGTTAAAAATCAGTTTATAAAATAAAAATAAAATCTGTCCTGGGTGCCAAATGCTTGCTTTCTAAGTGGGAGCAGAACCACTGTCCGTGGTCTGGGAAGAGGAGAGGAAGAGCCTCTGTTTCCTCCCCACATAAGAAGCTGGAGCCCACTGGTTGTAGTTGGTCCTGTAAGGAGTTACTCTCGCTGGTGACTCAGAAGATGATGTGTAGAATCATCCAGAAAAGTGGCTGAGAAATGAAAGTGGGAGCAAGGACAGAGCCAAGTGTAGACGCCGGACCAAAGCAGGTGGCGAGGCCGAGAGGGGGGCAGAAGGTGAGGTGCCAATGGGGCGGGGTGGGGGTCAACACAAAGGATGCTGTGCTGGGCAAGGGGGCTGCCGCTGGTGAGCCAGGGCCGGCTCCGAAGGCACCGGGTCACTCCAGGCCATCATGGGCGTCTCACGAGGATATGCGGATCTTCAGTGAGCTGAATGGCTTCCCGCCTTGTGGAGGTAGAACCACACTATATCACAAGCTGAAAAATACTAACGGTTGAGCTGTCATTTTGTAAAAGAACGTAGGCGTCCGGTTAAGTATTTTGTGAAGAATAAACAGAACGGGGTTCACACAAGGGGAGCAGATCGAGGGGAGCCTCCCAGCGAGGTAAGCCATCACCACCCTTGAGCAACAGAACTGACACCAAACTCTCGGCAGTTGGGAAGCCAAAGAGATACACACATTTGGGGGTGGGAGGTTGGGGAGGCATGAGTTTCCTCTTGTGACAATGATAAGCTTTAAAGGCACCAGGACTCTTTAGGGTCACCATCGCCCCCCACAGAAATAAAACTAAAACATGGCATTGTCAATTTTACTGATAAACATTTTGAACCCAGCAAAGCAAATGATAGGCCGGCGGCTACTCAGGGAGCTTCATCATCCTGTGGCCATAGACCCAGGCATCGTCGTGTTGGGAGGCTGGTTTTACAATCAGGTGCAAACCCAAATCATTCTTCCTTCACTGTGTTTTCCCAACTTCTCCACAGCATGAAAGAAAGGCTGCTCCAACATCTTGCTGAATCAGGTGCTCCACGCTCACGTGCCCGTCGGTGCCCGAGGGGCTCCCCACGTTTCTTCCCTGCCCCGGTGGACTTCCCGGGCAAGAAGACCATGACATCAGCCTTGTACCTGTTCTTTAAGGGGCGGTTTTCTCCTGGTAAAGTAATCCTGCCTTTCTTTTCTCCACTTCATATCTGTCATCTACTTAATTATCAACACTATTTTTTTTTTTTTTTTGGTCATGGATTAATGGGAAATGGAAGAGTGCATATTCTACCTCTCCCTTTGCAACGTAAGAGTGTAGCTCGTGTTGTAGTATCTCACATTCAGCCTAACTGGAGGTGAGCAGAAGTGGCTTTGAGATCCAGTACGCAAGCCCCTCTGCGTTTCCTAAGTCGGAAGGCCCAGGCCGCTGTGGTGAGCAGAAGTGTCTCCTGCATGCCTTTCTTCTTTGGGTAAAAACACACTGATTTTGCCTTGTGAACGTGCCCTTTCCCCGGCACACACCACAGCAGCTCCTCATCTTCTAGAAGGATCACGCGTCCTGAATAACTTCCACCCTTCCACTGTGTTATTCCAGTCAGGAGGGCCATCCCCTCACGTCTAAGGAGTTGCCATAGTTACCTAGCATTTGTTTATCACACACAGTTTGTGATTTTTAATAGACATCCAGGATGCCAAATTTGTGGTCAGCTATCATCTTCAGCTTCCTCTGAACGGTGGGTCTTTTTTTTTTGACTCAGATTATTATACACATTGGTTAATGCCTCCCTCCCACACTGGATTTCAAGTCCCCATTCTGTCTCCAGACAGAATGTCAGCTTGGAATTAATGTGCGCTGGGGGATTCATCATCGGCCACCACAGCATCTGTTATACTGTCTTACGCTTTTTTCCTATCACCCACCAAAACTTAAATTTAAAGCTTCCTTAACAGAATCGGCACACATCCTATTAAATGCATGCTCTATGAAGGGAGATCGGTGTCTGCCGGCTTCTCCGTCCCCAGGTGGGTGCCGGCCACAGTGAGGGTGAGGGGCTTCGGGCAAGACAGAAGCGCAGCGGGAGGACTCGAGGATGGGAGCCGAAGCAGGGCAGGTGAAAATACAGCCGTCTCGGGCGCCCGGTGGCTCAGTCGGTGAAGCGACCGCCTTCGGCTCGGGTCATGGTCCGGGAGTCCCGGGATCGAGTCCCGCGTCGGGCTCCCTGCTCGGCGAGGTGTCTGCTTCTCCCTCTGACCCTCCCCCCTCTCGTGCTCTCTGTCTCTCATTCTCTCTCTCTCAGATAAATAAATAAAATCTTAAAAAAAAAAAAAAAAGAAAGAAAAGAAAATACAACCGTCTTGGCCCAGGTCAGCCTTCCAGCCTTGTAAGATTCTTACTTTCCCTCAGAGCTCCCCAGCTCCATATTTAGTCTCATTACACACGTTCCTGTTCACGGAAACCTAGAAATCCCGCGTCCCCTCCTCCCTCCTCGGCCCCACAATGGCGCGCAGATCCATCGAGGAGCCTCCCGACTAGCACATGAGCGTGAACTCATACATACATAATTTATACAGACATGCGTTCGCTGACTGATGCCACAACATGCAGAGTCGTACAAAAGCAATGAAAAGAACTGCTCCTCGAATACGAGGCACAAATCAGCCGGCGGGGCCCCAGTGGTATATTGTGGAACACGTGCCTTCCTGATGTTACAATCTCTCCTCAGCCTCCGTGGAGCGAGCTTCAAAGGCACTAGCGTCTCAAACCACAGCATCTCTTTAGAACACAGTGACAACGGAGCCTTTTCTCACATTATTTGCAAGTTGCTCACCTTGCCCACTCTTCCAGCTTGACCTAATTGCCACCTGCCAGGCAGTGGCCGCGTGTAAAATGCGGTCCTATTATGTAGGAAGGTGGTGTGATCATACAGCCCCTCACATCCAAACAGGCAGATTGGGAAGAGCAGATGGAAATGAGAGGGTGGGGAAGGGGTCAGGATAAGAATTAGGAACTTGCTTCCCATTTATTTATGAGGCTACCCATCCCTCCATACACGCGTGTTTAAAAAAACGGTTGCTAAAAAAAAAAAAAAATGGAAGAGAACAAAAACCCGCAGACGGATTAGCTGAAGACAAAAAAGAATCTCACAGCTGGAGGCATTCCTTGTTCAGCGCTGGTCTGAAATCTGTTTCTCAGGTGGGGGCTGCTGGTACCTTCTTCCCGTTTCCACCAGGTCTGGCCTTTGAAGTGAGTCAAACACTGAGGATGTGTTTTATCAAAATTACACCATTGCTTGACTATGGTTTCTGGAGGTCTGCTCTTAGAGAGGGAATAGTAATGAAACAGGAAGGAGACAAAGAAAGAAACCTACTGAGTGGTTGCATTTTTGTTCTTGGATCATCTCTGTGAGAGATGAGAGTCTGTCATCTCATCAACGGGTCTGCGTGGGCTTGTGGAATCCATTTGAATCTTGCCTCAAAAAAAGGCTGGGTTTTCAATCAAGGGCAGGGGCATTTTTAGATGGAGGCTGAAGTAAGTGGTAACGAGTACACTGTTAGACGAGTTCCTTAAAAATATCCTAGACAGGGGCGCCTGGGTGGCTCAGTCGGTAAAGCGTCTGCCTTCGGCTCAGGTCATGGTCCCAGGGTCCTGGGATTGAGCCCCGCTTCGGGCTCCCTGCCCAGCGGAAAGCCTGCTTCTCCCTCTCCCACTCCCCCCTGCTTGTGAGTCCTCTCTCGCTGTCTCTCTCTGTCAAATAAATAAATGGAATCTTTAAAAAATATATCCAAGACAAAATGAACGTAAAAGTGTGTGTCAGCTACAGTGAAAAAATAAATTAAAAATAAATAAATAAATACTTTGGACGAAAAAATCAAGACTTTGAAGAGAACCTCTACATTATACTATTGCCTTTGTGGGGTTTACGGATGTCTCACTGTATGTGGTGAAAAGCAAAATTCTGTCCATCGGGCTTTACATCTAGAACCTTGTTTGAGGCTGCAGCGGGGACGTGAAGACACACACTAGATTTTTGCCGGCAAAGAGCGAAGAACACTGTGACTTGAACAATCATGCAGGGGTACAGGTGAGTGGGTGGAAACTTGTCAATGGAAAGAAGCAGGTATTTCAAATTTACAAATAAATCAAGGCTCTGAGAAAAATACACACTTTTGGAGGAACTTTATAACAAAATCGGCTTATGACCATTTTGGTTTCTATGTGGTTTGGAAAATAGCTCTTTCTTTATAAGATGGCATGTCTCTGCCTGCACCATCTCCATGACCTGCCTAAAATATGGGTTGACATAACTGCAAAGCAGGTACAGTACTTGGTGCTGAGAAAGTTTAATTCAGGGGCTGCAGTGTTCTCGAATCAGCTCTGGGCACATACGAGGAATTATGAGATTTAACATTGAATTTGTGGTCCCTTGTCCATCACACACCACCCTTATTCTCCCAGAAATACTGCAAACCTACTTCACATGGCATTTCTTTGTCCTTTGCCATATCGTTTCTGTAGAATATGTGTTGGTTTTACCAAGATGGCAAGCCTCAGAATATGAAGAGTAGGCTTTGCAACCAGTGAGACCAGGCATCTAAGCTCTTGTGGCTTTCCAGACACTTTCGAATCACACAGAAAGCAGGTAAACGCAGGAACCAACATCACACACGTGCGAGGCCACTCATGATTGTCCAGACACATGGTGGTCTAGTGTCAAGTGAGGTCCTCTCCTCCAGACAGTGACTGCCCCTCCCTCAGACTTGATGTTGACTGGCAGAGACGAAGTTCGGAGCTTCTGACAGCTGGAAGAGTCTATCAGCGACCTCAAGGAAACAGAAGTTGTTGCCCTTTGACACATGGCCGTTGGGGAGGTGATCTACCATGGGGCTCCACGTTGGCTTTCTGTAACAGAACCAGTGTGTTTAAATTTGTTTAAATTAGCTGCAAGGAGAGGTTCCAGTTGATGTTCGGGTGAGAGTGAGCTGGATTTTCCTTCCACTGAAGGCCTGCTGTTCATATCCACAAACACGATGCAAGTAGGCCATTCCCCTTGATCCCTACTGGGGACGTTTGGGGAACAGTTTTGCACAAGGAAGGCAAGTTGTGGGACCTTCAGAAGGAAAGCAGTAGGTGAATGCTGCAGAGGAAGATATTTACTGGCTTAAAACAAACAAGCCTTCTTTGTTTCTGCAAAATCTCATTTTTGATGTCAGGAAATCCGCAGAGCTGTCCACTGATTTTCACAAGCCATCATTTACCACTTTTTTTTTTTTTCTTCTCTAAATACTTCCTCTGAAGCCAAACAAAGACAATTTAAAGGGCAGCCTATGGAAATAAGGCCTGGGCTGAGCCGTTTGAGGCAACCCCCTCCCAGACTTTGACTTTGAAGGCCACTTGTGCAAAATCAGTAGAGGCGTAACTTGAGAGTGGCGCCATTTCTAACCATGACAGGCCTTTTCCAGGGGCACAGTAGGTAGAACGAGGTAGGCGAAGGAAGCAAGGATGCGGATGCTTTGGGGAAAGACCGTTGTTTGGAGGTTAGGCACTGGGAAGTAAGGCAAAGGATGGGCTTTATCTTCGAGGTCACAGCTCAGCACCCTTTAGACTAGAGGCCAAGGCCATCCCAGCACCTGTTTCTGACTGAAGCTTGACCGGAACACAGCCCTGGCCACTGATTTGAGTATTGAGTGTGGCTGTCTTCAACAAAGTCCTCGTGACTTGCAAAATGAAAACTATTTCCTGCCTGGCGCTTTATAGAAAACATTTTCCAGCCCCTGCTTCCAAGCAATGGACAGCAGCTACAATGTATCTTTCCGTAATGACATGGGACTAACGACAGAGGCTAGGAAGCAAGGAGTGGGAGCTCCAGATCATTTTAAATTCTCCCAGCTCTCTACATTTGGGCTCTCTCGCTTATTTTAGGAAATTGCATCATCAACAAAAATGCATTGAACCACATGCCAGGTTGTAACTGAGTTAAGTTATTTTGTGACCACTGTGATAGATTTTCTTTCATTATTTCTCATTTTTGATTCTCTAAAGAGTTGTGCACAGAGCCAGAGCCAGCTAGCACGTGCAGATCACTGCATGGCTGGGGACCAGCGGCACATCCAATGTTCATTCCCAAATCACCAAGCCTTTGTTATTATTTAAACAGACATTTTCTATAACTTTACCCAAAAAAACTGAGCCCGGGAGGGTTTCTGGGTCTTGGTAGTAGGCCAAGTACTACTGAGCTTTACAAAATTAGGGGTGCTTTTCCAGGACCCAAGTAATACAGATTAGGTTAGACGGAGAACTAGGTTTGAATATTTGAATAAAAAGTTTGCTCCTCCATTAAGGAGCTAAAAGCCCAACTTCAACTTTTTTTTAAAAGATTTTATTTATTTATTTATTTGAGAGCAAGAGAGAGCAAGAGAGAGCAAAAGAGAGCGTGAGCTGGGGGAGAGGCAGAGGGAGAGGCAGACTCCTCACCAAGCAGGGAGCCCGACGCGGGGCTCGATCCCAGGACCCTGAGATTATGACCTGAGCCGAAGGCAGAGGTTCAACCGACTGAGCCACCCAGGTGCCCCTAAAAGCCCAGCTTTAAATACAGATTTCCTTAATAGAAAAGATGTAAAATGCTCCAATTAGATTATATATTGTTGTGCATCGTTAGCAAAGGTGAAAGGGATTTGTTTTCCATTTGAATATGGAGAGAACTTTTCTTTTCCTGTATGATTAGGGTCTTCCACCACTGGTGGTGAGAATCACAATTCTGGGCAAAATGAACAGGGCTTTGTTGAGAAATATGTTACCCATATCTTGTGGCATTTCAAGAAGAGTTTGCTTGATATGAATTTGTTCTAAAATGTAGTCAGTAACAAGAGGGGATTACCTGTGAGTTCATAAGGCTCTGGAGAAGAAAATTTATATATCATTCTCTCGAAATGTGAAATAATGCATTGAGGAATATTCACGGGTTCTCATTCTTTTTGTTGGTTTCTGTTCTTTGTTACTTGTCTCGGGCATCGAAGTTCATGAATAAATTGCTCATAATTTCCCCCTCAGAAGTAAAGCTCTTTCTTACTACTTACTTTTATAGCAAGTGTTTCCAACATTTTGGAGAATTCTCATAAAGCATTTGACTAAGAGATGCAGTAGAAAGGGAAAGGTTTTTGAAGGAAGTCAGCACAACATTTGCATCCCGATGGCAAGACTCAATGGCCAGCATGATCTTGTGACAGTGGACCTTATTTATCTCTTTGACCTTCATTTTACCTATCTATAAAATAGGTGGTATCTGAAAATAAAAGGACGCAAAAATAGCTGGATTCTTTTAGGCTCTCACTAGCCTGTGGTTGCAGATCAAGTCAGAATAGTCTCCAGGCAGTTTCCTCGAGTCATTGAAGCAGGTGCCCCCACTGAACACCTGGATCCCGATTTGGTAACACGGGGAGCTTGAGGAAGCCTCTTTACACAAGTTGGGGTGATAGCCGCCCCTCCTCACTGAGCCGTGAAGCCTGAGTGAGACTGTTCGGGACCATGGCTCTCAGAAACTGGTCTGTGACTGTAACTCAGCACTGCTCGTCTCCCTGCCAACTAGGGCTTTGTTGGGAGGTGGTGTCTGATGAGCTTCCTCCCTCTTTCTTATCAGTCACCATCGAGAAAGCTGCTTTTCACTTCTCTGCATATTCCTGTCTCTAGACATTGCACTTAACTTCACTACAAACCAGTCTGTTTTAGGCTCCTCTCACTGATTTATCTAATACTCTCAAATGTGATAGAGCCCAATGCTAAGTTACCACCCATTTCTCCCCTGGGGAGTAGCTTGGGTGGCTGGAATGAGACATCATGGGCTGGACACCCTGAAAAACAGAAACTCATTTTCACACATTCTGAAGACTGGAAGTCCAAGGTCAGTGTGCCAGTAGGTTTGGTTTCTGGTGAGACCTCTTTTTGTTCAGTCACAAATGTCTGCCTTCTCACCATGTCCTCTTCTCTGTGTGTGTGTGGAGAGAGAGAAAGCGCTCGAGTTTCTTCCTCTTCTTATGAGGACACCAGTCCTGTAAGATTAGGCCCTTCCACTGTGATGCCATTTAACCCGAGTTATCCCCTCCAAGGCCCCGTCTCCAAATACAGTTACGTTAGGGGTTAGGGCTTCACCTTATGAATTCTGGGGGACGTACTTCGGTCCCTAATAAGGCTTCCAGGTTTCTGGTGAGCCCATCCTAAGAATCTGCCTCCATCTGGCTTCAATCTCTCCCATGCTGTGACTCCAGCCACGTGGAAGGATGAGCACTTAACCCCCTCCATGACTGCCAGGCTCTTCAACAACTGCTGCCTCCTATGCTCAAGAAAGTCTAAGCAATGCTTTAAGAAATGGAATCTCTTCCTGGGGCGTTTCCTGTCAGAGGAAGCTGTGGTTTATAGGTGGCCCTGGAATCATACCCTTTGTTGCAGGCTGTGTTCCATCACCTCCGGGGCCCCACAGCTGCCGAGATCACTTAATGCTCCAACAACGCCATCACCAGGTGCCTTGTTGCCCTTCACCTTCCTTTGAGGATACCTTTTTTCCCATTACTGTCTGGGAAGGAACTGCAAAGTAGATGCAGAAATGGTCAGGAAAGCAGGATGATGAGCATGGAAAAGCACCAAGCTTTGGCACAAACAATGCTCCCCGTGCCCTCAGCTGGGACTCTACAGCCTGCAAGCCTGCCCCAAGAACACCGGGGTATTGCTCTCAGAGACGGCCATTTCAGGATGAATGGCTTTTTTTGTTGTTCAGAAGAAGTGCCTGATGATCAGCTGGGTCAACAAGAAAGGCATAAAGCCTTTAGCTTCCACAAAGAGGGGAAGACCAAATGCCTAAGAGGTCATGTGGAATATCGCGCAAATCAGATTTATAATTAAAATGGAATTCCTGCCCTGCTCCTGATGCACAGAAGGCTTCTTTTCTGGACTGATGCCCATTTTTGCCATCAGAAGACAGATCAGATGCTCATCCAGAAAACCCAACGTCCTCGTGGTGGATCTCGGCTATGTATGTACAGGGAGGAGAACCAGGGCTCTGAGAGTTTGTCCCACATGGAACGTCAGATGAGGTGAAGGGACAAGGCTCAGGAAAAGGCGGCCATGGATTCTTTAAGCAGTAGCAAGGTCTAGGCATAGAAAGCCACAGTTTCTAATCCCCCCAACTCGCTCCTACCACGCGTTGCCAGTTGCTATTGTTTTATCTTCTTAGCAAGAACAAGGATTTTACATCAGTCAGAAAAACACCAGAATGGTTACTGATGAAAGACTCTAAGAAAAATATCTCATCAGAGAGCTGAATTTTAGTATTCCATCGAAAAATCCAGGCCCTACCCCACGGACCAACGCTGCCAGTAAGCTTTCCAAGGAGTAATTTTAGCACACGAAAATTTACCATTCTGACTCTTATTCAGAACAAAGTTTTGAAAACAAAGAGTTTTCATTCATTTTTCATGAAAGCTGACTGGGTCTCTGCAGCCTCATGGGCTCTGCGCTAAGGAGCGGGGACCTGTGTTGCCCAATCCAGTCTCCGTGCTTATTCCCCCAGACTCAGGTGAAAAAGAGAGGTGGCCATCAAAATTCTCCTTTCTAAAAATAGCTTCCTTTCAGAAGAACATACTTTGGGCTTTATTGCTCACACAGACACCTCCCGGGAATCACATTTTCAAAACCACTGATCTCTTTGGTTTCAGGATAATTCTGGAGAAATCTTACACGTCAGCCTTGCTTTTCAGAGACACACGTGCCTGATTCTGGGCTATGCTCCTTTCAGGCAAGAAGACAGCTCACATTTTGGGGAACATTCTTCCTTTATCTTCTTTGTCTCAGACATCACTGTCCTAACAACTTGGAATGCCTCGGCCTTCGGCAGGATGGGAGGGAGAGCGCGGCCCCTTTGTTCTGGGTCGGCTGGCACACATCTTTTTCTGCTCACGTTTATAAAGAACAGAGAATAGACTAATTAAATCCCATATTTTTTCAGATAACTCAATTGAGTAAACTGACAATGATGTTATCTGCGGTCCTGTTGTCATGTTTGATCAAGTTCTTTACAGAGCTGTACAATCTCCCATAAAACCTGCCCGAATGGTAGAGTTCAGAGAAATCTTCTGTTGTTTCCAGAATCCATGGGGGTAGAGGTGGTGGTGGTGGTGGGAGCAAAGTTTGAGAGGCTCATATCATTCCCATCGAGTGATTCTTAAATGATTGTTTTAAGAAAATACAAAATAAAAAATCTTTCCTCATCTTTGACTTTTACTGTTTTGCTATAAAACCCCACTCAAGGCATAAAATGATGTCTATTTTCATTTATTTCTAGAGTGCAAAGAGGCACTTCAAGATCGTACATTTTTAAAGTTGAGATGTATCCAATGTGCCCATCTTCCAGGCCCTCTGCCAAGTGTCCCACAGGCGTCAGCATGTTCCGTGCCTGTGATAACCCAGCCTCTTCGTTCCACTTTGGAGATGAGGAAATCAGGGCTTTAGGCAGAGTGACTATCATGTCAGGATCACACAGGAGAGAAAATGCCTCTGAACTTACTGAGAACCAGGGCCATTAGGTCTATCCATCTGTCTGCATCAGTTAGGGCTCCAGTGGGAAACATGCCTCAAACAGGAGAACTCAGAAACTCATATCCACAAAGGGGCTCATCACAAAGGTGTGGGTGAGGTGTGCGGGCCTGGGGGCCACCTTCCACTGAGCTGTTACCTCCCCAGCCCTGAGCAGTGGGAGGAGGGGACAGAGCAGGTGCCAGAGCCTGCAAGCTGACCCAGGCATATAGAACACGATGCTGTGGGAGGATCTCCAGCCTTCATGCCAGGGAACTGCAGCCCGAGGGGGCCTTGCAAGCTTGGAGCCAAGACCTCCTTCTCCGCCTCCACTCCCCAGCTGGGGATACCCACCAACCCCAGCCAACCCTCCCCTGAAGCCCAGAGGGCACAGAGTCCTGCTGATGCAGCCCCGGGACCAGCTCCCCGCCTCCGCAGGCAGCTGGGTCTCAGCCCTCAGCATCTGTCCTCACGTCCCTCCCTACAGCCCTACTTCTCCCCGGCAGGTTCAGCCAAGCTCACTGCCTGCCTCCGGCCTGGCGTCTCCTTCTCTCTCCTGGACTCAGGTAGAGCGATGCAAATGACCCCATGGTGACGACAAAGAAAGCACCTTTGTTTTCAGGGACAGACGTCTGGATGAAAGCCTGCAGCAGCAACACCGGGCAGGTTGAAGAAGGCGAGGCGAGGCTGAGAGCTTCTCCTTCCTAGGGTGGTCGGCCCTGGAGGCCATCCTGCCCCACCTAGTTTGGGGACCAGCCTTGAGATGACATCCTGGGCCATTCATTCATGTTTTAACCATCGGATGTAACTACCCTTCCTTAGCACTGCTGCCGATGCACCTGTGGGAGCTTGTCCACACTCAGGCATCACTGCACTTGTGCATTACTTCACCTATCCACTCATTCATTCATTCATTCATCAACATATAGTGAGCACATGTGATGAACGTGCTGTGCTAGAACACAAAGGAAATTGAGATGTGGTGTGCCTTCAAAGAATTGTCAGGCTACTAAGGGAATAAAACACCCCCACAAATAATTGTAATCCACTTTGGAAAGTTGCAAAACCCGTGACAGGTCAAATGTATTCATTGTTGAAGAAGGGAGATTACTGCTATCTTTAAATCAGATGCTCAAGGTTCAAGTTCATCCCTAGTGGAGAATTTCCTAGAACTGTCTTCCTAGAAACCTGGAATCCCTCGGTCTGAGACTTGGGTTCTGGACTGTGAACTTCAGAAAGGGATCCTCTGACCTAAGCTGTCCGGTGTCTGACGACATGCTGCCTGCTCCTGTCCACGGACAGTTCCTCGTGTGGTCAGCTCTTCACAGGGCGTCCCTCTCTCCGCTGAGGGCTTGCAGAGTCAGAGGTGGTTCCAGCCAGTCCGTGTTCAGCCACAGCCAGTTCTGGCTACCCGGGAGGGGTTTGAGATATAAGTAAGTGAAGTGACATCGCCAGGTGACACAGCAAGCCCAGGTCAAGGCCAGGTCACCTGGTCTCTGTCTTCATCGTCCCTTGCTGGCGTAAAACTGGGTAAGAGGAAGCTAGATGGGATAAAGCAAATTTCCCTTTTATTAAGTTAAAATCAGTTCATAATGAGAAGGGACGCTACAAGGCTTGCAGACACAGCGTCTTGTCTTCTTTTAAAGCCTCCATGGAAGCGGTCCCTGTGTTTGAGAACGGTCTCTCTCCATGTCTGTGCCCCTTACTCTCCTGGGAGGCCCCGGGACCAGAATCTGTACCCTGTTGGCCTCAGTGTCTCCTGTACCAAGCAGTGCCTGGCTCATGCTTCCTGAGAGAATGTTAGCACTGACCTGCTCCCCCTCTCTGTAGCACGTATAGATCTGCAGCGACCATACCCACCGCAAACACTAGGAAGTGCCTTTTATTGATGTTCTTTCGCACTGTTTCTCAGGTAATTCTTATCAAGATGCTGTCAGAATAGGGCATCAATGCCCATTTTACAGAGAAGGCAATGGGGGCTGTGGTCTACTGAACAACGATAGCTAACATTCCTCGACCTGACTCTGTGTCAGGGACTGTTTGAAGCACTTTGGATGCCCTGCCCCACTTCATTCTCAGGACGAATCTGAGACCGTGAATGATGATCTCAGATTTCATATGATGAGCTGAGGTACAGAGATGCCAAGCAAAGTGCCCAAGGTCACAGAGCGGTGAAAGGGACAAGCCGGGACTTGGGGACAACTGGTTTCGCTTTAGTGTTCAATACTTATTGACTTCACTCTACTTCCTTCCTTATCACAGGCCAAGGGTACAGAGCTGGCCAGCCCCAACACACCCTCCGTTGGTTAACGAATAACTTGATGAAATTTGTTGTTGAAAATGTCTCTGTCTCTTAAACCTCGGCTTCCCCATCTGTGAGAAGTTACACTAACACCCACTTCACTCATAAAGGTCTGCCTTTCTAGATCACCCGCCAGGCTTGCCCTGTGCATCCTGCAGAGAAAACGGAGACCTATCCGTCAGTCTCTGGTTTTCACAATGGCAGCATCTCTGATTGAATTCTTGTATCCTCAACCTTGTTTAATATACCAAGAAGTATGCCCACCATCTGTCCAGGCCTGGACCCAAGAAAAATGCTTCTTCAAATTTTGAAAGTCAGAAAAATGTTGAAAAAGAACTCACAATTTGGAATCTAAATGTTACCACTTGGTATCTGTGTGGCCTTGAGTAGTTCACATCAATTCTATGCATTTACTGTCCATCATCTGAAAAAGAATAATCATGGGAGCAAGTACAACAACAGTAATACTTATCAATGGATTAATATGAAGAGAGTGAGAGCATGATAAACAGGTTTTAAGAGTAATAATGACCAGTTAGACGTATGATCATTGTTTCTACGGATTCATTCATTCCACATTATTGGAACTCAGACAGAATCGCCAGTGGCTGAATTGAGTGAGTAACCTAGCAAGCAGGATGACAGCCTCCAGTCCAAGGGTTCAGTTCTTGGTCCGTGGATACATGCTGCGCTCCCCACCTGCTAGCCCAGAGATAATCCTTCCGAGCCAGTGATGTAGGAGAAAGCTCATGTGTTCTGGAATGAAACACCATTCTGTGACCTTGGGCAACCTATTGAGCATTTTAATATATCTGTGGATATTTATACTTACCGAATGGGGTTGATAATAATTCTCAGGGCTGCTGTAGGAATAAAGGGTGATGTTAACATACAGCGCTTAGCTCAAGGTTAGACCTAAAAAAAAAAAAAAAAAAAAATCTGTTTTCTTCTTCCTTTGGATAGAACTCTTTTTATGAAATGGAGGGAAGTCGTGGGAAAGTTAAAAAGCTCATAGTTACTGAGTGTTACTACTGACAAATAAAATTACTTGTCCTTCTCACTTCTCCTTTGCCAATGCTTTGATCATTTTCTTGATTTCAGACTCCATTTGCAAGATGGGAAGTGTCCAGGAGAAATCTCCCCAGCAGAATGTTTGCATTCTTACAAAATAAAGGCTGCCTATTTGATGAGAGGAGTGTTTGTACTAGTTTCCTGGTAGAAGCCAAATTCTCTCTCCTTCCAAACCACCAATGTGGTTGTGTATCTCTTTTCAGACCTTGCATAAGAGCCACCCACATGCATGACCTGATGGAAGTGAAATAGGTTTGGGGAGCTGAAAGTTCTGGCCATAACTTTAGGTCAACAATTTTTATTCCTGATGCCATGGGACCATCATTGTGATTTTATGTGCCTCAGTCCAAGCATCTACAAAATGGGGATCAAATGAGGCAAAATGTGTAAAAGTTCCTAACACAATATTTCGTAAGTAGTAGAAAGTTTATAAATTTCTATTTCCTATCATCTTTCCCCACAAGAGCATAATTTGAATTTTACACAGCTGTAGAGAGCCCATAATGATGAGCAGTGTGTCCTATACAAAATATGCTCTTGGTAAATGCTTATAGAATTAAACTGAATTATAAATATATAGATAATGCAAATATGCTAGGTATACAGCAATATTCTTTATTATAAAAAGCACAAACTCAGCACATAATTTTGTGTATTTTGAGTGTAGGCATTGTCATTTTAGCTGAAAACCCACAGTGTTCAAACCTTTTTTTGTTGGTTGGTTTATTTTTTACAGATGATCTTGAGAGAGTTCCATGGAAAGAGTAAACTATTTGGATAGTAAACTATCATATAGCCTTAGGCTGTATGAACTTGGGGAATTTATAATATTTTATTGGCTCAAAGGTGCCATTAATTAAAAAATGTATACGTACCACTAAAATGAAACAAAATACTACCATTGCACTACGGCATGAATGCTGAAATCCTTATTTCAGAGATGTTAAGGGGAAATGTGATTCAAGGACGTATTTTATTTAACTTCCATGATCCTCAATTTTTCCATTAGAATAATAAAGCTGATGATAACCAAGAAGATATTGAAAGAATCACATGAAAAAAAAGAGTATAAATGTCCTTTTCAAACTCTAAGATACTGCAAATATTATTTATAGACAAAGACTTCTTTTAATGAAAACTGAGCTTTGAGATATGAAACCTCTCTTGCCCTCCTGGTCTATTTTTAAACTAAATGTTTCTCGATATTGTTTTCTCCCCTGGAAATGCCCTTGTTGGCCGTTTATGGAATGTCGTGACCAGAAAGCTACATATTTTCTGTTTATTTCAAAGTATAATCATAGAGAGTCCCTGAATTTTTGCTATTTGGTTTAGGTATGGACCTCTCATGGAGTTGTTTGTTTTTAAATTATAATTGTTTTTAGTAAGTATCCAAATACAAAATTTGTAGTTTGGTAATTCCTTGAGAAAAATTCAATATCCCATTAAGATTATTCACTTAAAATAATTAATATCAAATCCAACCAAATCCGGAAAACACAAATAAGAAGGCCAATTTTGCCAAAAGAAAGAGAGAAAGAGGGAGGGAGGGAGGAGAGGAAGAAGGAAGGAAGGAAGGAAGGAAGGAAAGAAAGAAAGAAAGA